>NC_137879.1:21470330-21742830 GCF_963924005.1 Protomyctophum bolini | reverse complement strand
GTGAAAGAGGCCGGCCTCCGAAGGTGGTCTGTACAAGTGTTACTTATGTGTTCGGCATACTGCTCAGGCTCTCCACACTCGCATGCTGCACTGTCTGTCTATGGTCAAGCCCCATGCACATCTTCATTGCTGATTTGAAGCAGCCGACTCCAGTGTGCAGGCGGTTCAGTAGGGTCCATTGTCGGCGTGGTAGCCATCACCCGGTCACAGATGTAGTTGTGCATACCGGAGGGCCCAGCAGACTCCCACTCCTGCTTCCAAGATGGGAGGCTGTGAATGGAGCAATCCATGAGTGAGTTACCTCAATGGTCGGTTCAGATGTGTTTTTTTTTTGGTTGGCAACATAAGCCAGGAACTTGCATGTGCTCTCCCCACAGGCCAACCTGCTGCTGGTGCTGAAATTATGTATCTGATGTGTGTTCCACGTTCCATGAACTAAACACTAGAGAACATCTTGCATGGGATCACACTAGCAGTGTGTGTATGGTGCAATCTGGACAACATGACATGATGGAACTGAGTTTGGTGAAACCGGTTGACTTCGGTTGCATGGTCAGTGCATGTGAGCTCTTCATAAGTTCATATGAGTGAGTAGGATGCATGAGACTTATTCTGAAATCTACATTCTGTCAGACGGCCATCCATGAAAGGCTGTGAATGGAGAAATCCTTTACAAGTCAATGTATTGACTTGAAAATCTGGTAACTTGACGCATAGCCTATAGTGCAGGATGTTATCCACATCTGCTGTTTGATCTGGGCTGTTTTGAGGTTGGCAAAATAAGGCTGGCAGTTGCATATGCTCTCCCTACGGCCCGACCTGCTGTTCATCTGATGATTCAGGGCTGACGTACACTTTACCACCGCCAAAGTGAGTCAACACTAGCTCTACTCCCATCCAAACGAGCATGACATCATAGCCAACTAATTCAGAGAATACTTTATTCTGTTTTATCAGTTGTTCTACTGCCATTTACTCCACATGACTATTAATCACCTCAATACTGGAGTCAAATATAGATACATGCTTTTAAGAATACATATTTAGTAGTAAAGTACTACAGATACTCATTTTTTTTTAAATTAAGCACAGTAGTCAAATTGAATTTGTTACTGTCCACCACTGCTTTAGACTGCAAGGCTGTCTTTTGATTTGATGCTTGCAACTTTAACATAACACACAAGCACATGCCAAAGGAGGTTCAAGAGCCTCATGTAATTGTGGTTCACACAAATAATAAGATACAGCAAACTTGACATATAACACTGCTCTTTCTCTTGTGGGGAGCACTGTTGTCACACCAAGGAACACACAAGGAAACCAGGTAACAGTTCTCACTTATCTCAGTATATTAAACCACAGCAGGAGTTAAATGGAGCATCAGGTAAGTCATTAGGTAGGTCAATGTCTTAAATTTCTTTGCAGGGTCGACAGGGGGGGGATCCCTACTTACCTCCGAGGTGGTAAGTAGATTTAACTTTAGGATTTTATTTAGAACTTTGGAGCAAACTTAGGTTTCTTCTGTCTCAAAAATAATGATATTAATTAAATGCAAATTAATTAATAGTCTCTTCTCTTACAGGGCCCAGATGGATCGTCGACCAGTAGGTGTGGGGGGTGGGGGGATATGGGGGTCTCTCCTCAGACGGAAAGGTAAGATGGGCATTCATTCATTAATCTTTAGTCTCACTGGTAAGGGGATAGGGGGAAAGCGCCTCAGAGCCCAACGGTCACTACCAAGCATCCAAGCGGTGATCCTGCAAGATGAGAAATAACAATTACTATTTATGTCACATTATATGGAATTGTGTTAGAGGGAATAGGGCTTGTTTTACCGAGCACGGCCACGCACCAGCCTGCTTCCCCGAGAGAGTCTCTGAGGGAATGAGGAGGACAGAGGCGTGGTGAGAATATGTACAGTATTTAGAGGCCCTTGATGGTGATGGCATGGCCTATGCAGAAATTACCAATACTACTGTCACTATTAGCTTGCCATTTGTGAATTGTCCATACATTTTAAAAATGCCTTCAAATAATATCCCCCTTTTGAGATCACATTATGCCACATTGCTTAACTACAGTTAAAATTACTTGCATAGGCCTACGTTAGCTATTAGTCTAATGTTTCTTCACTTTTCTTCTACACTGCACTACCGGTAATTATCTGCAGTTTATGATTTACTGCATGGCGAAAACATGAGTTAAATCAGCAAACCAACTAATACTTTGTCCAATTTTGTCTCACACTAGAGAAATTAGCAATGTTTTGACAGGAATGAATTTGTGTTAGTCTATCTATACTCAGCTCTGATCCACAGTCCAACTCCAACCTCAGTGAACAGATTTCTGTCATTAACATTTCAACTGACCTTTCACTGTGTCCAAATCTGATGAATTCAACAAATGCTGTCTACTTCCATCAATACCTCCACACCACAACCAGCAAGTATCCTCCTTCCAGTGCAGTGAGAGACTTGAATCAGTACTAGCCATCAACATGTGGCTCCCTCCAGTTAGAGATTTCCCCATGTGACAGTTTAATTTACTTTTTGGCAGGAACACAATACTGTCAAAGTCAATGTGTTTGACACTTTGAGCTTTGCATCTCAGACTCAGTAGCTACTTCCTCCCTCTCTCTTTCTATTCTGGGTTTGTGGAGGCTGATGACCCCCAAACCCCACACCTCCTGCCACCACCCTCGTCTGTCAGAACAGTGGACAAAATGGGATGCACTAATTAGTTGGCTTGGACCCAGACATTCACATATGGGGCCCTAAACGGAACCTGTAATACATTGTAGGCTAGTATAACTGTGATGCCAGTTTGTTCCCAAGTTCCTGCCTTGGTACGGTAGGTATAGCCTCGGAAACCACAGGCGTAATTTCAAGGAAGAGAAAAACTACTGTATGGTCGTGTGTAGCAGAAATAGTGTTGCACATTCAGAGCGGATAAATAGAATGTACAGTAGGCCAGTGGTTCCCAAAGTGGGGTCTGTGGACCCCCAGGGGTCCTTGAGGCAGTTCCAGGGGGTCCCCATAGTTTGTAACCAAATGGGCCCTAAGCCGGTATGGGTCTACTCTGTAACTCTGAGAGTGTACAAATGGAACCAAATTTGTACACTCTCAGAGTTAAATTAACGTTGATTTTACAATACAAATTGGGGTCTCAGAGATAGAAATGCCATGGGGGTCCATAGCCTATTGCATATCAAATTGAGGGGCATTGAAATTAAAATGGTTGAAAATCATAAACCATAAAAATTTTCTCTTATGGGGGACCCTGGCATATCCTTTCAAATGGGGGTCTGCAGGCTAATTAGTGTCAATTTGGGGGTCCTTGACATGACAAAGTTTGGGAACCTCAACCACTGCAGTATAGGCTATAGAGCTAAGGCTACCAGAACCACACCCAAATGGAAAGGAGATGTGGGTTCTGTTCTGCCATATGATATTCTCCTACAGTAGCTAACTACTCCAAAATGAGCTGCATTGAGGGAGGCTGGTCTGACGAATTAAAATGTGAAAAAAGTCGTGGTCTCCCTTTTTTGTCTCTTCACATTTTTCCCCCCTCATTCTAATTTTGATTTCTTCTTTCCCCCCCTTTTCAGGGGGTAAAACGCTGGCTGAAATCAATCAATGATCTTAGCAAAGGGTCTTGCTGACCTGTTCTGACATTCCATATGTTGATCCCTCTCCACCTGTCCTTCCTCTTCGATGTCTCCCTTTTGACTGATACCTGTCCATTCAAACTCTAGACGGGCGCACCCCAAAGTTATTAGTGCAGCCGCGCGTTAAAACTAGAGTTCTCAACAGGCCCGAAAATGAAGGCCCGGCCCTATATGGGCCCTCATCAAACCCTGTACACTCAAGACACTGCCCCCGCTGCCACCCTTAGATCTCCATATATGGAGCTGACCTGTTCTGACATTCCATATGTTGATCTGACCTCATCAAACCATGTACACTTAAGACATGCTCCATACATATGGCCAGTACATAATTCATTCCATATGTTGATCTGACCCCCCCATGCCAAAGCGCCATCGCTTGCCCAGCAGTCTGCTCTCACCCAGGCGGATGCGTGCACTTGCACCTCACCCTTTTGCTTCTTTCAGGGCGTCTTACTCGTAATATATATATATATATATATCCTATTAATTTAGAATATTCTACTACTAGTACTACTACTACTACTACTACTACCAGTAAGACGCGGGTGAGAAGTGACCTCGCAATAAAGGGCGAGGGCGTGCACGCATTCGCCTGAGTGACGGCAGACTGCTGGGTGACATGCGGGGTCACATGCAGGGTCACCCAGCATGCGGGTCAGATCAACATATGGAATTAATGATGTACTCGCCATACAGTATATGGAGCGTGTCTTGAGTTTACAGGTTTTGATGAGGTCAGATCAACATACCGGTATGGACAGGTGGGAAGGATCAACATATGGAATGTCAAAAAAGCTCAACTCCATATATGGAGATCTAAGGGTTTGAGGTTTGAGGTCAGATGTACAGTAGAGTTGCTGGCTGGCTCCAATGCAGATCTAGTTGATGATCCAGTCTTCTCCATGTATGGTTATCTAGTGTTAGATGAGGTCAGTGTCGTGATCTTCATATATGGAGATAGGAATATATGGTGGCGTGACGTGTCACGCCACCATGGAGGAGTGACACAGTGATGGGAAATGCACAAATTCATAGTTACTACTACTACTACTAATGATAATAATTATTATTATATTAGTCACCCCCTTCGCAAAAGCAGTTATGTCTACTACAGATTATAGTCTATGCATACAGTAAGTGCATTTCAATGCATACAGAGCCATCTTGTGGCTGTTTGGTAGAATAACTCAACCAATTAATTTCATTTAGGAATAGTTTATCATTAAACAAACTCAGATTTAATAGCATTATGATGCTTCTGTTCACATGTTGTTGTTGTTGTTGTGTCTGTTCCACCCTGTATGAATAATGGCCATGTGGAGTTTGTGATTAACTTGTTCCATCTCTTGTTGGCCAACTAATTATTATTATTTTATATTGATTTATAGGCCTACCAGTTCATTATCCATGCATACTTTTCATTTGACCAACAACAACAAAACTGGTTCTAAATGTTCTCATTTGACAAACAACATTGATTCTAAATGTTCTAATATGAGAAATAAGGTAAAATAAACATGGGGCGAGATATCCGTGCCTTGGGGCGAGATATCCATATCCACGCTGTGGGGCGAGATATCCATACTTTTCGAAAAGCGTGGATATCTCGCCCCACAGCGTGGATATCCACGGCTTGGGGCGAGCCGTCTCTCTCAGAGAGAGAGAGAGAGAGAGAGAGAGAGAGAGAGAGAGAGAGAGATTTTTACCTGTACACTATATTTTTACCTGTACTTTGAGATTTTTCCTGTACTTTTAAACAGAGAGAGAGAGAGGGGGGGGGGGGAGAGGTTATAGTGAGAGTTAGGCCCAAGGGGGGGTCATCAGCCTCTTTTGTTTGAGTGTGCTGGGTCGTTACTATACATACAACAACAACAACAGATCCACCTGTTGGTGGCGCTAGCCTGTAACTGGCCAATGTGAAAAGGGTGGGATATATTCCTGTCTACTACAGATTAGTCTATCCATACAGTAAGTGCATTTCAATGCATACAGAGCCATCTTGTGGCTGTTTGGTAGAATCACTCAACCAATTAATTTCATTCATGGATAGTTTATCATGAAACCACAGCAAACTCAGATTTAATAGCATTATGATGCTTCTGTTCACATGTTGTTGTTGTTGTGTCTGTTCCACCCTGTAGGAATGGCCATGTGGAGTTTGTGATTAACTTGTTCCGTCTCTAGCTCAATACACATTTGAATAGCTCAAGCAGACCCAAACCAAATGGTCCAAGTCACAGGAAGATCGAACAACAGGAGACCTCTCTAGTCTAGATGCTGCTATCAACAAGCTAGATCAAAGTAGGCCTATAGCTATTTACCATAGAGTGCAAGCTGTGAACATGGTGCCTATACGTCTGTCCTGTTGGCTCTCTCACCCATGATGGTAGACAAGAGACTCAAACAATTATTTTGGCTATATTAATGAAATGTGGTTCCATCAGATACCACACCTGTCTGTCCGCTTGTCTTTGTTTGCGATATGACGTCCCCTATAGTGTCATGGGAAAGAAATAATTAATAAATACATCAGTTCCTTTTTTAAAGATATTTTTGGGGCTTTTCTGCCTGTATTAATAGCTGACAGGAAATGGGGGGAGAGAGATGGGGAGTGACACGCAGCAAAGGTCATCGGTCAAACTGTCAGTCTGGATTAGCAGCCTAGGTGCCCGGACCGTTAGGCTGGCCGGGCACTTTGTTTAGTTTAGTTAGACCATAGACCATCCATCTATCTATGAATAAGTTATTTACTGTTAAGAGGATCTGATGCTTGATCTAATTAACATCCAAGAGTTGAGCTAAACTAGGCTACGCTCCCATAGTCCCATTCAACAAACCTTTAACTTACTTAAACCATTTATACTTAGTCAACCCAGGTGCCCCAGCCAGGGCTCCATAGTCCATACTAGGTCCTTTGCCAAAAATTATTCTACACACTAGTGTTGTCAGCATTCATTGCACCATATATTTGCAGAAACACGCTTCTATATCCTGAATGGTGTGGTCAGCATGTTCAGGGCCTTCTCCCATTATTTACCCAGTGCACTGCATGGGCACCAAGCACTACAGGTCTTTTTTCAGCAACACACAGACCACACAAACCACATACCCTTTAAGGTGCTTAATGGGTCCTTCTCCTTTGACACACACTTACAGATAAAGGAAATGTTCAATGTCGGCACGGGTAAGCCTACCTATATGGCCTACCTATACAGTAGCTCGCCTTTGGCTCGCTCAGGCATGATTCACAACTCTCAAGTCCTCGCTGTTGGCGTCAATATAACCCACCGTGGATCCACAGCTGGGTACTATACTGGGTACAGTGAGTTCCATTGGGGGCTGTGTGGCATCCCAAGGTATGCCAATGACAGAGGAGAGGACTTCCCAGCAAGCCTTTGGGGAGAGCCGCACACCAATGCTTATGGCACTGTTGGACAATAAGAACTGTGGTTAATTGAGTTGGGATTTGATGGTGCCATGGTGGCAATAGCAACAGGATGGAAAACCAGTTTAGGATTGAAGTGTAAAGCATGATGTAAATGAGGAGGAAAGCAGACATTTTCCCAGAGCTCAGATTTTTGTTTTAGTGACAAAATATAGTTACACAAACTAGGAAGCAGGCTGGTGCAACAGGTGTTTTAGCATCTGAGGTGACATTCATCCTCTCTCTGACACAGCAGTTTCACCGGGGTGAGTTATCCAGTATTCATTGATTGATTGATTGTATTAACAGCTGAGTACATTTCAACAAAAGTACAGATCAATACAAAAACTGCTACGAGGATAAAACCAGAAAAGCACTAAGACTTGT
This sequence comes from Protomyctophum bolini, assembly GCF_963924005.1. Classification (NCBI taxonomy): domain Eukaryota; kingdom Metazoa; phylum Chordata; class Actinopteri; order Myctophiformes; family Myctophidae; genus Protomyctophum; species Protomyctophum bolini. The sequence continues at coordinate 21,735,349 of NC_137879.1, read as the reverse complement.
TTACATCAGGGTCCTCCATTTAGGCCTACAAATACACTTCTATCCATCGTATACAGTAAGATGAGGGGTAGATGAGTAGATGAAAGCTCTAATATTTGCTTACAAGATACAAATGAAGCCCAAACCACACCAGTTGCAACTCCTTGCAAGTTGCAACTAGTCACAACTCCTTGCAACAGCCAACAAAACAGTTTTAAGGTATGCCACACAAATGCAACTCCTTGCAACTGCCATTGGGGATATATGTTGCATATTGCAAGGAGTTGCGAGTAGTTGCATTGGTGTGATTTGGGCTTTAGATTAAAACAAATAGCGTCACGTACCTAACACAAACAAAAATAACAAAATAAAAAAGAACCTCTACCCACTCCCCTCTCTCTACCTTGGGGGCACAGCCTGACAAGGTAATTGACAGTCTAACAATGTGATTGACATCAGCAGCTAGGAGACCTGCTGTGGCACTCTAGAGGACTCCATGAAAACACGCCTCCTGGAAGTATGCCTGCCTAGGGTCTAGGGAAGCACAATACATAACCAAAATTTACTTACAGAAGTACATTTTGGTTATGTATTGTGCTTCCCTAGACCCAGCAGAAGTGTCACTTTCGGTGACACTTCTGCATCCCATGTCTGTAAATGCATAAGCATACTTATAATGCATTACAATTTGCAATTGCTTTATAAATAATAATCATATTCATAACACATTTTCTATATGACTTAAGCTATAGCATTTAAAACTATCAGCTTTCCAAAGTCGAATGCTGATAGTTTCCCCCTCTGATCTGGTGGTTTGCTATGTATTCCTTTGTTAATTATCTGAAGTCTATACACAAATCAGGGCTCTGAGCTCAGCTGGCCAAACAAATGATTGGTAAAATTGTAGAAATTATTCCAAGTGTGTGAATAACTGTAAAGCAAAACCTAAGGGCACGACTGAGCTGAACTTGAATGGCCTGATATAATGATACCCAAGCATCATCCCCCTCTGACCGCCCACACACACCAGTGGAGCTGGAGCGGGGGGAGAAAGTGCTGCTTTGTCAATGAAACACAGCTCTGACTGGGAGCGGCGGAGGTTGGCAACAAAAGTTCCCAAATATTCTTCCAGAATACTAGATCTGGATTTACTCAACTGTTGGACACTGCAGCAAGCAACACCTGGCTGACAACACCACGGAAATACGGTAAGTCACGTCGCTTTTGCAGTCTTGTGCGACATCGACAAAAAAGTGAATTGACAAAACGTTTCGTCTCAAAGATGTAAGCTAGCCTGCCGTGACCGGAATAAGTGTTGTGGTGTCTGGAGGGTTAAGATGGAAGAGAACTCCAGGCCAAATTTTAACTCGATATCCCTCGCATTTACATCTGAGACGCCCGTTCTGCAAAATGGGGCTCCTTTCAAGTGTTTGTCGCACAAACTGCAAAGTATAACGTTGCCCACGTCTTTTTGGAAGACATAATTAGGGGACTGCAGCTTTTGTATTTATCCCATATAGCCTAAAGTAAATTTCGATCAAAAACTGTTATGAAGATGTTATCCCTTTTAACCTATTGTTTGCATACTATTTGATTTGGAATGATTTATAGTAGCTAGCGTTGGAAATGGAATGTGTGATGAATAACGGATGACGTACAAGTGTTTTTGACATTCATGTGCTTTCCTCGAATGTTTCGCAAAGCTAGTGAGTCATGCAGAAAACGTGCACCCTGGGCTATGTGAGAAAAATGCAAAGGAATTTAAGGAAAGTGACCAGACAGATTCGTTTTATAGTCTTGCGAGGGGTTTAGGCTAATTGATGGGAAGGAAGCGCTCTGACGGGAAGATGGAATTCTGTTCTTCAAGAACGGAATTCCATCTTCCCATCAGAGCCGAAGGCTACTAGTACTACAAGAACAGTTCTTGTAGTACTAGCAGCCTATGTTAATTTAGCCTGCATGTTATTTGGCCATTTATAGGCCTACTGTATACGATATGGAACTCAGAACTATTCAACTATAATAAAACTAAACACGATATTGTTTAGTAAGTCAGCTTGACTTACTGAAATATTTTGTAAGTAACTTTTCCACTGCTCCCTCCAGTTACAACTACTTTATTCTTTGGTGAACAATTTTCAAGGGTCATCGTTCTCAGCATATTGTGAAAGCTCTTTCATTTCTCTTTTCACAGAGGCTGCTATTGCTTAACTCATCTGGTGGTCACTTTGGAAGGAGGAAGTTCAAAGTTGTGAATAATGGTCAGTTTAGAGTTGCCTATTACCTTGTCACATGTGGTGGTCTGTCTGTCTATATCCCTACTGGGACTGGTCTGCGGTGACCCCTGTCTGATCATCAGTGAGGTTAATGCAGACAACCCCAGACTTGACACCACTGAGTTTGTGGAGTTGTATCACACCAGTGGCCAAAGAGCCTCGCTGGATGGCTACACCCTAGTGTTCTATAACGGAAATGGAAACATCGCCTATAAGGTGCTGGACCTGAAGGGTCAGCACACGGACGACCGAGGCTTCTTCCTGGTAGGTTCTGTGGACTTGCTGCCCAAACCGGCCATTCTCCTCCCTCCCAACACGGTTCAGAATGGCCCGGATGCCATTGTTCTCTACCACACATCCGCCTTTCGCTACGCAGAGAAGATGAATGCCACTGCCATTGGGCTGGTGGATGCCATTGTGTACATGACCCGGCGTTATGCGGGCGCTGAGGTCCTGGCAGAGACGCTGACCCCCGGAGTGCCGGCGTTCATTGAGGACGAGGCAGTCTACGAAGGCGACGAGTCCATGGAGAGGTGCCTGCTGTCTGGAGATCTCTGGGACTTCCAGGTGGCTTTACCCTCACCCGGTCAACGGAACAACTGCACCCCTCCAGCCTCTCCAGCCACCTCCCCACTGATCAGTGAGGTGAAGCTGGGAGGAGGACAGGTTGATGGGTTTGTGGAGATAACCGAAGCCCAGGCTGCAGGTCCTCTGGTGCTGGTGGTGGTGGATGGGAAAACCGATCAGGTCAGTGTGAGCGTGGATGTTGACACCTCCAGGAAGGGCATGGTCTCCATCACCATAGAGAAGATATACATGAAAGGTGAGTGTGGGAATTACTGCATTCTCTGTCATTAGCGAACATGTAACCCAGACTTCTGTTACAGTATACTTGTCTATTATACAAGATAGTGCATTTTATTTACCTGATGTCCTGGGGAGGTCCCTCATATCTGCTAAAAGCCATATTGAAACCAGCATTATGCCATCCAGGTCACCAGAGCTAGAATAGAGGTCCGTTGCATTAGAGTAGACCATGTGTAATGACAATAACTTAAAAGTTGAAGTTTATGTTGGGTTCTACATAGTCTCTCAAGACAGACTGTTGCCTCGCGTCAACTAGTCTGTCGGCAAGCAGTAGAAAGAAACGTATCACTGGCCTACAAGTATGGACGCTGTAGTTCAGGAAGTCAGCCGCGCAATCACCCAATCACATTTAGTGGGCGGGATTTACATGTGTGTGCAGCGAGGACATTTCGTCCCACTGGAAGCAAACCTACACGCTTCCATTATTATTGAACATGGCTTCCTCTGGTCAACAAACAACACCAAATAAACCTATTACGAATGTATGTAGAGTTTGTGGAGATTATTTAAAGTATGGAGTAAAAGGACAAGTATTTAATTTATTCACAAATCAGGGATTGGAGACTAGTTTGGAAGCTATAACCGAAGAACCTGTTGTTGCAGACGATCCACTGAAATCGATTTAATATTCGCGCACCAAAGAAAATTTGGAAAAGGTTGGCGATTCGGTCAAAGAACTGTAGCCTATGACCGAAACAATGCTAGACATAAGCGTTGTGCAACTGCATCTCCATCTCACCTAAAAAAAAACGGGGAAGTGCTATCTAATGTTGTCCTATGTTGAACAAATAAGTGTAAACTCCGTCAAACTAAATGTAATGTAAACTGTGTACAGTACAAAGTATGAATAAAAGCGTTGGTTATGATTAAGTGTAACTTCAATCAAATGCGTTAATTGTGTTGTGTGCTAATATTTACGTTTCCCAACAAATGACCCCTTTATTTAAGCAACTTCAGAACAGTCCGTGACGTACAAATATAACGGACGTAAAACAAATGTATTTTGCAGTACAAATTAAAGTTATAAAAGCTTTGGTTTAGTGTTCAATCTGAAAGTGAATTGATTTGGAAACCGCGGGGGCTCCTTTTCACACTGTTTCACAAATCACATTAGGATACAAAGCCTTTCAGACGTGGTATTATCTATATTTTTGCTTTAAACTTTGAGAAGGGGTCCATTACGTTTTACAGGTCAACAAGGACCCATTATCTAGTGTAATCAATGAATATAAATCCTCTTAAATTAGCTACATTTATTGTCTAAATTTCAAATTGTGTTGCATATTTATAATAAACTTGATTTAATGGATGGTTGGGTCCATATGATCGTTTGACAGTACTAAAAGTACATTCAGTGTATTTTATTTTAGACACTAATCCCTTAAATACTCAGCACTTGATCAAAATGGGTGATCTATAAGGTCACAATACTATAGCACTGAGATGCATTGTGACTCGTGAGTTTAAAGCTGGCTGTTTTTCTGCATGCCATGATGCAACATGCATAAGTAGTAGTACACATGGTTAAATTGTATTTTCTAGCATTATTATGATTAAATGTTAATAAACGGCATGTTTTCAGAGTCTGTAGATGCATTCTGCCCAGCATATGCTGCAGAAATGCCTCGCTCCGTCAACATTTTCACTTGCTCTTCCATTATAGAATCAGTGGGCATATAACTAAAACGATAGCGTCCTTTAGCCATCTCTCTGGAAAGGCTTCGGAAAGTAGGGAACACACCGTTGGCCAAGCTTGATATACGAGGCTTTTTCCAAAACCAGTAGGTAAACATAATAAAACATCTCGTCGATCGATTAAATATTTCAAACAAATGTGCTGAAGCGGTTTGATATGTTCAACATTGTGTAGAACAGCAACTCTCCTTAGCACACAAGCAAAAATTTCCTCCTCCGTTACATCCATGTTTTGTTCCGCAAAGGAATGGTTGAAAGTAGGAATGAAAACTGTGCGACACAGCGGTAGTAGTGGAACTCGGCGGAAAAGCAAGGGCCTTTTCCGGTTGATCGAAATTCTAAACAGACGTTGCCCCCAGAGTCTAATTTCGAGGAACAACAGCGGAGGCGCTGTTTTCCCGAATATTTGACGATGGGATTCTCAGATTGGGTTCTACATAATACAGCCCGAGTTATTACTCTGTCATGTGACATGGCAGTCATGTCAGTCAAAGAATAGTAAATCATGAATTTCATAAACTTTGTCTTCAACTGACTACCTGTTGAACCTTTGTACACTTGCATAATTGCATTAGAGCCAGTGAGTCAGTGAACATGAAAATGCTTCCCTTCTCAGGTGATGAATCAGGGGCGGTGGCTGTTTACAGTGGCAGGGCTGCAGATTTCCCACTTGGCAGTTCACTGAGCCAGACAGAGCCTCTAGACGCCTTTGTGTTCGCTGGGCCAGCAGACCAGCCGAGCGTCAACCTCGTAGAGACACTCATCCCAGGGAGACAAGCATACCAGCTAAGCACAAAGTAAGATAAATCTCTTATCTTCATCCTGTGGTTCTAATGGTATTTCCTTTAAGAACGTGCGATGTTAGTTGTATTGCATGCATGTATTTGAGTCTTTAATCAATACATTTAACACTATAATATAATAGTAATAAACACTATAATATAGTAACACTATAATAGTAATAATACTATAACATCAGTCAACTAACAGGGTATCGTTTTGGGATCCCCAGGGGATGGCAATTGCCACCCACCATATTCATTCATATTTAACCTCAAACAGACAAAAGTTATTTTATGCTTATTTTCTCCATCTTTTTTTTAAAGATTCATCAGTGTTACTTTAGACTGACGTTGAGTTCATCTACATGTGGCACACATACAACCATACATTCATTAGCCATTTCAACCTATTTGTTTTTCCCCCTATTTTGGGCATGTCATTATAGAGCGCCGCAGTCCCTCCCCCTTTCAGGAAAACGACTGGCCCAGGAAATCAAAACCCAATGCATTCTCCCATAGGCTTAGAAAGAAGAAAAGAAAGTCAGGAGACAACACTATTTGTTTTGTTTTTCGTCTTATACATTATTTGATCGGCCCAAAACATTGTGTTCATTGTCATGATTTGTCACGATCCGAGTTGGCTTTGTCCGCGGCGTAACCGTCTTTAAATACATTAAATAAGAAGTGCCTATGGGAGAATGCATTGGGTTTTGATTTCCTGGGCCACTCGTTTTTCTGAAAGCGGGAGGGTCTGCGGCGCTCTATAGGCGAACATATTAAAAAATATTATTATATTCTTTTCATTTAAAGAAATTGTGAAATACAAGCTCACAATGCGTCACTTTGCAGCTGTGAGCCTGTAGATTGGCTTTTTAAAGGAACCCAAAAAATACTTATTTTCTATTGATGACTCACCCCAGGGAGACTTGAAATCATGGATTTTCTTTTCTTGTCGCATTCCAATAGTTTGATGACCAGCAGTGGTTTCTTATGGTAAATTGTAAATGGTGCATTTATATAGTGCCTTTATCCAAGGCGCTTTACATAGATTGTGCATTACATTCACCCATTCACATGCACATTCATAGTTTCATACACCGATGGCGAAAGAAACCATGCAAGGCACCTACCTGCTCAACGGGAGCAATTAGGTGTTCAACGTGTTGCTTAAGGACACTTCGACACTAACTCTGGGTTGGGTTCCCAAGTGGCCACTCTACCGCAGAGGAGACACAAAGAGCCTTCTTTGTTCCCTATGGAGACACAAAGAGTCTCCTCAAATTATTGGCTTAGGAATGCGACAAAAACAAAACAATATCCATGAATTCAAGTCTGCATGGGGTGAATAATCAGAAAGGGCATTAGGGGTGTTCACAGGCAGGGCCATAAACAGAAGATGTGTTTCACTAGTCGGAAGAAACACACCATTGGGAAGGTTTAAGGGTTTAACGACAGTAAAGAAATGAAAGAATGAATGAATGAGTGAAATCGGGTGTGTAGGTTCAAGGGGGGGTCGCCGACCCTGAGGTCTTTGGGGAGGAGGTCGTATGGCGTTCGTCTTATGGCGTTCGTCTTATGGCGTTCGTCTTACGGCGCGCATGGACGGTCACCCCCCAGCAGGAACCTGAGAAATGGGAGAGGGGGAGAAAGTAGGAGAGAAGAGAGTTTTGTTTTAATCGTTTGTTCCACTTTAGCAAAGTGAATGTAGCATTTCTAGTGCCGATAACCACCTTTGAGGGAGCAGAGAAAGGAGCTACTATGGAGGTAAAAGGGGGATGCGAGAAGCCTGTAGGAAAGTGGCTAGTGTGCGACTCAGCGAGGCGGGCGAAACGTAGAAGATCCTGGGTGGTACTGGGTAGGTATACTGTAAATAGGGACAGGTAGATTGGCGTTGAGGTAAATGGTAAATGGTGCATTTATATAGCGCCTTTATCCAAGGCGCTTTACATAGATTGTGCATTACATTCACCCATTCATACACCGATGGCAGCGGAAACCATGCAAGGCACCAACTAGCACATCAGGAGCAATTAGGGGTTCAGTGTCTTGCTCAAGGACACTTCGACAGTAACTCTGGGGGAGCCCGAGTTCGAACTGGCAACCTTGCGGTTCCCATCCAGGCACTCTACCCCTGAGCCACCGCCGTTATGTACATTTTGCAGTCTTGCTTACAAACCCAGCTCTCTCCCAGTCGCTAGGTTTTTTGTTATTTTTCCCATTTGCTTTTTATTCTTGATTCCCTCTCCTGGGAATCCCAAATTAACATGTTCTGTTGTACAAGCATCACATTTAATCGCACTATCCCTTTAAGCTATTTTTTAAATGGGGCTTACACTGTTGCCACCCTCAATTTTCTTCCTGAAATAATGCCTTAGGAAGTGGTTCCTTCCTAGTACTGTTTATTGATAAATTAAACCCAGTGCTATCCTTCATCTTATTTTCCTTTTTATTGTGTTCAGTTTGAGAGAGGGAGGCTTCTACCTCAGTCGCTGTGGCGTTGCCACCTGGCCCAGAGACCCTGGTGTCTTCTGGGAAGCCCCACAAACCCCAGGCCAACCCAACCAGTGTCCGTGGCCCAAGATTTGCCCTCACACCATTGGTGAGTGTAATATTTGTATCCTGAATTTTCCATGCCAGACACAAAAGCCAGCTATGCAACACAACTAGTGACATGTATGCCTGATTCGATTTGTTTTTAGGTTATATATTTGTTTTTCCATCTTTTAGTGTGTGTGCAAACACAAACATTGCGTAACACATACATTGACGACGAAGGTGAGGATGCAAATTCTGATTGGCTGAAATGAGACATAGGATGATGTACGATGATAACACAGGTGTGATTTTTATTATTCTGTTTAGAAAAGCCTGCTCTGAATAGGTGTTCAGAATAAAGTTTTCAATCAAGTGTTGCAACACTTAAAATGTAGAATATGAAATCTTAACGTTAATATCGTATACTGTATACGTACACGCGTGTGGGTATATGGATAGGGTGGCCTGGCTGGGTGTGACTACCGCGGCCTGAATGATTCAGCCCTGCAGCCCTGGTGTGAGATATGATCTGGACAACAGATGTCAATATGAAGTTGAGGATAACACGGTTCTAGAGTTATATGGAAAAAGGTAAAGTGGGCTGTTATAGCGCCACCATGAGGCCGACTGTTATTCCTTTTCAATTAATTTTCATAATTATTATGAACCTCCCCCCAAGTCTTACGGTCTCCAATGGAAAAAAATACTTACATTTAGTCTTTGATTTCCCCATTATAAGACTAGTGACCATTATAAGAGTAGTGCGGCAAAGTATCCTCATTTACAATAACAATAGTCTGGTCAACCACACTAATTATAAAACTTCTCTTAGATGTGACTGAAAAGATTGTGCAAGTCCGTTGATACAGTAGCTAAAGACTGGACTAGGAGGTGTACGCCGTCCTTGTTGACATTTGGCACTCTCACACATTCAAAAAGCCACTCTTTCACTGGTACAGAATATTAGACAATCCTGTGAATATCGACTTCAACTTTGATGAAGAATGCAGTGTCAAGATAAGCGTCAACTGTCAAGATAAATGAACTACTACAATTTGGATTATCATTACATTTTACCAATAAATTGGTAAAATGACAGAACTTTCTTTTTTCTTTTACCTATCTCTCAATGCACTAGTGACACCAGGGGGTACTGATGCTCCGCCTCAAATCCCTCCCTGGGGTCGTGGGGACTTCCTGATCAACGAGCTAAACACAGACTCGCCTGGCTCAGCTGAGGACGGCGAGTACATCGAGCTCTGGCACCCGTCAGGCCGCCGCGTTTCCCTGCAGGGCATCTGGCTGCTGCTCTTCAGCGCCCACAACAACAAGCACTACCGCGAGATCAGCCTCAGCGGACACTTCACCACCGCCAAGGGCTACTTCCTGCTGGGCAGCGACAGGTTGGTACCAGCCCCCTCGCTCCGCTTGCCGCCCAACACCATCCAGAACGGGCCGGATGCTGTGGCGCTCTACCGCAGCCCGTTTGGTCAACCTTCTTCTATGCAGTCAGGGATTCCCACCCGTGGGCTGCTGGATGCAGTGGTGTACAGGCTGAGGGGCTCAGATAAAGATGCTCAGGAGCTGAGCGATGCGCTGACTCCAGGTCAGCTGCCCCTGTTGGAGGACCCTGATGCTCTGCCGGGAGACGAAGCCCTCAGCCGCTGTGGAGGCCTGCACCCGGCTGACCTCTCCACCTTTGCGGTGAGAACCGGCACACTTACTCAACTCTCAGAATTCATCTTTAATGGACTGTAACGATTTCAATACATGTCATTGTTTATTCCCAATAGTGTAACCTAGTTCAGTACACAGTGAGTCGTGGCCAATGGGCTAAAAAGCTTTACACTTGAGCAAGGCATCGATGCATGTATAGTTAGTGGAATTGGAAGTCCACTCCACAAAACCGCCATGGGTCTGCTTTGATGTTGATGTTTCATGCAGGTGGCTCCTCTAACCCCTCTGAGGGAGAACATGTGCCCTCGTCCACCTCCACCCCCTGAAGGCGTGGTCATCAGTGAGGTGGCTAGTAACCACTGGACAAATCACAGCCAGCAGAGGGCCTTTGTGGAACTGCACGGATCACCCATGACAGTCCTGAGAGGGTTGGTGCTGACTGTGTTTGACCAAGAGCGCAGTTGGACCACCATAGCTCTCCCTTTGTCTGGATTTACTGACCAGGAAGGATTCTACATTGTTGGAAATGTAACTGGGGCAGGTGAGGGTGCTGAGACCTGGATTATGGATGAACTATGGTGTTGTTAATATTGAAACAAATGCTAAAATCTTCTTGTGCATTGTTTGACATTTATATGTTGTTAATAAAATAACGTAACGTAAGCATATGTGATGAAGAGTGTTGCATTTTCAGTTGCCCTGCTTTGCTCCACATTGTCTTGATTTTTCTTCCTTTCTCCACCCCCTCACCCTCTGCATTGTCCTTATTTCTCCCTGTTCGCCTGCTCCCTATATCCCTCTCATCTTTTCACCCCCCTCTCGCTCTCCTTCTCGTTCTCTCACACTCAGACCAGGCTTTCCCCGAGGGCTTCACAATTCCAGCACGTGGCGCTGTAGTGCTGTGTTATGACCTGTTCAGTGTGTGTCGAGCCGGCACCGCCTTGACCAACTCCAGCCTGCGAGACACACTGGTGTTCAGTGAGAATCCTCAGCTGCTCTCCACCCTCTCCGCCACCAGGGGGCAGCAGGTGATTCCAGCTCTCAGGTAATTGGAATAAATAAATTGGAATAAAGACATCAGTGACAGTACTACTAATTTCTTTAGTTACTTACAAACTAGTGGTTCTATTTAGACATCAATATTTTGTGTGCGTGTGTGTGTGTGTGTGTGTGTGTGCGCGTGCGCGCGCGCGTGTGTGTGTGTGTGTGTGTGTGTGTGTGTGTGTGTGTGTGTGTGTGTGTGTGTGTGTGTGTGTGTGTATGTGTGTGCACGTGCATGTGTGTGCGTGCAGGTCAGTGGAAGATGGCCCTGTCTCACTCAGTCGATGTTCATGTTGTGAAGTGAGGAGCCCCTCTTCCTGGACAAGCTCCTCGCCCACCGCTCGCTCCAACAACCTCTGCCCTAGTTCTGCCTTCTCCAGTCACATTGACCTATGTCTGGGACCGCTTTCCAGTGAATGGCAAGAGCACTCAGGAAGTAAGCTTATTTTATGTAAACACAGTCTTAACAAAGTGGGTTTTCATCCGTTGGTTCTGCTCCGGGCCCGTCATTTTTGCACTGACCACAAGGTCAGAACCAATGAACCGAAACATTATTAGAAGTAGTTGTGTGTCCACTCCACAGCCCTATACCAGAGTGTCTAACAATATCCAGAAATGGGTTATGTACAGTAGACAGTGACTAGGAAACAATGGTATTAAACTAATATGAATATTCTAGCACTGGTGGTGGTGTTAAACCTTTAATCAGTGGCATAACCTTTGGGGGCCAGAGACCCTGGTGTCTTTAAATGTTAAACTGACTCTTCAATGGTGTAAAATAACCCAAATAAACCTTTTGAGTTTTGGAGCATGATCCAAAGCTGTGCAGACCATACTTTTGTTTTGTACTCTGACCAATGCTAATTTCATCCATGTTGGTGTAACCCTCCCATTGTGTGTAAGCATTATTTCACCCTAAAATGGGATACATAGCAGTGGACCTGTCCTGTGTTCTGAATGAATACTGACAATCCCTGTTTGTTTTAGACTGCAGTGGTCTGATCCAGGGAAACAAAGTCATGGAGGTGGCTGGATATCTGGAGCAGAGGTGTCATTGTGGAATCTCTGCCCTCTATCTTCAGGGTAAGGCACAGAAGCAACTTAAACACACACAAAGTAAATTAATTCCACATGCTCAGCTGTCCTCACTACTGTCTCATTACGAGTTGTCCACTGCATTTTAGCTATCCAACCAAGTCTCTGCCTTCTTATCTATTACTCTATTATGTGGCACCTTATAAAAATGTCTGAATAAACCAGGTGTCCATATTTGGACAACCCTCTATTTTCCTATATCTAAACATCTAAACTGTGTTTGCTATCCAGGGGCCAACTTCTCCTGTGTATCGGGGTGGCTGCGTGTGCGGGGGAACATCCAGGCGCTGTCAGATCACCAGAAGGCTCTCATCCTTCAGACATCCCACATGCACCCCTCTGGTGCTGAAGGAGACATCTGCTCAATGCCCAGCCCCCCTCATCGACACATCAGCCCAGGTTTGCTTCAACTCCACTTCATCTTACCTGTTTACATTTCGATGAGCCCCGTTATACAAGATGGTCTATCCCTCAAATAACTCACCAAGGCATACACCAGATATTCAATGTGTTCCTGCCCGGAAGCTCTGTGAGCATCTAAAGCTTTCAGTTGTGAGACAAAATGAGAAACAGCCGTAGGCATGATCCACCCACTTTCCCACCAGACATGCAACTGTCTGTACCGTGAGTGCTCAATGATGTTGACATTGGAAAAACTGTTTTTCTTTCCCCATTACAATTTCCCCCCCGTCTCCACTGTCCACAAGGTGGCGGTTATGAATGCTGTAAACTTTGTACATGTTTATATTTCATCATTCCTTTCAGTGAAGGTTCTTAATAATAAACTGCTATTTTTTACAACAGAAACTGTTGCCTAAAAAGTAAACGCTGATTTGCACTGACGTCGGGTATGTCCACATTTGGGCATTATCCACCCACCTGCCAGCCACAGACAGGCAACTTGAACTTATCAGATGATTATGTTCTGGCTTTAGTCAACTCTTGCAGCAACATTCTGTAGAAGCTGACCTGTTGGTCATAAGAGCAGTACTGTAAATTACAGTAATCAAGAAAATCTTTCTGTGTGGGAGAATTCACATTCATGGAGGTAAGGGGGATGCTACTGTAAATCAGTTTAAAACCATTGTCTTGAAAATCTACTTATTATTTTATTTATTTATTCTGACAACATTAAGAAGCTTAACCAAAGCTGTTTTGTACTGTGAATGACATGAAATCCATATCTGAAAGTACAACAAATAATGATCTGAAAGGATGCTGTAAGTTAGTGGATGTAGACCTGTAATCACTTGGAGCTGACTCAAGTTGTACTCACATTGATTCCAGGTCTATTCCAAGAGTCTGTACAATTGTGTGCCCCACGTTGTGATCTTGCAGATCTGCAATTTTCGAAATATTTTCCAACCATTTTGTACGGAAAATATAAATATTGCATGAATGTATAAAACCAGTTAAGTAAAATAAATATAGAGATGCAAGGTTTCTGACCGACGGCAACGATATTGTCTTTGTTTCTTTCAGGGTCTGCCTTGGGCCTGCAGATAGGCCTCATAGCAGGGGTGCTGCTCCTTTTGGGATTAGGAGCTGCTCTTTTCACATATCTTTATAAGAAGAGGTGAGCTCTCTCTCAAACAGCCCTGCCTTTTCTTGCTCCCTCTGTCTTTCCATGACTCCTGTAACAGCTGTACACACTGTATTTGTAGGCTACAGTATGTTTATATTTATGTCTGTCACAAAATAATATAATTATGCATACCTTGCTTGAAATGTCTGCTTTCTCAGTTAGTATTGAGATTTTCCCGTTTGCAAAGTTTGTACACTGCTGTGCTGATCTCTATTTCCTAAAACATGTCAACTGTGAGTGCTCAGCTGTACAAAATCTTTACAATTTGATCAGTGTTTTAAAAGACGTTTCAGTTTAGTTTAACCCCATTTAGACCTGAGGTCGATTATAAAAACCCTTCTAAATCCTGACCTGAAGTTTTCTGAAAAACTTCAAATATTTAGTCAACAATTACAAAAATGTATAATAATATTTGTTGTTCATATTATATTTAATATTACAGTTAATATTATTAACAATATATATTGTTCATAGCAACAACTACCCAAAAATGGGTCTTGAAAGGTAAAACCCCCAAAACGGGTTTCCGTCCTTAATGGGTTAAAAAGTCAGATTCTACCAGTTGACCTTAAATTGTTGGATGAGAGATGGGAATTACCCCAACCACACAGACTCTCTGTAAATACTTCAATGTAAATGTATACATTTTTAACACAGCGAGCTTACAAATGTAACCTCTATTTGGTTACATTTGTGCACTCCTGGAGTTAAATTAACAGTGTGGATCTTACTGTGTGCTAATGCTTACATGTTCCCAAGGTTGTGTGCATGTGCCATGGGGTTTTCATTCATAAATGTATTTCCCCTCCCTAGGCGTCCTCTGGACTATTACTCCATGGAGCTGAACGAGCATGCAGAGGGACTCTCAGAACTATAATCCAACTGTGTTTGTGCGTAAAGTGCTTTTGAGTGAGTGAGCAACCTGCAGGAGCGATCGTGGGACAGTAGGTCATGTCAATTTTAACTGTGTGCGGAACTGATTGAGTGCCTTAACTGCAGGGATGCGATTGGCTCCTTGGGATAACACTGTTATGGCGTGAGCCAGTGGCATGTACAGTACAGTATATGGCACATCATGTTTCACGCTACCTAGTATAATGTTTCAGACCTTGCAGAGGAGAATTGAAAATGCTAAATTATACAGGTAAATGTATATTTTTTGTAATTGACAAAAGTGGACCTAGGTCTGTATGGAAATTGCAGGCTACATGAAATGCTACTTATAAAGGGAAGGGAATGTCCAAGGGATTTATTTTTGAATTCTTGATTCATCTACACGGAATATTTGTATTGCAAAAATAACATTTTATACCATGTCATTTTTATGTCACTGTAGAGAATCACTTTTAATTCAAAATACAGTGTTACCTGTTTTTATGCAGGCATAAGGCCTGATTTTTGCTTCATGTCTTAAAAGAAATTGTCCAACTGAAAAACTGAAAGATGTGCCAGTGCCACAGTGTCACGTGAAAAGACAATGTTTTTGTTGAGTGACACATCGCAAGTCAGGCTTTAGTCTTTGTCCAGCTGGTGTTCCTCAAGCTGTCCGATCCGTATTGCACTGATGATACCTCTTCATCCCAGCCTGTTCACCCTCTTCAAAGGGGTTGACTTGCTGACCTTTTTTTTTTTTGTAACACCACCGAGTTTTAGATTATAATCACTAAGAGAGCTTGATTATTATTGTTATGTTTGTATGTGAATGTGTTTAGTTATCTTGTGATGAATGTCCGTAACCACTTCTGTGTGCTTGGCTTAAAGCAAACTGTTTACACTTTCTTCATTGAAATGTCTTGGAAAGGAATGTGGAAAGAAAAGACTGGCATAAAAGGACGATGAACTCCTTAATTGGCATTATATCAGGAGTAGTTATTTCAATGGATCATATGTATGATATCTGTATGTATGTACGTATGTATGTGCTACTTCATTTTCTTCTCCATTTTATATTACAAGTGGCTTAGTGCATTAGTGGTTTATTATGAACCACTACTGTGCCTTTACGCCTTTGCCCAACCCTTACGGGACCATTAGGCTGTATTTGTACTCTCAGACTTACGGATAAATGAGGATTTTACTGTGGACCGTCAACAGTGTCAGCTGATGCCTCAGTAAAGCACAGAGAGCAGCCATATGAATAAATGTTAGGTACATGATGTCTGCATTCTCAGGGGGGACCTTAATGCATTTGTCATAATACTTACACAACCATACATACAATTATCTCCACCAGGATGAAGGCACAGAGATTGTTTTTTCCGGGGTGTGTGTGTGTGTGTGTGTGTGTGTGTGTGTGTGTGTGTGTGTGTGTGTGCACGTGCGCGTGTGTGTGGTCTTGCAAACCGCTGGACCGAAAAGCATCTTCTGCAGACTGCCAAGGATGTTACTCCACTACACATTTTCATATCACCATCATAATGGTGCTATACCAGTCCACTTTAGGTTTTGGCTTATAACTCTTGAATTGTACAGTGGGTTGTACAATCAAAAATGTCCCTTGGATTGTGTCATGTGACAATGAGCAGCTTTAGATATTCCATATTGTTTACCTGTAATTGCCTTCCAAAATGAGAGGGGGGGGGCTTTTCTTCCCTCTTTTACACGATAAATTCCATATTTGAACGCAACAACCAATCGACCCCAAATTGTTGAGTGGCATAGTGCACCTCCATAAGCACTTTAACGTCCGACCACAGGGGCTGCTGCAAATGCAAGAAGTTGAACTGCAGGTTGTAGAAATTCTATTTCCGCCTGCAGTTTCCTCATGTGCTGATGGTTGAAAGCCATGACTTAGGCCTCATTTAGACTGCAGTCACATTCAGTCAAATCTGAGTTAATTCTCAAATCTGGCCCAACCATTCACACCGTTTTCAAGTGACCAGATCTGATCTGCGTGTTCAGACTGGCAGCCTGAATCAGATCTGTGCCACATCCAGATTGGAATCTGATTTGTTTAAATAAGTCTAAATGCAGACAGGTCACATGGAATCTGATTTAGATCAGGTTGTTGCATTCAGACTGAGACAGATCGCCTCAAATTAGATTTGAAACCACCTCTGAATTTTAATTAGTTATTAAATCAATCTTTTCTCCAGGAACTATTATAGACTTTAGAAATCAACCCAAATGTAACTTTGACAAAAGTTTCCATAAAGTGTTGAATTTACTTTATTTTACTTTATTTTTTGTATTTTTTTAACTGAATCCAATGGGTTCCTTGAAAATCAAACAAAAGGTCCTTTGTTATGGTCCTTTAATCCAAATGTATGAACCTTTGCCATACAGTACATTCAAAAGGAAAAGAGGAAGAAAAAAGTGGCCAATACAGAGACTAGCTGAGAAATTGTTTTGATGTGATTAATTTATTTAGATTTTACTTTTCCAAAAACATTTGTTTGAATAGTGCTCTGAATAGTACGACATTTTTACCTGGCAAACATGGCTCATGCAATCTCATTGTCTGCCTCTTTTTCCTAATATAAAACATGTATCATGTTCATGAAGTGGCTCATTTTATACCGTTTTATCTTGTGGGTTTGAAAAAGGAAAGGAAAAAGGGTACATTTGTGTGATTAGTTGATGCACTTTGCTAAATCTGTTTTCAAATTCATGTAGCAAGTTTGAAATAAATATTTCCAGAGATGTGCAATGAAGTTGCAGTGTGTATTAATTTCCTTTTGTCCCTCTATCCTCCTTATCGTTGTGCTGGTAGGCTACAGTATGATTGTGCACATCCTGCACACCCACGTCAAACCACAAGTTCCACAACACAAGAAGCCAAAAACAGCAGATAGATGCTGATTGAAAGTAACGAGTACCTGCTGATCACTTGCACTGCAGTAAGTAGATCACATTCCATTTTCTGTTTCAAAGCCTCAGTGCCAGAGTTCTTCCTGTTATCTACACTTGCACACTTGTAGTTTGTGTGCAGTTTTTTGTTTCTGAGCTGCAGTGTGGTATTATTAGATAACAGCTCTTGCTCAGACATCGTCTCTCATCCACTGACGGTTGATTGCAAATATATGGTGAGTGAATTCTTTAATCCACTGAATTTTAAAACTTTTATTTTCTGCAACATCACTGAATTTCATACAACGAACCGAGCTAGTAGGTTTACAAGCTGATGGGTCTTGGTCTTGAGCTACAGCAAGTAATGCATTGTAATTGTCTCATAATTCTTGACTTGAGTTCACCTTTTCTAATACCCACACCCTGAATGGGCATGATTCCTGTGTTCGTCCTGGAGGTTTCCCGTCTCTTGTGGCCACAGTGTATTAATGCTGTTGAACAAAACCTTTAAGTCACCTCTTCATTATGAAAGTGTTTCTGTCATTTATATATTTTTTGTTTTGTTGGTGTGCCTTTATTACTTGTGCTGTGTCTTTGTTATCAATTTGATGTGTAATGTAGTTAGTAGAAATGTAGTAACACCCAGTTACAATTGTTACTGGGTGATTCAGTTTGAAACTTTATTTTTATTGACATTGTTTTGACACTTATTGGTTTTGAGCATTAGATGGGTTGACACGGCCAGCATTTAAGCATCCGAAGGAAGCTGCATACGAGAGTCTGAGGTTTGGTTTTTAGCTTCCGTTGTACGTGCTGACTTGAAAGCATGCAGAGTTGCAGACCTAACAGGAAGACACTTGCCATATACTTTTTTTCTTACAGTTCACTTTTGTGTTTGCAGTATTTTTGGGTTTAGCTTGAAGCCCAACATCATAATGCACAGCTTTAGGTTTACTGCCATTAAAACAATTGTAAGACTCCAAAAGACATCTGTGCAGACTGGAAATGTTGAGGTGCATTGCATGGCTGCTTGGCAGCTTTTAAACGAATGGCTCTAATGTTACTAGCAATCTCATTTCAGTTACTGGTCCCATATGTGATGATGATAATGCAAGATCATATCTTCCGTTGAGACAGATATTGTACAGTATCATATTACTAGTGCATCACCTCACCCACTGAGTAGAATTAAAAGTTTGAATAACCCCTTTCAGTCAAATAACTCACAAATAGATTTAACCAATATTTATTATAGATTTAGAATACAAGTGTGCATATATTATTTTATCTTGGTGTTCTCCCTGCTCGGCACAATTACACACCATCATTAAACATTAAGAACAGTGAGATAGATATACAATAACAACCCCCCCATGGGGAACATATGCATGTGCATGTATTAACTGTATATGATGCTTTCGGGTGTGCCAGTACAGTAGAGGGACCGCCACACGGTAACTCTGTAATTTCTCAAAATCGGACTCTGAATAAAACAAAGAATCCTAAATGGTTAAAAAGTGAGTGCTGGACGGTATTCCTTTCTATAGACTCTGACAAAAAAACCAACACTATGACTCAGACATATTGGTCGGATCGGTGTGGGATTAAAATCTGCCTGTGTTGTCTGAGATTCAAGGCAACTGAAATCACTGACAGTAACAAAGTCTTGAATATATTGACCTGTCAAATAGTACTCTGATCTTTCTTCATCATCACCATATACAACTGTATCTTTATATGTGTTACAGGCATAGGGTGAGGAGGCTCAGATAGGAATACATCAAGGTAGGAATCATTCCACTCTCCTATGGAGAGGGACTCCCATTACGATTCGTTCCTGGACCGAAGTAAGTGCATTACATGGCAGGCAGATTGCTATGTGGACCTCCAATCTACATCCTGCTGTTCAACAAAGGAGGAAATGGAAGGTATCGTAAAGGTCACTTTATCTTATTGAAGAAGCCCTGACTCATGTCCTGTCTACTCTTCCTCCTACCATAGCATTTCAAGAAAATAAATTCAGTATAGATCACCCACTTACTTAAGAAAACAGATTTTCTGTAACCTGGCAATTTGCCAAGCTTGAATTACCGGTAGTGTAAATCCAACATTTGACAGAAAGGAATCTCAGCTTGCGATGTGCTGCAAAAGCTATCATTATGGTGTCCACTGTCCAGTGACTTGGATCGACATCTGAGTTTCTACTCTTTTCTCTTTTGGCTCAGACACTGGCTGGATCCACAAGCATCAGAAGCAGTTTCAGCGCTTTATTACAACCACATTCCTGGAGGGCGCGCTAGCCCACATGAGAATGCTGGATCTGCTGAGTGTAGCTGAGGAGACCCGCATCCTTTCCCCTGGCCAGTTGCATGAGCGAGTTGACATGTTCACCACCATCCTTACCAGCAAGGACCCTCAAAGCTCAGATGCTCTTCGAGCTTATATAGAGAATTCCAACTCTGTGATATCCCAGCTCATCACAAAACATGGTAATGGACCTGTAGTTTAACTGTATATAAATGTAAATTTTATTCTGTATGAGGGTGAACAATCATTTGCTTTCTGTACGTGGCACAGATATTAAAAACAGTCACACCTTACTCATTTCCGCCATCCTTTTATGATTGACATGAGTCCATTTGTCTTTTGTTTTCAGACCCCATGGTGAAGGAACACAAGGAGGTGCTTTTACAGCAGTACAGCCAACACAAAGCTAGGGAGTCCATCAGTCACCCCAGCCTGAATGTCTCTTCCCGAGCCTTGCTTCTGGTTGATGGGCCTTCTGACCTCCAACAGAAGGAACATGATCTCATGCAGGTGGCAGCCACTCAAGGCGGTACACTGCAGTGGAGAAGTCTCATTCGACAGCTTGGTCTTTTAAAATTGTTTGACCCTCTGACACGGGTCAGTTTGCCTCCTAGGGTCTCCATGACAGTGGGTGTGGCAGGGATTGGCAAAAGTACCTTGGTTCGACACTTTATCAGGCAGTGGGGCCAAGGGTCTATTTGCACAGATGTGAGCTTTGTCCTGCCTTTCCAATTCTGGGAGCTTAACTGCTTGGAGAAGATATCAGCTGAGAGGCTGATCAAGCTAGCCTTTCCTCATTTACCAGACCCTAGTCTGGTTTTGAGCGGCTCTTGTCGGGTGTTGCTAATATTCGATGGCCTAGATGAATTCCGTTGTCGTTTGAATTTCTCTGATGCAGCACCCTGCACTGACCCCATGAAAGAGGTGTCCATTGATGACCTGGTCACCAACATCATCCAGGGGAATCTGCTCCCGGAGGCTACAGTATGGGTGACTTCCAGGCCGACAATGGCTTCACTAATCCCCGGAGGATTGGTTGACCGGGTGACTGAGATCCCAGGCTTTAGCCCAAAGGATATCCATACCTTCCTAAACCACTACATGTTGGAAAGGGATTTTGCAGATAAAATATGGGAACACTTAGAGTCCCATAAGATCTTAATGTTGATGTCTTATGTGCCAAGAATTTGTCAGCTGGTAACCGATACTTTGAGGTACCTCATGCAGACAGCCACCCAGGAAGGCCTCCCAAGGACATGTACAGAACTATATGGCAACTTCTGTGCCATGAAGGCAGAAGTAGGTGAACCAAGAGGCAGGGAACCTGTAAAGGTAGATCATCTCCATGGAAGTAATCGAAAGCTGCTAGGGAGTCTCGGACGGATGGCATTCTATGGGCTCCTCAAGCACAAGTACACATTTAGTGAGCAGGACCTCAAGACCTATGGAGTAGATCTACCATCCACCCAGAGCAGTCTTGGTGCTGGAATCCTTATTCACGAGGAGTCCATCATCTGCACAGTGTACCGGTTTACACATTTGACCATACAGGAGTTCCTAGCAGCTACTTTCTACCATGTCTCCTCTAAGCGGGCCATTTTTGACATGTTCTCAGAGAGTGCAATGTCTTGGCCCAAGATCGGATTCCAGAACCACTTCAGGAGCGCCTTACAACACTCTCAGCAAGACGATGCTGGGCATTTGGATCTGTTTGTGCGTTTCCTGACAGGACTGCTGTGCCCAGAGGCTGCAAAACCTCTTGCAGGGCTGTTGGCCCTTGGGAAAGACGATGGTAGCCAGAAGGCATGGGCGGCAGGGTTTCTGCATGGTCTCTTGGCACATGGGAGCGCTGTGGTTTCCTTGCGTGCCGTCAATCTAGCCTACTGTCTGCAGGAGCTGCAGCATGTAGAACTGCTGAGGAGTGTAGAGGAAGATCTACGTGCTGGCAGCCTGGGTGGGAAGTTGACACATGCCCATTGTGTCGTGTTGGCCTATCTACTGCATGTGTCCACAGAGTGCAGAGAAGAGGTCAATCTAACAGCTTGTTTGACCTACACTACTGTTAAATGTCTGCTCCCACAGCTGCTGTACTGCAGCTGTCTAAGGTTAGAGCCTCAATTAATAAAGCATTCTCTTATAACATGACATTTTGAGCATTCACAGGATGAAAACGTTTTCTTTTTGAGGGCCCTCCTATGCCCAGCTTTGTGTGTTTGTGTGAACTCTTATTCAGTATTGAAAACAATTGTTTTTCAGACTAGAGAATAATCACCTCAAAGATGATGTCATGGAACTGCTGGGAAGCTTGCTGAGTTCCAAAGACTGCCATATCCAGAAGTTGAGGTTAGGTCACGCTTGCATCGATACAGAGTGTTGTATTCCTTCTATGCATTCGAATTTGAAGGAAATGATATAACACTAAAAGCACATGATGCACATCCATTTCCAATCAAATCCAATCAAGTTGTTCTTTTGATTTAGTAGCAGCCTAAACCATAATCCTATAAATAAACCACAAACCTATCATTTCCTTTATCCTACCAGTCTTGCAGAGAATAAGATCAGTAACAAAGGTGCCAAAGCCCTCAGCCGTGCTCTCTTGGTTAACAGGACCCTAACCACACTAGAGTGAGTAGGATACTAGTATGTCTGATGCTATACTACTGTGATTGCCATTATTATTATAAACCACAGTGCTTTCCTCACTTAATTTAGTAGTTTCAGTTGTTATTTTACGATTCATGTAGCCAAATAACCATCTTTTTGTGTTGTAGTGTCCATAGCAACAACATTGGTTCCAAGGGAGTTAGGTTTCTGGCAGAAGCCCTCAAAATGAACCAAGTCCTGCTGTCAATCAAGTAAGTGAAATGTTTTGTGACAGGATTGAGCAACATCAGCTGCTTGCACAATACTAGAATAGCATTTTCTGTCACTGGCCCAATTTGGTGCGTTCACTGCGTTGTGCACCAGATCTTGTGTAGCAGCTACATACTATACATACTATATATATACACACTTTATTTTACTTTTTAATGTAGGAAATGTTACTATCTGAACTATTGTTTGGGAAACTGGACATGGGCAACTAATAAATCACTATTTAGTGTTAGATATGTTATGCCTCATTATTGTCATTGCATGCCAGCTTCCAGAACAACTCCATAGAGGACGAGGGTGCTCGGGCTCTGGCTGAGTTGCTGCAGATCAACCGCAAGCTTGTTTTGCTGAAGTAAGTTACAACCAAGCAACTGAAATTGACATAGCTTGCTGCTGTGTCATGTGTGTGTGTGTGTGTGTGTGTGTGTGATAGAGAGAAAGAGAGTGAGGCACACACACTCTTTTTTTTTTATCCCACGATTTTGTAACCCAGTTTTTCTTTTCACCCAGTGCCAATTATCTAAGTAATGCTGGGCGCTACACTTCCTCTGCCAACCTGGGGGGGCAGCGGACTGACCTCATGCCTCCTTCTATGCATGAGGAGTCCAAGCTGCTTCTTTTCACCTGACAGAGGGGAATTTCCCCGGCCGGACGTAGCGCGTGGAAGGGACACGTTATTCCGACCAGTTCCTTTCCCCTCCATCAGGCGCCCCGGCTGGCCAGGGGGAGGTAGTTTTAGAGACCAGGATTACGGCATGTTTTTGTGAGGGTATCTACCCTAGGGGACACGGGGAGAACATGCGCCACACAGAAAGGCCCTATCGCCAACCCCCGCCTCGGGTATGGGCACTGATGACGCGGAGGCGGGAACACGCCGCCAGTGCCCACAGCGTCCCCAGCGGGAATCGAACCCAGGACCTTGTAGCTGTGAGGCGACAGCACTACCAACTGTGCCACCGTGCCCCGCGGCTCACACACTCTCATACATTATGAGAGTTTAATTTAAGTTTATAAGAACTGAGTTGTGTATCTTACATATTGTGTCTGATACTGGGTTTATTGCACATGTTGCAAGTGTGCAAGCCAAGTAGGCCTATAGTACACACATATGGAGTTGCAATTGTATAAATGTGTCTTTCTCACATTCTTACATTTCTGTCTATGATTTCCTTGTGATTATTCCAGTGTTCAGAAGAATTCAATTGGAGCGGATGGAGCCAAATGGATTGCTGATGCGCTGAAAATCAACCGGACTCTTACAGAACTGATGTATCCGTAACATATCCGTATATATTTCATATATCTAATTAAAATTACATTTAACATCAAATTAAATAGCACAGACCAGCAATGCAGCACCATTAGTATAAATGTGCTATAATATATAATACATTATAACAGTATAACATACTGTTATACTAAAAATCTAAAAAACACAGCCCTACGGGCCGCCAGTTCAATATCACTGCTATACACTCCCTACATACAGTATGCTTGTACTGTACATGTACAGGTATAGTGAAGCATTTGTTCACTGTACCATATTATAGTACTGTAAGTAGCATACTCTAAATATGAGACCCCAGCAGTTCCAAGAGACTAACCACATTTATTTTTCATGTCACTATAGCCTCTGCAGCAACCAACTGGGGGACAAAGGAGCAGTTGCCCTGGCCAAGAGTCTGGAAGTCAACCACACACTTATATCTCTGAAGTCAGTACACTTCATCTTCAATCAATAAAACACCATGCATCACATACTGTACAAATACTGTACTAGAATTTGTTCATCTACAACAGTGGTTTTCAACCCTTATATCAAGGTCCATTATTTATTTGGCATTTGAGCCACAGACCACCATTTGATGGGATTTTGCCTCTCAGACCAACAATTCCATGCTGTATTGATGTTGGTACCATAGGAAAGATAACAGGCAAACATTGATCAAAATAACAATTCTTCTACATTCTCTAATTGTGTAGAGTTCTTAAATTTAGTAATGCAGATGTTTAACAATAATTGGACCCCAAAGGGTTCATTTAGTTTCATTTTACGCTCTTAAGAGTTAAAGATCTATAAGGGTCCATTTGGTTATCAACTGTCTATCATTTAGCTGGGGACCACCTGGAACCCCCTCAAGGTTGTCATGGACCACTGGTGGTCCCCGGAACACTGGTTGAAAACCACTGATCTAAAAGGTTTTGACTTGCATTGTTTGTTGGTCATAGAGTGTTGATAACCGGTCATTTGCTGCTGTGTCTTAAAGCCTGATTTATGCTCAGCAACAGTGTCATGTGATGAAATTCTAGACAAACAGAATTTACATTTCAACTGAAAATAGTATCACTTTTTCATACATGTTCCCTTGTTGGATTTTGGTCTGCTGCCAGCCTTCAGAGTAACTCCATTAGTAACAAGGGGATGACGGCTTTAACCCAGGCACTGAAGCTGAACCACGGCCTTGTTACCTTAAAGTGAGTAACCCCTCCATATCATGCTGCTCTCAACATCATGTTGACTTCTCTGTAATCTCATCTCCCATGGCAGCATCTTCCATCTTCAAAAGAAGCCATAAAACATTTTAGAGCATGCTGAATGCCAGGACTGTTTTATAATAAAACATTTTAGGTTGTTTTTTGTTCGTTTGGAACTACGGTCTCCCCAGTCTCTGGCCGGAATCGAAAAAGAAAATGTATTGATGGTTAATTATCTGTACATGTGAGTTAGTGCGCTGGAGATAATGTGTGAGGCTAAAATGTCTTGACCCGAAGCGGAGAACAACAGGAGAGAGTTAACCTCCTGTTCTTCTCCACTTCATTTGTGTCCCTTTGTTGTTAGCCTGCGGGAGAACTCCATCGGGGTGGAGGGGGCGAAGGAAATGGCCCATGCCCTCCGAGAGAACAGCTCTCTCAGGAACCTGGAGTGAGTCAAACGCATGCAACATGCAGAGATAGGGCAACGCTGTACACACTGTACACTGTACACACACATGCTCCATCCAGAGTATACCAGTCAAGGCTCAAGGCTAGCTAATGTGGCGTTGAAGATCAACGGGAACACTGACTATAAAAATCACACCCGTGTGAAGTGAGGGGCACTCTTATCATCTTACAACATGATGATATAACATTGAACTAAAAACAAACATTAAACATTTTTGGCCAGCTAGGGCAGGAGGTATCAGGGGTACAGACTTTAGTTTAAACATACAACTCCCCCCCCCCCCCCCCCATTTGTTTTACGTTATGTTTAATGATAAAACATTGATTAATTGTGTTGCTTTGTTCCAGTCTAACAGCAAACCTGTTGCATGATGAAGGTGTGAAAGCTATTGCTGAAGCAGTAAAGGTCAATCGAGCTCTCACTTCTTTACAGTGAGTTTATTTTATTTTTGTTTACTTTGTTTGTTTCGTTTTTTTTGCACATTAACAATGTAACAGTTTCGTCATATTTAGTTCATAGAACGTGCCATAGAGGGGAAAGGGAAAACATACTGTATATGTATGCCTTCACAATGAAGGAACCACAAAAAAATAAAAGCAACAAATTAACAAGGGAAAAATGTAAACAAATTCCAGCACCAAACATAAAACAAAGAATACATACAAAAACAATGACGACGCACGTGCACATGCATGTGCGCACACACAAGCACATGCACGCACACGCAATTTAATGTACAGTGTTTCTCTTCTTGCCAGTCTACAGTGGAATTTAATCAAGTCCACTGGCACCAAAGCATTGGCTCATGCACTGATGTCCAATTCCACAATTCAACTCCTGGAGTAAGAAACTCAACATTTCCATTGCAGCATTATACATTACTTCTATAGTTTTCACATCTTTTTGTCTTTGCCTTGGCCTGTATCCCATTCATATCTATTTTCATTATTCTTTGAAAGTGGCAGCTGACAGTGGACATTTTAGATTACCTGTTAGAGAATGATAATGATGTGAAAAACTCAATATGGTTGACTGATTTGTTCTCTGTCTGTGCATGTCCATATGTGCTGCAGTTTACAAGAAAATGCAATCGGAGATGAAGGAGTTATTTTTCTCGCTGAGGCCCTGAAGACCAACACAACTCTGTGCACTTTATGGTTAGTGGCACTTTTACATACAAATGACTGTAAACAATAGGTTGACCAAAAGCGATAGAAACTCTGATCATTGCAACATGTTAGGGTTCTCCTTTTTCGTACAGTAAATTTTGTATCAATGGTTTGTGAATGTGCATGACTATATGTATATGTTTATGTGTGTGTGTGTTATGCATCATCTCTCTAGTCTCCAGGGTGTCTCAGCAGGGGGAACTGGAGCCATTGCAATGGCAGAAGCTCTGATGTGCAACAAAGCCCTACATACATTAGAGTAAGTTCATATCTGTGACTCTGCTTATTAACTCTTTTGGTCACATGACCTTTGTCCATGCTCATTATGTGGCCATATTTCCTTGTCTTAGAACCCCTCTTTGTAAACCCCAGACAATGCAACTGCATTAACATCCCATTCAGTACAACAAATGACTGTATATCAAGAAGAACAAGGAAGGCCCTAGCTTACACTTAGTTCAGGCACACTTGTATCGAGCCAATGATAAGCTTGTGTAGATTGGTCATCAGTCAGCGTCACCTTGCTGCTGAAAGTGCTCACTGTTTGACATGCCACATGTCAAACATTGATGAAACTCGGCCACTATAGATAGACACATGTTTGCTGTGGATGGTTTGGTAGAATTGATGGTAACATTTAACAATTTTCTCCCAGGCAATCACTTCCTTGAAAACACTTACATTTGTCTGCCGTAAGAAATCACTAGTGAGAATGGCAGAGTATCTGCTGCCACATTCTAGCAGTTTGTCTATAATTATTGCGATTGCACAAGGGAAATTGACCAGAAAATGAAACTGCATTTCCTCCCCAATGTTACATTCTGGTTCTTGTTCTATTCTTTTGGCCCTAATATCACGTTGTCCACTGTGTTTCAGCCTGCGAGGAAACTGTGTAGGGATGGAGGGGGCCAAGGCCCTGGCCAATGCGTTGAAACACAATAGAAGCCTCAAATCTTTGAAGTGAGTGGATCACATAGCAGAGCACTGTGTGTGCCATTTGGTAATATTGATTATTGATCAGTAAAGGAAATAGGGAATGTATTTTTTGACTGATATATTAACAGGATAATTGTCTTGCATGTGATGACAGGAGTGTTCTCCGTGTGTGTATATTTATGCGTGTTAATCTGTTGTATTTAGTCTACAGGAGAACTCTCTGGGTATGGATGGAGCCATATTCATTGCCACAGCCTTGAAAGGAAACCACCAGCTGACATACATAAAGTGAGTCCTCCACCTCTTCACATGCACCCTTGCTGTATTGACTGTTGAGTAGGTTACATGTAATGTGTCATATGTGCGTTACCATTTTGCTAATGCCAAAATCAACCCTGTAGCTTGCAGGGAAATGCCATTGGACAATCTGGGGCAAAGGTGATATCTGATGCCATCAGGACCAACTCTCCTGACTGTGTGGTGGATATCTGAAACAGAGATTGACAATATAGCTCCCATATCGTCATCCTTCTATCATGAAGGTCATTGTACTGAAATAACGCGTGACAGTTCATTCAGTTGGAATGAATTCATTCCACTTAAAAGAAGAATTGTAATCCACCTTGGCTACTTGTGATGTGTGCCTATGCTAATGTTGACAGGAATATAACATCATAAAATGCATTGTTGTAAATGCATTAAATGTGTTATTAGATATTTACTTTACAATATATATTTTGTGGACCTACACAGGATAAATCTCTGTGATATTATATTATTGTGTTATTTAGTTTCAAATCACTAATCAATAATCGGAATGGTAATGTACACAGTAATTACAGTATTCATGCAAATGTATTTTCATAAACCCACCTCTATCTACCAGTTGATATGCTACTGTAATTGATAGTGAGTCCACTTTTACGAAGGTCTGCACATGATAAAAAAAATGATTTGACAAAATCTAGATGTGTCTCTCCCTTACAAATACCACATCTGTCAAGGCACACAGAGGCAAACAGGTACAGTACAGTGAATTTTGAATCGAAGTATGCAGGTTTAACGATAACTTGTTGTAGTGGGTCTTTATATGACAATTGTAATGTTTGTACTGTATGCACAAGGGTTCACTTTTAATGCTATAGCAATAAAACCTCCTTATGTCATAAAACACGTTTTAATTTCTTTGATGCAGAGCATGAGCAGTGACAGTCAGTCCTGGACACATTGCATGGCCGATTCATCTGAAGTGGATAGTGGTTAGGCTAAATGTTCTTTTCAAATTACCTAACACTTTGATTTAACATTCCAACACCCAGTTCTTGGCTAATGTATGTGATATTTATATAAAAACGCATTTTACAGGTTCTAACTTCTAACTGCTTTTCTTTCACCCTTCTTTTGTCCTCGACAGCCCCACCACAATGCTAAACATTCAGCTCAATATGCAAGTAACCTTTATGGCATTCTTCTCTTGCTCATTCTTGTATGCTTTACTGAGACATTGATAGGTTAAAGTTAATAACATTTTAATCTATGCATAGTTTGTAGGAACAAAAGCATGAAAATAGCCTATACGGCTTCAGATGAAGCGTTACATTATTTGGTCAGTTCATGTGTTGTATTCATACTGTTGCCATAGTGACCGCCAGTAATGGAGGCAGAGATGAGGCCACTTTGGCTTCCTTTATCTTTTTGAGTGAGAACCTGCAAAGTGTTTTTAAGGTCATTTTAAAGTCGCACTGGATGCCATCGACGTAGCAACATTTTTGAGGGGCCCTCCTATATTCAGCTATTAGTGTTGATTTTCGTCTTACACAAACATTAAATTCCCATTGACAATGAATGGAGAATTTACGTCATAATGTGGACGAGCAAATCGGCTATTGTTGTCCTACACAAACATTACCATTGACAATGAATGGATAATTTACGTCATGTGTCTGTGCACATAGACATGTTACGTCATGATAAGAGCGCCCCTCACTTCACACGGGTGTGATTTTTAACTTTTCATGTGACCTCCAATGACACAAAGGAGACTTTGAATAAGTAGTTTTTATTGGGCAAAATATATCGCCTTATATAAATTAGCAAAAGGGGGAAAAAAACAGTGTTGTGCAATCTGTATACAAAAATGGACCCTTTACATTTATCTGTTCTTTGAGACATCATCCTAGTCAGTGTATTGAAATAAACAGTAACACTGGATCTCTGAAAGGAAACAATGTTGTGGCCTGTATGAATAGTTTATTATGAGTTTGTGTATGCGAGTGTGTGAAAGAGAAAGGAGCACATTTGTGTGTACACACGTGACGCATGTCTACCAGTCCATACATGTCCATTCAGAAGTCATTATCACTCTCCTCCAACAGCTGGGGTCTAAGGGTCCCTCTAGGAGGTCGGGTGACCTTCGATGCCGATCCCTCCAGGCTGTCATTTTCATCCTCCAGGTCTTCGTTCTCCTCCTCCTCCTCCTCTTCATCATCTTCGTCATCCTCGTCCACGTCAATTTCACTGTCCTCTGTCTGTAAGAGCGATCACGCAGATAACAGGTATTTAAAATAACCACCGCAAATAGGTCTTAGACGCCCAATACTGGACTGTAGCTACAGTAGCTAGCAAACACGGCATACTTGCATGCGCATTGGTGCCATGCATTGAAAATGGCGAATCTACAAGCTCATAACACATCCATTGTGCGCTTGTAAATCTACGATTTTCACTGTGTGACACCACGTGCAACAAAGTAGTTATATCAAGAAGGCACTTTAAAGTATTTTGGTGTGGGAGCTTGGGTGGGATGTACACAAACAAAAGGATGTGGTAAACTGGCATCTACTGGAAGGAACTACTGCCCCTACATCCCAGAGCTACACAAACCTTTCCTTTCCTTCGTGTGTGGGGACGAGGGAATGAGCTTCTGGAGGCAGACATGGTTGGCTTTTGAAATGCATAAGGAGAGGGAAAGGTTGCATAATTGAAATGAGTCAGAGACAGAAACTGAGGAAATGAAGTGAAGGAAGTTGAAGAAACAATTGGTGCAGAGAAGCAATTTTGAAAAAGTATAAAATTATATCAAAATGAAAAAGGATCAAATGGAAATGGAGCAAAGAGTAGCTGTTAAAAAAAAGGATGATTCAATTCTGAAAGAAAGTTAGCATCAGAGAGAAGACTACCATTCTGTACTCTCAGGGAAAGCTGTTTTGCTCTTTTATTATGTATCCAACAGCACACAAGTGAACTTCAGTGCAGCATTCTGACATGAGCTGTTTGGATGTGTGTTTGTGATGTGGATAGTGCCATGGCTATAGTACTTACCTCTTCGCTATCACCACCTTGCATGTTACCGATGGATCGAGTACCACCTCGACCTGTGGAGTAAACAGTATAGAGGTCCGAATTTAAGAAAATATTAATTATTTACTTTAATGGGGGAAACAATATATAAATATATATTTATTCTTACTTTTACCTGCCACAGTGGCGTGTTGGGTGGGCCGTGGTTTCGCAGGCCTGTGGTCCTCCATGTCACTGTCTGAGCCTTCATCTTCTGGGATATCCATGTCAGAGTCAGAGTCTTTCACTGCAGAGAATAAGATCAGTGGTTCTCAAAGTGGGGTCCGGAGACCCCCAGAGGTCCTTGAGGGGGTTCCAGGGGGTCCCCAGCAATAGTAGTTAATAACATCACACTCTGAACCGTGTGTGTGTGTGTGTGTGTGTGTGTGTGTGTGTGTGTGTGTGTGTCTCTTACCACCATTCTTCATCATCCTCCTCTCCTCCTCCTGTACTTTCTGCTGCATCTGTCTCAGAGTATTCTCCGTTTCCTGTAAAGGAGTAGTTGGTTCTCAAACTTTTTCATGGCAAGGACCCCAAAACACTAGGTTACCAAAACGCACGCTTGCACGCACACACCTCAAAGCGCTCCTGCTCTAGTCTGTGGTAGTCGTCCAACTGAGACTCCAGGAAGCTGAGGTTCCTGAACTTCTCCACATAGGTCTCATACTGTTTCTGAAGCTCCTCCTCAATCTTTTCATACTCGTCCATGAAAGCCGGCCTGGGAGATATTGAAATACAAAGAAATACAAAGATTCCAGCATGATGATCACATTGTATTGTTATTTATACAGATGCATTTGACCCATATATCTTCTGCAAGACAGTAATTTGTCTGTCTAGGGGGCAGCGGTATGACCTCACCTAACACTCTGCAGTGTCTGAAGCCTCTTTTTGTTTCTTTCCAGCTCCTGTTTCCTCTTCTCGATCTTAGCCTCCAGGTTGGTCTCGTCGGAAGCTACATTGTTCAGCATGTCTTTGGTCTTCTCCACACTTTCCTGCACCAGGAACACATGGATAAGTGAATGAGAGAGAAGGAAACCTGCACGACTGGGGAAACTTTCGATACAATGCAGAGTGCAGACCACACTTTGTTCGGTTATAGCTTATTGAGTCAGTTAATTTAGAAATTTTAGAGGCACACTATCCTACGAATCATATTCCGATATAGGCAGTTACTGTAGTCATGTAACCAGGCAGCATAGTGCGATAAGCTTAATTGTATAAAAGCTATTATTGGATTGAGATGCCATTTAACACAGCTAGAATTTAGCCAAATCTTTCAAATCATTCAGTACTATTTAACCGATCCCTTTGTTGTTTTTTAATGCATCTGTTGTCATAGAAAACAATGATCATGGATGCAGTAAAATGGTTAACATGGTGGCAGGCAATAATATTTTTGGGAGGAAACTAATTTCAAAGACCTGGCCATATGAAACTAAAGCGATGACAAATGCAGAACAATCAGGCAGGACATTCTTGGAGTGGAATCCATTTGTGACCTAATCACGTAAACTGGTTTAGATTATTTTTCCCATTATCACATTACTAGAATACAAGTAAGTAAGTGCATACTGTATATACAGTACATAAAGTTACTGAGAAATTATAGAAATAAATAAAAAGCTTTTATCCAGCCTGTAAAACATACCAGAACCTCCTTAATGCCTGCTCTCAGGGCCTTCTCGGTCTCATTGATCTCTAGAGGTCTGGCGATGGCAGCAGTTCTCATTTCCTGGAGGAGACGGAAGACAGACAGATGAAGAGTTACAAAAAGATTAGGTTTACCCATTAATCAATCTGTGCCAACTTCGAGATATCTCGTGAATATACTGTAGTCTGCCGCGATCGGATGTAGATGTTGCTATGTATATACAGTAGCAACATCACACACAATATATATATGTATATATTTTTTGTGTGTGTGTGTGTGTGTGTGTGTTGCATAGCTCACTCGCAGGTCTACTTCCTTTCCCAGAAGGTCATAGAGGGATGCTCCAGTGGTTGTGATCTCTGAGGCCAGCTGGCGAGCTGTTTTAAGGTCTGCAACCTGAAGGAAGAGACAGGCGTGTTTAACATTTATATTATATCATACATTCTCCCATTGTGATTGGCTGAGAGACATTCAGATGAGTCTCAATATCTCCCGCTAACAGCACTCTATTGTTATTATTATTGCAATACATTATGAGATCATGTCTGCCGCCTTCAGTTCTTCACTCATGAAACTATGCTTCAAACTAAATTAAATTAAACCCACTTGTACTGGGTGGGGATGACTAATTAAGTAGTATTGAGAGGAGAGATGACAATACCTTACTGCAGCAGTTAGTATCATACTACACAACACTAGAGCCGAGTCCATTCTTATAGCTTACCCGAGATCCCAGGTCAAACTTGAACTTGCTGTTGTCATCCTCCACTCGGTCTCCTGAGGCCATCTCTTTGGTCTTCATAGCACTGTAGAGCACTGAAGTGATCTTCAGCATCTCTTTCACTGCATAGCCATCAGCCTGATAGAGACGCTTGGTGTTCAGCTTGATATGAGCTTTAGTTGCCTGCAATCAGGTGACAGGTGAAGAAAAGCCTTAAATTACAGCAATTTGCAACACTAGATGTTTTTAATAATGGGATGAATCTAGAGTTGCAATAATTTTCTTAGCAGAATTTTTTAGCAGAAAGTAGCTCATAATAACATGATGTCTACGGTGGAGTTTTATGAAACAAACGCTTTGTAGATTGAAATAGGATAATTCAAGCTTTCCCTACAGCTGCAATATTGGTGACTCACCGATATTGCAGTTTAACGTTGTTTAATACAAGCAGATCGGAAATGCAATTGGGATCAATGGGATGTCAATGTAAGGTATTGCAACTCTAGATTCATCCCATTATAAAACAAATCTATTGTTGCAAATTGCGGCTAAAGATACAGTACTTCTTCATAAAACAAAAAGAGATATTACACAGCTTACACTATTTTCAACTACAATGATATAGACAGTTATAATAGAGATGCTAGCTGCAGGCTTGGCCCTGCTAATATCATCTGACATATATGGTCATGTTGAGGCATCAATGACATCACCATGAACTGTGCCACAGCCTTGATGAAGAATATTCTGTCTGACTCCGTGTCCACATCACTGGGAATGTCCATTTGGGGCTCATACCTACATGTTCAGACAATGAAAGATTACTGTATGTGGCTTCAATTGAACAATCTTTAAAGTAATAGCCTACTTAATGCCTGTGTTGTAGCTCAAAACAGCATACCTCTTTACCAACCACAACAGTATTTCTGCTACCAGAGTAAAGTTAGGTGTTCTGAAGTTTTCCATAGATATCAGGCGAGGATAGCCCAAGGCCCTCATCATTTCTGTGAAATCTGACAAGAGAAAATGAACTCATATATGGTGGCATCCTTGATGACCAATATGTTACGGAACAAGTTTTTTTCAAGGTAAGCAAACTGTTCAAAACCGTGCAAATTGAAATATGACGTTTAAAATTAAGGATGATCATGACAGTGAATTGTACTTACTTCTTAAATCTCTGAAGGACATAATAATCCTGTCACTTCGGGGTACACACTTATCTTAATATGAATTTAGATGAGGATGTGTGTCTTATTGTTCTAGGTAGACAGGCAGATTATTTCCCAAGACTGTAGCACAATAAAACAATATACGAATTAACGTAAATAAGGACCCAATTTAAAAAAAAGTTAGCTAGCTAGCTAACTCTCGGTTAAATGCTCTAAATGCGACAACAATGTAATCACAACGTATGGAAGGAGAAAGCGGACACACATTGTAACCTCATAACACATGAAGGTGTAATTCATATCTGGTTTCTTAAAAAGGTAGAAAATAGAAATGTTTACTGTCGCTCAGTTAGCCGTTAGCTAACCCAGCTCTCACAGGTTGTGATTGTGTATTGTC
Organism: Protomyctophum bolini; assembly: GCF_963924005.1. Lineage (NCBI taxonomy): Eukaryota > Metazoa > Chordata > Actinopteri > Myctophiformes > Myctophidae > Protomyctophum > Protomyctophum bolini. The sequence goes on along the minus strand of NC_137879.1, from coordinate 21,700,512 downwards.
GCTATGGAAGCCAGTACTACGGAAAGTCAAAGCAGACAAACAGTACTGTAACGATAACAAACAGTAGAACCTCAAATTACAAGGTTGTCGATCTGATATTTAAAAAAATAAATAAAAATAAAACAAAGCAAAAAAACATTTAACCACTGGCTTAGGTGTGGATAGGATAGACACAAATGCCTGGGGAAATATATTTGTGGCCTACAATATGCGGTGTGATAGGAAAGATAAAGCCAATGCAACATTTTGGTATAATACCCTATAAACTACATTACCCATGAGTCACCGGCGCCGCCTTCGTCTCACGAATCACTACGCTCTTTCGTTGGGATACGCCCCACCATGGGATACGCGGAGACTGGAGCGGGAGTTGTAGGTTTCAAGGCAGCAACTCTCCTGTCAAAGCTTTGGTTTATTTGGGTATCAAGATTGAAAACCGCCATGGCAATCACCCGAAATACAATGTTTACGGTTTGAAACTACTGAGACAACGCTTATTTTGCCATGGTGAACACTGAACAGCGTTTTAGAGGCATCAAAGAAAAAATAAGTCCCGCTAACGTTATCAACAAGTGGATTATCTGAGACATTGTCCTGCGACTGGACACTCGCAATGGCTTCGAGAGGTAACGCAACGTTAAACAAGTAGCACATATTTAAAACTGGATATTTTGCCCACAGCTTCTGTAGTCTTTTATTGCTAGGCTAGCAGTGTTGTTAGTAGTTCCGTTTGTCTACGCTGCTGCGAAACGGAGCTATGTTGTTAGCAGTGTTAACTGATCTCATACAGTCCCACACAACACTCATCTCGGCAGTATTGTAATTTGTAGCGCTCTTTACTCGCCGATTTAACTTGCCTTAAACTCTTGTATATCCGTTTGAAAGTTGTTGTAGCATTTTAAAAAAAGAAGTTAATACCCTCTTTTAGTTGTTCGTTTTGTTTGTTCAGTAACTAGGGGTCTTCTCCACCGCCGTTAGCGACCTGACTTGCCCCTCTTGGCACGGTGGCACCCCCCGTGAAGTTGTAAACATCCAAAATTCCAAATGTCAGAAACTTTACGGGGGTGCCGAGAGGGGCTACCCTCTTGCCATGAGTTCTTTAGTTTAGTATACAGAAAATAAATTTTCAGGTGGGTTGCCAATTTCAGCCAATCAGAGAGTAGAGTACCCATTTATCAGTTTCACATTCATCTGTGTTCCAGATTCAAAATGGTATGCTCATTTATTTGTGTTGTGTCATTACATCCTGTATGAGTTCTCTCTTGATTGGATAAACTTGGTTATTTATTTTACCTGAAAATGCATTTTCTGTTTACTAAAAGGGCTGGAGAAATGGGGAGACCCCTGGCTGTTACTAAACAAACACTATAACTCTAATAATTCTTACTATCAGAATGTTGGGCTAATTAACACTTATTTTAACAAAACATTTTTTTTTACTATATTGATGATGAATAACCATAAAAAGACTGCAAACCCTTGTTGCTGGTGGTTCCGGGGAGCTGGAAAGAGGGGAGTCCCACGTTTTGTGTTGCTAACACACCCTACCTTTAGTAAAAATAAATGTCTCCACTTTTACATGAGATTCACATGGACAGCATGTAGTCTTTTATTGCTAGGCTAGCAGTGTTGTTAGTAGTTCCGTTTGTCTACGCTGCTGCGAAACGGAGCTATGTTGTTAGCAGTGTTAACTGATCTCATACAGTCCCACACAACACTCATCTCGGCAGTATTGTAATTTGTAGCGCTCTTTACTCGCCGATTTAACTTGCCTTAAACTCTTGTATATCCGTTTGAAAGTTGTTGTAGCATTTAAAAAAAAGAAGTTAATACCCTCTTTTAGTTGTTCGTTTTGTTTGTTCAGTAACTAGGGGTCTTCTCCACCGCCGTTAGCGACCTGACTTGCCCCTCTTGGCACGGTGGCACCCCCCGTGAAGTTGTAAACATCCAAAATTCCAAATGTCAGAAACTTTACGGGGGTGCCGAGAGGGGCTACCCTCTTGCCATGAGTTCTTTAGTTTAGTATACAGAAAATAAATTTTCAGGTGGGTTGCCAATTTCAGCCAATCAGAGAGTAGAGTACCCATTTATCAGTTTCACATTCATCTGTGTTCCAGATTCAAAATGGTATGCTCATTTATTTGTGTTGTGTCATTACATCCTGTATGAGTTCTCTCTTGATTGGATAAACTTGGTTATTTATTTTACCTGAAAATGCATTTTCTGTTTACTAAAAGGGCTGGAGAAATGGGGAGACCCCTGGCTGTTACTAAACAAACACTATAACTCTAATAATTCTTACTATCAGAATGTTGGGCTAATTAACACTTATTTTAACAAAACATTTTTTTTTACTATATTGATGATGAATAACCATAAAAAGACTGCAAACCCTTGTTGCTGGTGGTTCCGGGGAGCTGGAAAGAGGGGAGTCCCACGTTTTGTGTTGCTAACACACCCTACCTTTAGTAAAAATAAATGTCTCCACTTTTACATGAGATTCACATGGACAGCATTCTATGCAGGCGACGGGATGACATTCACAGCACATTAGGCAGATATGACAAATGTACAGGTGGTTATTGTGGGGTAATCACAAATGATGTGAATTTTAAATCATGCATTGTCTTATCAGCCATTCTGCGCCATCTACAAGTTCACAATGTATTGCTGTAGATTGTCTATTTTCACTGTTTTAAAATGTTTTTCAAAATTATAAAAAAAAACCTGTTAAGATTAGTCATAAGCATAAGCAAAATGTGGATGTCTCTAATGAAAATGTAAGGTTTACTGATATTTAAAAGCCCACAATGGAAATAAGCTCTCTGACTCGTATATGGTATTATTTTGTCAATAAAAGCATCAATCAATCAATCCTTTATCTTTTTTCAGTATGGCAACATCCATATGTCAATATCTTCAAACACATGAGAGTTGAAGAATGGAAGAAGTCGAAAAAAGAAGGGAGTGTGACAATATACATGGTACATACATTACATAATATCACTTCATTGTAAGAACAACATACATGATATCCAACATTATTTCATTGTAACTGTGTCAGACATTAAATTGGAACATTTACTTTACTATAGTGTCTTAACTTTTATTTATGTCCCACCAGGACAAGACGTTGAAGTGTTCTGTGTTCCATATCAGGGGATCTGTTCCAGCCAACAATTACATCCTTGTACCAAAGAACAGCACTCAAACTCTGGGACTCACAGGGCACTATTTCTACCTCCTGTTTAAACCCACTCCTGCCAAATACTTTATGGTGCACCTGGATGTTGCTGCAGAGGTAGTGACTGATCCGGTTTGAATTCATAACCCTGACGGCTGACACACACAAATATATATAGTGTTGGGGCTTTTCTGCCTTTATTCGGATAATGCCGTTTTAGAATGACAGGAAACGGGGGCAGAGGGACAGGGAGTGACATGTAGCAAAGGTTGTCGGACTCGGGAATCGAATCTGTCTGGGCTGTCTGGGCTGCATTAGAGCCTATACCGGTATTTGGTATGCACCTTAACCACTGGCCACATCAGTGCCCCAGCATTTTATTTTAGTTAGTTGGGTCTGCTTACCTACTTGGAGCAGCAGTGTCATACTCCTGGCATTGCGTTGAAGTGTCCTTGAGCAAGACATTGTTCCCAGAGTGCTGCTTATTAATTGCCCTGTGCACCTAATACTTGGTTAAAATAGAGACAGATTCTGGTAACGGTTATGTGCAAATATGCCCTGCCAATTAATTTATGCTGCTTCCTCAGTCATTCAGCCAGTCTCTGATAAACTGAGGTGCTTCTTTGAATATATTTCAGCCATGAATGTCCTTATTAAGGTTGCCCGTGACATTCAAAGTTAAAATTCAAAGAATTTTCATTAATCTCACAATTAGTTGAGGGAGTAGTGTAAAGCTTCGGAGACTCACTGTCAAATATATAGTAATTTATATTACTATATAATAATAGTAATTTATAATACATCACGTGTCATTTGAAAGGCAGCTAAATATGAATTTCGATATGACATTGGCACGTGCTGTGTCTGGGGGCAAATATCTAGCAGTGTTCTTTGGCAGTACCAATGGTGCCATTTTCTGACACGGTTGCATACATTTTGTATACATTTTACACAATTGTTAACATTAACCAAATGTTAACCTTTCTCTCAATGCTGTATTGTATTTATTGTAGGAGGGCCTAGCGGTTCGCATCTCCTTTTCTAACATGTTTAAGGAGTTTAAGTCCACTGCTACCTCGCTGCATTTTCCTTTCTTGTGTGGAGCTGCAAAGGACTCTGTCTATGAAAGCACGGCCAAATCAGCCAGACGTGGTAATATATTAAATATTTCAACATTTTTACATCTTCTGTACATTCAAATGTCAAATTTGTTGGTTTTGGTTTTTCAGCACAGCATTGTAGCAGCAACAGTAACTCAATACAACAATGAAATGAATGAAAGAAAAGCTGCAGTAGCAATATCTGACAGAATAATAAATACATAATAGCAGCAGCAGACAGTAGTAAGAAGAGAATAAAAACAGTATTTACATTGATCATACATTGGTCACAGTAAGCTGTGTTCACTGTACACTGTACAGTGTGTATAAATATCTATTGTATTTCCATGTATCTACTGGTATGCATATGTACAGTACATTTACATATACTGTATAGTACATGTAGGACATGTATAGTACATGTGCATATACTGTATGTTTTGATATCCAAAGCTGGTTTCAGTGTGCATGGTGTCTTTGTGTTTAAAAAGTTGTGCTTTGCGCTATGGTGCACAGTCTTAACTTGAGACTTGCAGATTACAGACTATGGGAGCAGAATTAATAATGTAATTTGATGTCAAGAACTGTGATGAAACAAAAGCTCTCTCTGTGCTCACCGAAACATCACATGGAAACGAGAGGTGTCCAAAAATGCAGTGGCAGTGTTGTGGCTGAGCAAAATCTGTGGGGAAAATAGCGTGCATTGTGATAACGCCTAATTTTAAGACCACCACCTAAATAATGTGGTATTTAGACAAATGTAACCATTGCGTCAGCAGGGGACGTACAGAATGCGTCTTGTGCTGGGAGCTAAAGCAGCTTTGTGTAGCCTTGCACTGGGCGAAAGATAGGACCTTATAGTCTCTGAATACACAACACAGACACAATACACTGCTGGGTAACAAAATGTGTATGTGATACATTTAGATGTTATAGACGGATATAAATACAGTATATTCCAGTTCGGCTGCAGTTACTGTTTGTTTCTTTCAGATCTGGTTGGTCCAGCCCCCTCCATGGTGCGGTGGACCTGTCTCATGTTGGACCTGCAGTACATCCTGTCTGTCTATCTCAACCGTCACCACAGTCATCTCAAGTGTGTCAAGCTTTGCGCCAACATGGTAGTGAAAAACATGTTCACCAGTGACCTGTTGCTGGACCCAGGTGAGACTTGCTCTGATAAAGAGTGAGATTCACACAAATGAAAATGTTTGACTAAAACTGAATATGATGTCAGAGAAATGGTTGTTGCGCATCACTTTTTTGTACTGAAGAAAAGACACAGTTACAGCAACACAATACCTAGTACGATACACTGTGTAATTTTGCATCTGTCTGTCCAACATTGAGTTGACTAGCAGAACTGGTGAGTCACACATCCTGCATGGTGCTTCCAGTCATATTAGCCAGAGGTCCTCTCATGGGCCACACTGGAGAGTAGAGTTTGAATCCTCCACAGTGCATCTTGGTCTATACTATAGTGTGTCGCAGGGCGCCAGACGAGTATTTCCCATACATTTTTCCCATAGACGTTTCAAAAAGTATTTATTTAAAGACCTGTAAGCCTCGGACAAAGCCAACAGAGTTGACAAATCATGACAATAAACAAATTTTGTTTGGGCCGAACAAATAATTTGAAAGAAGAAAAAAAGTGTTGTACCCTACCCTTTTTTCTTCTTTCTAATTATTTGTTTGCCCCCCAAAATTGTTAATTGTCATGATTTGTCAGGGATCTCCATATATGGGCAATTGGGCATAAAAGGGACAAAGGCTGACTGGTACAACGGGTCCTCCCACAAAGCCCCATGTCTACCTACCTATCTCTTTGAGAACACAAAATGCCCTCATCTAAAACAAATAATGAATGATGCTAAGTTGAAGGACTTATTTCAAAGTTTTAGCATTCTTCATTATTGATAATACAGTGTAATCAGAAAAACTCAGATAATTACTTTCTGTGTGTACTGAATGCTATTTTACATTTTCAATTCTCAAAAGCTATTTTCATCTTTTCTCTTCGTGTGCCATCAGGAGTGTCTTTCAGTGAGGCCAAGCTGATGGGCCTGGCATCGTCTCGGGGCACTGGTCCCATGCCCAGGGACATGTCGTTCCCCGTGCCCAAGGGATGCAGCTGGCACGACCTCTACGACTACATTAGGTGGGCAACCGGAGCTGCAAACAGAATACAGATCAAAGCAAATCGGTATAGTTTTGAAAGTTCCTGGCTTGTTTCAGAGGATAACACACTAACACAGGGTGTGTCCGGTTTACATACTTTTAGATATTTCTATTTAGCTGCTATATTGAACTTTATTTTCTGATGTCACATCTTTTATATCTATAGTATAAAGTCGCAAAACCTGTGTCTGTTTGCATGCATAGCCTGGCTGCCCAAAGGGTGCTGGCCTATGTCGATCTAGGAATTTCATATTGTGCATTAAGATGTTTAACCACATAAATATAAACAGTTAACAGTACCCTGTATACTTTGTTGACCACAGTGTCCTGCAACTTGGTCCCCTCTGCTATTTTTGTTGATTGTTTACCTACTGGTATTTTTGCAAATATATATATTCTTTTGCCTATTATGAAATGCTCAAATTCAGACTTCATGGACAAAACGAATTATGAGTCAAGGAAGGATGTCTGAAAAGACAAATTTCAGTAGTCCTGTAGTCAGTAGTGTAAATTATCAATACGTATTGATAATCGGCTTCTTCATTCCAACAGGTTTCCGTCAGAAGGAGCAAAGCTTCCCTTCGACTCCATTCAGAAAGGCGATCCCTCTAATAAGCTGCTAACATGTAACTTAAGTATGCTAATACTGTATTAATTATACAGTATATGTAGCCTACTGTACATCTAACTATTATGCTTACATAGCAACATATTTAGTTCAGTTGTTGATATGTTATATGGTACTGTAATACTGTACATAATACTTTTGTTTAACAAATGACTAAATGATTCTAACGCATAGCCTACTTTCAATCATGCTGACTAGTAAACAATGCCAGTAGTCCCTAATATCGAAAGCACTCCAAAAGTACTACTGTACAATATGGCACTATAAAAACATACAGTACAGTACACAATTTATCACAGGAAAACATTTCTATCATGTTTTGTGGCTCATGCATTGTCATGTCGCTATCTTTATTATTACGGTATTGTATTCTGTTGCACATTTAGTGTGAGAAATGTAAATGTGCATACAAATAAATTGTATCATATTCTGCAAATGTAAATTAAATTGTACTATCTGTAAATGTGCATACAAATAAATTGTATTATCTACTCCAGCATCTGATCGAGCCAGAGAGAGTCCATTAAGAGAGTTGTCTCGCAGTGTCGATATCAGCAAACCAATACAGGACTGTGTGTCCCTCATACAGCAGAGAATCACACCTAGACCAGTAAGTCTCAGCAGGTAGATACAGTATACATTTTAATAGGTGCTCTGGTGATCCTACAGTACAGTAGCTACGCACTGTACTCTACAGTTTGTATGTAATTGCCTGTTTGGTTATTGAGTGGTTATAATCTGTATAATGTATATCTCTGCTGTTGGGGGGGAAACCATCTAACTCCAAAATGTTCATTTTTCAGGAAATGTAAATGTAGAAAATCTTATATTTTGAAAACAAAACAATACTGCCTCATCAAAGTTGGTGTTGTGGTAAATGGTAAATGGTGCATTTATATAGCGCCATTATCCAAGGCGCTTTACATAGGACACTTCGACACCAACTCTGGGGGAGCCCGGGTTCGCTGGCAACTTTGCGGTTGCCATCCAGCCACTCTACCCCTGAGCCACCGCCGCCCGTGACTTTATATATTGTCAATTACTTGCATGATTGGGGTAGAGGTGGTGGAGTTAGTTGTTTTAGCAGACAGTTTGAGGGTCCAATGGAGTTAAGAGGTTTTGTCCAAAGCGTTTTTTACTACTTTCCATTGGTTCAATATTTTCGAAACGACACAATGATCACAGTGATCAATAGCATTGATTTATGCAAAAACCTCAAAAATGGAGTTAAGAGGTTTCCTCCCGACAGCAACGATATGATACATATATCATAATTTATACAGATATACAACCACTCAATAACCAAACAGGCAATTCAGATTGAAACATACTGATAGTATTATGTTATTATATCAGGAACAGAAAACTGTACTGTACACAATGGCTACAACTGTATAATAGAAACCTTCGTAATATATGTGAGAATAGAACATGTTCCTGACTGTTTATTCCACATTTATATTCTCCTCTTCGATTTGCAGCGACCACGGAGTCTAACCCCCCTCGTAACAAATGTACCTGAGCTGGGGGTTGTTTCCACTGCCCTGAGTGCATCAGACTACCAGCCCCAGGAGGACCGGTTGTGCCACAGAGATGACACAAGTCCGGAGGAGTCGCAAGGCTCTGAGTCCCTAAGGGTGACCCCTGGGCCACCTCACAGTGCCGGTGACAATGAGGATGACCTCAGCAATGACAGCGAGGAGGAAGAGGAGGTGGTGACATGTTTACAGACAGCAGTTGCACTTCCTGTAAATAGAGTTTGGACATGAATACATACATACTTACAGAATAACCGTTCTATTAACCCAATGATTAAGACCTGTGAGGACCCAATTATACAAATGTCTTCTTAAATCCTAACAGTTTTCTGAAAAGGTGCTCAAACCTTTTCTTGTCATGGACCCCAAATATTATGTGTATTTGGACGCCGGTCCCCATCTGAAAAAATGTTGTTCCAGGGACTCCCCAGAAGCAAAGATTTGATTAAACACGTTAGCTGTGAAAGAATTTGCACACATTTTCATGATTAAAAGAAAATACCAGATCTACAAGCTTGTACAGTAGCTTTATGAGCTTGTAGATCTGCTATTTTCCAACCTAAAGTATTTAAACATTTTAAAGTTTAAAGTAATAGTTCAAGTGGTTAATAGCTAAGGCAACACTGTGACACAGATGCGTTCCACGTCTTAATGGGTTAACGTAGTCTAATTTAAGTCAGTGTAAAAACATTACTGTGCACGTCCCACATTCACTGTGCTGTTTGCAGCACACCACGTACAGTGTCATGCATTAGTAATTGTTTTGTTCTCACATGGCGATGCTATTAAATGTATTGTATTATCTTCTCAGATTGTATGTACTGCAGTTTCCCGACCTGTCCATCTATCTTCAACCAAGGAAACCAAACTGCAGGTAAGACGAGATGTGTATGGCAGAGCGACGTTAAATATGCAGCAATACTTGAATCAGTGACTATATTTTTCTTGGATCTCCAGTCCCAACACAATGTTTCTACATTGACCCCATATCATATAAATTTATGTCATTAGAAGCTGCAGCCAGACCCCATTCTCAGGCTCAACCGAATCATTGGCTTTGGAGGAGCCACCACCAAATGTGTAAGTATTTGTTTGTGCGAGTTGCGATTAACAAGTTGGCAGGCCGCTCATACTCTAGTACTGTATTGTGACCTCAGAATGAACAGTTCAACGCTTAAATTACCAAATAAATAAGCGCTTCACGGACAAGAAAATAAAAGTTGAGAATAGGCTTGGGCAATATATCGATATTACCGTTTATCGCGATATTTGAAATCAATATCGGTAATATCGTGGAGTATATAAATAATATCGAATACCGATAATACCCAATATCGTAATTTTACCGTCATGTAAATATGGATTTTCTTTTAAATAAACATCTACATTACTGTATGTGTGTGTCTGTGATGAATTTACGAGTATTTCATTTTAAACAACTAATTTGCCTAATAACTTAGTGTCCATGCATTGACTGGCACTGACGCTGAATTACGGCGACGAGGCGACAGCAGCGTCGTCGGACCGCCTCCGCCCAGGAAAGCAAACAAAACATGGCGCCGCCGGTCCTAGTCCTAGCAAGTTGATTCGTAAAAAAACATCTGGAAATACTGCTGTTTGGCAGCATTTCGGGTTCCTGGCTAATTAATAAGGCTGATAATCGATAATACCGATAATCGCGATATTATTCACGTTATCAATACCGATATCAAAAAATCAATATCGCCCAAGCCTAGTTGAGAACCCCTTCACCCCCCTATTGAAACATGGTCAATGACATTTAATGGGTGCATCTTTGCACTAAATGCAGAAATGTGTTGCATACAAACCAAAAGGAGGCTAAAGGTTATCATTGTCTTCTCTCCAGGTGCTGTGGAGTGCGTCCGGGGATGCAGTGGTGTATCCCTGTCATGCTATCATCGTGTCAATGATGATTTCCTCTGGTCAACAGCGATTCTTTATTGGCCACACTGATAAGGTATTCAAGCGGATACAACTTCGTACAGGTTTTATAGCAATTTGTCGCAATTGTAGAAATATTAGACCTTAATTGTCAATTTTTCAATCATGTTCTAATCATGTAGAATACTTTACATGACCTCCAAATATAAAATGTTTATCATTTTGGACTTAATAGCCAATTTTACATTGAGTTGCCCAGACTGCCCACTCTTCCTTAGTGCCCACTGTTCCTGTTACAAGTTTACATTGAGGTGCCCACTCTGTTCCTGTTACCATTCAAGCTATGATGTATGAGCCAGTATTTCTCTATTCCCCAAGTACCCTGCATTGTTTTCATGCATGATGTGACAAGAGTCATCATGTCACAATGTGCATGGATATAACTTGGGGAATGTATTTTTTTAGCTTGGAAATGCAGAAGGTAATGTGTGTGTGTGTGTGTGTGTGTGTGTGTGCGTGTGCGTGTGCGTGTGCGTGTGCGTGTGTGTGTGTGGCTACAGGTGTCTTCATTAGCATTCAACGGTAACACTACAGTACTAGCCTCAGCACAGTCTGGCAACCATAGCGTGGTCAGAGTGTGGAACTATCACAAAGGAATGTGCATGGCCATGTTCAGGACACATGCTCATTCATTGTCTTTACTAAGGTGAACAAAATTAAAACATATTTAAATGGTTTATCTGAAGAGCAAAAGTAAAGATAGGCCATACATGTTGGGATTACAAAGCATTACAATCATTCAATGACTTATTTTCTTTTGTGCATCTCTGCCTCCTAAAGCTTCTCATACAGTGGCGGGTTGCTCTGTGGTGTGGGCAAAGACAAGCACAGCAAAACAGTAAGCCGTTTTCTATAATTAGCAGTACTTGACATTACGGTGGAGAAAACAACCCAGATCAATTCGATTTGAAAAGCACAGTACAGTTTTGAAACGCTATGACTAGAATATAAAGAGAGAATATAAAAAAATAGACTACCGTGAAACAAATACTTGGAAGTTACAAAAGATGATTTAGGAAAGAGAACACATTCCCATAAATAAGTAAATAGATGAAAAACAGATATTGGCAGATACTACTGTATACTATAACCTATTTCTGAATTTGTGCGGCACAGTATGTGTTGGATGAGTCACTGAATCTTAGTCCCCTGCCTTAGACAGTATATCTGAATCTGAATATTACTGTGCCTTGCTTGAGGATCAGAAGAGAGTGTCTCTGAATGTTACTGTGCCTTCAGTCCCTCCTTAGTGAGTAGAGAGTATGTTGCATGCATGTTGCAGGCATGTTGTAGTGCCTTAATCAAGGGGTTCTCAACGTTTTTGGCCGGGGACCCCCGAAATTGCTTTGGCCATGTCTCGCGACGTGAGTTTGATGTGATCCTAATTTCTTAATTGGCATTCAGATTAAAACATTCATGCTCTGCAAAAATGATAATGGTGATTTCTTCACAGTATTCATTTTTTTTAAATTCTGTTTTAGCTGGTTTTATGAGCTGGAAGCCAAAATTGTGTAAGGATAAATACATAGTTGAAATCATTTATGTTGTGTGCACAATCTATAATCTATGAAAGTTAAATATTTTGAATGGAATTATGGAAATAAACCAACTGTTCCATGATATTCTAGTTTTTTTTAAAGGTGCTGTATGCAAAGTCTAAATTTCCATTTTCCAGCCAGTCAGTTGCAAATAATAATAATAATAATAAAAAAAGGGAAAAAAATTAAAAGAAATATATTAATAATTTGGGGACCCCCCCCCCAAAATAACTTTGATGCCCCTGAGGGGTCGCGACCCCCAAGTTGAGAACCCCTGCCCCAGTAGAGAGTATCTCTGCATGTTGTAGTGCTTTTAGTCCCTCCTCAGTAGAGTATCTCTGCATGTTGTAGTGCTTTTAGTCCCTCCTCAGTAGAGTATCTCTCTTTCCTGGTTCGCTGATTCAACCTTATTCTACAGATGGTGGTGGTGTGGAACACTCTACATGTCAGTAGAGGGGGAGAGGTGACGGTCCTTGCTAAAGCACACACGGATGTGGACATCCAGACCATGAAGATCACCTCCTTTGACGATACAAGGTAATTACGCTTATTTTGTAAAGGTAAATTGGTGGATTTGAAATATGATTATTTTCTATATTATATACAACCTTGTATTAATTAATTGAAAGTGTGTGTTTGGTCATTTGTCTGGTGTGTGCATTCAGGATGGTATCGTGCGGGCGTGACAATGTGCGTCTCTGGCGCTTGCGGAACAGGGCCTTGCGCTCTTGTCCAGTCAACCTCGGAGAGTACCATTCGCTGGAGTTCACCGATGTGTGCTTCGAGGAGGGACACCCTGCTGACCGCGAACCAGACGATCGAACTCTGTAAGTCAGCAGAACCCTCGCCACACGCTGCTCAATACTGTTAAAGCAGTGGTTCTCAAAGTGGAATCTGAAAAAAGCCACTGTAATCCTATATACAACAGGTCTGATCTACAAGATTGCATAATCTATTTCTCACGTTGCAATCTAGGTCTGCTATTTTCAAAACATCTTGAAAAAATGTCCTAGACATGAAAAAGATGACCTGTTGTCCCTGATCCCCAATGTGGCGCAGCCAGTTGAATCATACTTACGAAATGTGTTGCATGTGATCCTAACTATCTTTCCTGTGTTTCTTAAGTGTACTCTTGACATGAGAGATCCAAATGTTTCTGATGAAATGCCCCCCTCCCCCTCTCCTCTGAGCTCATTCATTACAGCAGAACATTTTATTCCATTTCCCACTGAGCTTGAAAAGATTATGGAAAAGATTGCATTCGGCATACTTGGTTTAGCTCTCACTAAGAGACATTATATAAATAGTCCACACCAGGATAGAACTTGAGGAAACACGGTGCACTGCCAACTTAAAGGTAATCTCTGGTGACAATTAAATAATCCATTTAGGGCTATAATTAACACTTAGATTTTTCACTTTGCAATATCATCATATTCAAGCATATTTACTTTGACAAGAGTAGATTGGATGGAGCCCGCACACCACAGGTAATAGCAAGACGTTCTTTATTTAAATACTGACAACGTTTCGATCTATTTGATCTTCATCAGGTCATTGACAAGAGAACATCTGGCTACAAGAACTAACATGTTCAATTATGCAAGAAGTCTAGCGGCTAGACTCTAGCCTAACCCCAGAGAAGGCAACATAACAATACAATACAATGGAACATTATGACACATTGTGGTTGTAGTTATATCCTGCAGATAACACTATACTCGGGTAAAGTTGAACGATATAACCGTTGTGATGTCTTTCTTTTGACTGATACCTGTCCATTCAAATTGCAGACGGGCCCGCCCCAAAGTTATTAGTGCAGCCACGCACGGCTGAACTAGAGTTCTCAACACTCCCGGAGTTTAAAGGACCTATAACATAAAATTCTAACTTTTTCAATTTCTTTTGTGTTTTTGGGGCTCCCATGTGTGTTTTCTATCCCCACACATAACCAATTTTGAACAACCAGGCCTTCATGTCATATGGGTGTTTTAATGGAAATTGCTCTCAGAAACAGCTCGACTGATTTTGGCCTCATCGTGATGTCATCAATGTCACCCTACTTTATATAATTCCTCCTTTTCTTCAGTCTTCAGTTGCAAATTTGCATTTCCACTTTGTTTACAATGTCCACCATTGTTGATTTTCCAAGCTGGCATGGAATGGAAACAAGCCTGGTTTTATCTAGCATGAGTATTATAATGACTCAAATATTAAATAATCTGCATATCAGCACTCCCACCACCTCAGGACATTGTGGTACTGCAGCTAAAACCGCTTTCAAAGTCCAAAAAGAAATGACAAGGACTGGTTATATCAGTGGTGATTGAGGCTCAAACCATTAGAAATAACTTTGAGGGACATAGACAATAAGATTATTAAATATTAAAAGCAGTTTTAAAATGCATGTTATTTGCGCTTTAAGGCAAGGCCCTACCTGGGCCCTCATCAAACCCTGTACACTCAAGACACTGCCACCCTTAGATCTCCATATACTGTATGAAGCTGACCTGTTCTGACATTCCATATTGATCTGACCTCATCAAACCCTGTACGCTCAAAACACGCTCCATATATGGCCAGTACATTCATTCCATATGTTGATCTGACCCCCCGTGCCAAAGCACCAGTGCTCACCCAGCAGTCTGCCGGGTGAGCGTGCACGTGACCTGCTGTTTAGTATATGGTGAAGATAGTATATTATATAGTGATTCTATTCTTTAAGTGCCTTCTTATTTTAACTGATCATCTGTTTTTATTGGCAGATTTTCATATCAATAAGAAATTATATTATAGAATGTATGAATTCTAAACGCCAAACATATAGACATTTGAGAGTTGAGACTACCCTGTTAATGCTGCTTGTTCATCCACAGATTTGTCAGCAGTCGGAGTGGCCACATTCTGGAGATTGACTACAGCAGAGTGATTATAAAGAATGTCCGGAGGCTACTGCCAGCACAACAGCGCCACGCACAGCGCAGGGAGAAACAGACCTTCAGCTCAGGTAGGCGTAGCGCGGAGGAAACATTTACACTAGCAGCAGGGTTGACATGTTGCCATGTAGGCGCATGGGAAGTTTGTTTGGGTGAGGTTGGGGCTTGCTCAACACTAGAATGTACCAGCGAGCATTAACCTTTTTTAATTTACCCCGGAATGAGGTCTGGCCCCAAGTGATGGAGTTCAAGTGTCGCAGGGACTTGTTCACGAGTGAGGGTCTGATATGAATCATGCACAGTTAAGTGCCACTGAAGACAGAAAGAGAGGGATAAAGAGAGAGATATCATCATCATTTTTCGACCGCGGTCGAGATCATGGATTTCACAATGCCACACCAGACTTTCCGGTCCTTCATTGTCATCCCCAGTTCCTACTGATGCATGTGTCCCTAGCGATGACATCAGGAAACGACAGTTTTCTACCTCTGGTCTGCTTTGAGGCAGGACTCCAGAGAAGAAGGGAAGATATATTCAAGTAATGTAATGAGACTGAGACAATAAGAGATTTTTTTTTTTTTTTTCACTTAATTTTTATTG
The DNA here is from genome assembly GCF_963924005.1 of Protomyctophum bolini. Classification (NCBI taxonomy): domain Eukaryota; kingdom Metazoa; phylum Chordata; class Actinopteri; order Myctophiformes; family Myctophidae; genus Protomyctophum; species Protomyctophum bolini. Next base: position 21,684,848 of record NC_137879.1, on the reverse strand, counting down.
AAGGAAGAACAGACACAAACAAAAAAACAACTAACAAGACAATATGGGAAAGAAAAAGAAAAGAAAAAGGACAAAAATTAAAAGAAAAAAAGGCTGCATTTTTCATATTACAATAAACATTCAATGAAATTCTATTGCAATATCACTAGGCTGAGAGAAGAGATTCCACTTTTCCCATTTTTTATAGAATTTATCCTCTTGTAGTCTCAGTATGAATGTTTTTATGAAAGTTTTTCCATAGAATACAGTTCCTCAATAATGTCCATCCATTGATCTTTCGTTGGTGGGTCCTGTTGGTACCAGCGTCGTGTGATTGCTTTTTTCCTTGATGCTAAGAGGATCTTGATTAAATATTTATCACGTGTTAGAAAATCTTCAGGGATATTTCCCAACAGTAGAAAAGAAACAGACTGAGGTATCTCGACAATAAGAGATTTGAAAAGATTCAAATACTGGAACCAAACATACATATCACAAATTGTTCACACTGTCTTTCTCCCAGAACAACATTTTACTCACAACTTACATTATACAGGTATACCCCCAAAAACACATCTCAGATTGAGACCTACAAAAAATAACAAGGAGAGTTACCAGCCCATTCCAAACACAGGAGGATCTTCAGATCAGACAACAGATCTTAAGACCAGATCATAATCTATACAGCTATTCTGGTCACGACAAGCAGCAAATACCTTTAACATAAATACCTTGCTCTCAAGAGACTATGCTATCTCTCACAGACCTTTCTACAACTACTTTCTGGAGAGAGATTTATCATATTTGTATATGTGTTCACATCTAATACTTATTTGTGTGTGAGTAGAGAGAGAGAGAGAGAGAGTGAGAAATAATCAAAACGTGTTTAATAATATGAATGCATATTAGGCTAACCAAATTAATGATAAATAGCCTACTGGTATATTATATCCAATATAGCGCAGTCCATGGCAGCTGTGGTAACTGCACTCTGTAACTGTACTACCGTCTGTCTGTCTGTCTGTCTGTCTGTCTGTCTGTCTGTCTGTCTGTCTGTCTGTCTGTCTGTCTGTCTGTCTGTCTGTCTGTCTGTCTCTGTCTCTGTCTCTGTCTCTGTCTCTTTCTCTCGCAGGTCCAGGTATTGCTGTCAACAGTATCAGCATGTCACCAGAGTTCTGTGCCACTGGCAGTGAGGATGGCTTCCTGAGGCTCTGGACCCTTGACTTCTCCAACATCTTCCTGGAAGCTGGTAGGAACAGCCCCTGAAAACCAATGTTCTCTCTACAAGACAGATGCTGTACAAAGTCAGGACATAAACATGTTACACAATATGAATCATCCAATTTCAATAATCCAATGTCACATAACAGGTCCATACAAGTAAAGTAAGTATATACTGTACACACAATCACACACATCTTTCAGGGTATCACTCCATTCAGACACACTTATTGGAGTGTGTGAGTGTGTGTGTGTGTGTGTGTGTGTGTGTGTGTGTGTGTGTGTGTGTGTGTGTATGTGTATATATATATATATATATATATATATATATATATATAAAACAGAGATTAAAATAGGGTGCATTTTGCATCCCAAAACGCAGTTTATACGCAATAAAACGACCTCAGCATCCGCGGGATGCACTACTGTACTACTGTTTTTTATTCTAGTTTATTTTGCTGGCTTTAGTTATAATAATCATTTCTTCTTCTGTTTAATACATGAATATAACCATATAAAATGAAATGGGAGTTAAATGCTGCAATTTGTAAAAATGACAAAATATCACACCGAACATCGTTGAAGTGAGACTCAAGTGGGACATTGAAAACCTATTTAAATCACTGATATAAGATTAACAGCTTTGAAATGTGTGAGTTGAGACACACATGCTTATTCCCCCAGAACACGAAGGCCCGGTGAGCCTGGTGTCTGTTTCTCCAGACGGCCTCCAGATCCTGGCAACCACCTCCACTGGAAATCTGGGCTACCTAGATGTCTCCAGCCGTGGCTACAACACACTGATGAGGTCACACACGGATGCAGTGCTGGGCTTCAGTGTGGACGGAATCCGCCGGCACCTCACCACTGCCTCCAGCGATGGCACCGTCCGCATCTGGCACATGGACACCCTCCAGCAGGTCAACTAACCACACATCGTGCATGAACAAAATATGTGACAATGTGTGTGAAATATGCCTGGCCTAAATTGAAGGTTTTTTGGTGCTTTTGTTTTCTGTACCAGCCATCATTTGGAGGTGTATTTTGAAAGGCTTGCCGATGACTGAATTGTGGTTGGAAAAAACAATGTTAGCATAGTGCACTGTTGCTTGTATGGTAATCAATCTCCAACACAACCCAGATACAGCAAGAATGTTGACCATTGTCATGTCTGAGCTTATATTTCCTTTTCCCCCAATAGTTTCACAAAAGAGAATGGGCAATAATGGGTTTTTAATTTGTTCTTTTGAAATCACACCTTTATTAACAATATGATACAACACAGCAGGCCGGGTACATTATTATTATTGGTCTTACATACTAGTAATGTTAGAGCAAGTAAGTACATGACATTAAGTATAACAAATAATTATACAACAATTCAATGATATTACATTAACAATCATGTGTTATTTGTTATAATAATATTGGCTGCCACTTCAAAACACACAAACCAGGAGAGACAGCGAGATCAATTCGTGGCGGTGACGACTCGCCACGACCTATTTTTTTACGCCATGACGTATTCTTCATTATCCGCCGTGGCGAGTACAGAATCCGCCATGGCGAGTACAGAATCCGCCATGGCGGGGACTCGCCACGACCTAATTTTTTACGCCATGACGTATTCTTCATTATCCGCCGTGGCGAGTACAGAATCCGCCATTGTTTATTTTTTTTTTGCGTGCCGTGGTGCAGGTTTTATTGTCCTACTAGTACTATTCTCGGAATTATTTCATCCTCTTGTAGCGTAACGGTTAGCGCTCTCGCCCCTATAGTCAAGGCACTGTGCCGGGCCAGGTTCGATTCTTGCAAAAAACAAACTTTTTTTTTTTAAAGTTATTTTTTTACCCGTACATACAGTGTGTGTGCGTGCGTGCGTATACAGTGTGCGTGCGTGTATGCGTGCGTGCGTATACAGTGTGTGTGTGTGTGTGTGTGCGTGCGTGCTTCATCGTATTTATTATTATTATTATTATTATTAATATGCAGGTAATAATAATAAATACGATGAAGCACGCACGCACGCATATACAGTGTGTGTGCGTGCGTGCGTATACAGTGTGCGTGCGTGTATGCGTGCGTATACAGTGTGTGTGTGTGCGTGCGTGCGTGCGTGCGTGCTTCATCGTATTTATTATTATTACCTGCATATTAATAATAATAATAATAATAATAAATACGATGAAGCACGCACGCACACACACTGTATACGCACGCACGCATACACGCACGCACACACACTGTATATGCGTGCGTGCGTGCTTCATCGTATTTATTATTATTACCTGCATATTAATAATAATAATAATAATAATAAATACGATGAAGCACGCACGCACACACACACACACACACACACACTGTATACGCACGCACGCATACACGCACGCACACTGTATACGCACGCACGCACACACACTGTATGTACGGGTAAAAAAATAACTTTAAAAAAAAAAAGTTTGTTTTTTGCAAGAATCGAACCTGGCCCGGCACAGTGCCTTGACTATAGGGGTGAGAGCGCTAACCGTTACGCTACAAGAGGATGAAATAATTCCGAGAATAGTACTAGTAGGACAATAAAACCTGCACCACGGCACGCAAAAAAAAAAAAAACAATGGCGGATTCTGTACTCGCCACGGCGGATAATGAAGAATACGTCATGGCGTAAAAAAATAGGTCGTGGCGAGTCGCCGCCATGGCGGATTCTGTACTCGCCATGGCGGATTCTGTACTCGCCACGGCGGATAATGAAGAATACGTCATGGCGTAAAAAAATAGGTCGTGGCGAGTCGTCGCCGCCACGAATTGATCTCGCTCCACCTGGAAACCAGGATGCATTCCAAAATACTTTTTCTTTTATAATAATAGCAAGCACAATTCAGACTAAAGTACAGTATGAATCAACAGTTCCTCATTCCTTATTCCACACATTCCTTATTTCTAATGTGCCACAAATCGTGTAGGTACTATTGAGTTCCTGCACTGCACTGACCCACAGTTATACAGTACACATAAATGTGCATTCTCCTTTGTCGTTCCCTGTGCACAGCTGTACGACTTTGCTTCAGAAGACAGCCCCTGCTCTGTCGCTTTCCATGCCAGCCTGCAAGTGTTCTCCTGTGGTTTCAGCTCTGGCATTGTCAGGGTCTTTGACATCTCCGAAGCCAAGTTACTGGCTGAACACAAGTAAGAGCAAACGGACCTGGAGGGTGTACAGCAGAGAGCCATTTGAGTTGTCAGCATCATCAACTCTTTCATAGTGTTCCTCATAGTCAAAAATTACATACTGTATTTAAAACTGAAAAGTGTGCCCATGAAAGTCTCACTTTAAAAAAGAAGTTAAGTTAAAGTTTTTGTCAGCAGCCACATAGCCGTGGCATAGTAGTTAAGAATATCTAAACTTTAATTAAATAGCAAGTTGATTATTGTGCTACAGCACAAACCGTAGCATTAATATTGTCACTGCAATTACATTACATTGCAAAAAAGGTGGAAAAAAAAGGTGAAGCCAACATCTGTTGCTCGCCTGCCCACCGTACTGCCCTTATGGCCCCTACAGCCCTACTGATTGTAGGAGTTTTAAAGTTGTTGGGGAGTCATCAGATCGTTATGTATTTCACACTACAGGAGTATTTTTTTAAATCAGCTGTCATTATATCTTTGTGACTTTCACACTAAACGTTTGATCGCCAACTAGGGATCACACACTGCAAGAGTACCAAGATGCGATCCAGACCCGATTCATATATCGCTACATACATATATTTAAGTTCATTTTGATGTCTCACGTACGTGCAGGATCCTGTGATACATACAAGGATGTCTCTCTCTCTCTCTCTCTCTCTCTCTGCGCTCGCACATTTTGTGAAAATCTGTGTAAAATGTTTGTGTTGCAGTCAGCACAGAGGTGAGGTAGTGGGCTTGGCGTTCTCTCCAGATGGGGAGTTCATGTACAGCGCTGATTCCCTGGGGTCTCTGGCTTTATACAACGCCTTGGCCGAGGACCACCATGTCATCAGAGTACTAGGTACACACACACACACACACACACACACACACACACACACACACACACACACACACACACACACACACACACACAGTCGCACGCGCACACACACACACCCTCCCTCCCTCCCTATCTCTCTCTCTGTCTCGCATGCACGGGATTGCATGCACGCTCCAACCCTAATTACAAAGAGAAGACATCATTGTACATAACAACCAGAGCAAGGGGTCTAATGAAGTACTGTCACCTCATAAACACATGAAAAACTGGAAAAATGCAAAAAACGGCATTACCCACGGTATTGGTAGCCTACAAATATTCGTCATTATTTGATTGTTTGAATGCTCCCTGTTTTTTGTCAGGTAACATGGTGGTGCGAGGCACTGAGCGGGCTCCAGATGCCCTCGCCATCAGCAGTGACAGCCGCTGTCTGGCATTTGTGGGCCCGTCAGAGTATACCGTCACCATCACTGACGCACGCTCTCTGGATGAGGTACTGTACCTGACGGATGGAAGCTCATTCTAGGTCGACTGATCTGTGCAGGAAAACTGTGTCTTTGGTGAAATGCAAATGCAATGATGAAAGTTTTAACCGATTAAGACCTGAGGGTGATTCTGCAAAAGCCTTCTAAACCAGTAGTTCTCACACTTTCAAGATTCAGAACGGTCGAAAATAGCCGATGTACATGCTTGCAGCGCGGTTGCCATCCAAAACCACAAAATTGGGATGCCAGGGCTGAAGTACTTAAAAAGGGAATCTGTGTTAGATTTCCATATACAAGGAAAATCTTTCCAAGAAGACGACTAAATACCCATGAAATAAATAATATTGGTACTGTTATTATTTTGGTGGCTTTCATTTAGCTGTTTTTCTGTGCGCCAACATGACGTTTACGAACTGTACATGAGCTGTCCATGTTGGCACACAGTAATATCTGAATGAAACGTATCTACAGTTAATGTTATTTCCTTCAGCCTATTGTCACTGACCTGTGCTGTCCTTGTCTAGCTGCTCCGTGTGGATGTGAGTATCTTAGACCTGGAGAGCACTCACCTGGACTCGGCCCTGAAAGTCTGCTTCTCCCCAGCTTCTGACGGACAACTGTTGATCACCACCTCTGCCAACAAAATACTCTGGCTCAGCTCAAAGACAGGGCGCCTGCTTCGAGAGGTAGTGTCTGTTTTCTGGCCATAGTAGGCGAACATTACGTGAAAGTACCCGATCTAGAAGCTCACAATGCAATGCATTGCAACGCAAGCTGATGATGCGATTTGTGTAGAGGGCAGAAAGGAGGGGGCAGACCCCGGTCAACAAAGTGTGTTTGAGTGGTTAACACATCTCACCCATCTTGTCGCCATTTTCTCTCAATAAGTTAATCTGCTGTCTCTTTATATAAAGCCAAGGTGACAAATGAAGCAAATCCAAGCACTGAATGGGTATATCTGTGATCTTAACAGGTGTCCAGGGCACACAAGCAGCTGTGTTCGTCCCTGGCAGTGAGCGAGGACGGTCGGTTCCTACTGACAGCCGGACACCATGCTATTAAGGTGTGGGACTACAACATGCAGCTGGACTCACAGGTAATGATGAAGTGTGTTGATGCATGCTAGTTCTTTTTTTGTTTTCACATACATTAATGCCCTATTTTACATTAATTACATTGTATTAATAATTCATTATTAATAATTAATTTAATTATTAACGATTATCTTTTTTATAAATTTTCTATTTTCACCCCTTTTTGTCGTTAGATGCCAATTAATTCCATTTTACACATTTTTACCTAAATTAGGGATACCAGCTTTAAGGTTTTATAAATATTTGACCAAACAATCCATGAAAAGTATTAATCAGAGCTTTTGACTAAATAATAACTACATTGGATCCAGGTTCTTTTTTGCATTTCCTGAAAAGTAACTGTTTTGGACACTGGGGGTCCAGCAAATTTATGTGTGCTTTGTGACAATGTTTAAAAGTTAAAAAAATATTTGTAAGTTGGCTTGTTTTGCAAAGCGTGACCCTTATATCTTTATAAATGACCCCATATTTATTTGTGGCACAGTCACACTCCTTCAGTTAAAGTTGTATCCCAGTCCACAATGTTGAGTCTGCATGTTCTTGTGTATTACTCACATCAGTAGACCTTGTTAAATGTACACACTCTCATGTATCAGACATTCATAGGCCACAGTCAGCCGGTTCGCCAGGTGAGCTTCACCCCTGATCAGTTGGACGTGGTCTCTGTGGGTGACGCCATCTTCCTGTGGCACTTCCTGGCGCATCGTGTTGTAGACCATTTGACTTCTGACCATCGGTAACAATGTGCCCTCTACTACTTTTTTAGACTGTTGCGAAGAATTATATAAAACATTTATTATTTTAAGTTAGCTGTTTTTAGCCTATTGTTTATCCCAGCCGCTAAAATGTGACTTTCTAACTGTGTTTTTTTTTAAAGCACATTATAATGTGTTCTGTCTTTACACAGCTCACCACCTAAAGTACACTCTATCTCGCCTCCAAAACCAGGTAAATTCACTTTCATTTTCATTCCGCAATTTGGTCTGTTCTCAAGCCCTGTGTGGGTGTAGTTAGCCTGGTAAACCACCCGGTCGTGGAATTAAATTTAATTTTTTATCAAATGTAATGCAATTTGAACACTGAGGGTTAAATTAGTCTTGCATAGCCAGGCGATCTGAGATCTCCAGCTACCGATATGTGGTCTGGTCTCTGGTGACATCTAAATTCAATGTAGGTTCTAAAACTGGGTGGAAACAAATCAGAGATGAAAACAAACAACTGCTCTTGCACAACAATGCAAGAATTTTAAGGTGGTTCATATTGGGACAGTACTATGATTTAATTTCAAAGCAGTGGGCGTAGGTTTGCCCATACATTGCATTTAGATTTCACATATCAGTAGATCATCTCTGATTGGCTATACGATACTAGATTTAAATTAACACAGAGGATGTTACTGTGTGTAGCACTGGAACCGCACCCAGAGCCTGTCGTGAATGGAATATTGCTGTCCAATGGGATGCCTCGACAGGCAGCGCCACTGCCCTCCTCATCCCCACCAAGGCTTGACAGCAGCGCAATAGACTGCAGTGAGCAGGAAGGTGGGAGATTTCACTTAAACCCCTTATACTTAGTAAAAAAAAGAACCTGTACTTGGTATGCTTTGTTCAACTGAACAAAACAACTATGGAAGTTTGGATTCAGACCTTTCTTGATGCGGTTGAGTGCTGTATGTATCCTTTTCAGATTTAAAATGATCTATCTTTCTAATGCTTCTACAAAAAAGTCTAACTTAAACAGTTGAATAATATTCAGAATCCCCCCCCCCCCCAGACTGTAGACATGTAGCATTTTATAAAGAATATTGTCGTCTCTCCTCTATCCTTTTATGCAGCTTTGGGGTCTGTGTCTTTTTGCAATGACCCGGAGCAGACCTCTGCCATTCAAGTCACGGCCACCATTCCTGGTCCTTCCTCTGTTCCCAAACCTGCCGTTTCCTTCCTCAAAGTCACGGAGATGGCCGACTCCTCTCCTCTGAACTCCAGTCATAAGAGTGATGGGGATCCCCTTCACGATGCTGGTACCTGCTGTTCAGCCAGATTCATAATCACACCAAAAAATAGACGATTTCCTAGCTCACGTTGTGATGCATTGTGAGCTGCTATATGTCTGCTATTTTTGGTTTGTGACATATGCATGCTATTATGTATAAATCAAGCCATTATGGATTATTATCCCTGTGTTTCTTCATGGTTAAAGATAAGGCTCCTCCATTTGTAGATGTCTTTTTTGCATTGTTAGTTTTCTTTAACCTTTTCGTAATCATCTCATGTTCATACCCTGTTTAGCTGACTTCAACAGGAAGACACCGGTACAACCAGACTGTTACAGGCACTTTACTCCACGTTTCAAAACCTCCACTCTTGATCAGGTACAGAGAAGCTTTCTGGTGGTGGGTACAGATCCAATTTATACTCTGTTGTACGACTAAGATGGTATTGCCTGCTGACAAGACTGTTGTATGACAGAGTATAACTCAGGCATAACGCTTGGCTATCCTCTGTCTTTCTTTCGTCTGTCCGTCTGTCTAAATCACTCTGTCTCTCCCTTGCTATCCCTCAACCTGCATTACATATGTTTTAATTAATCTTTAGTATAGGTACATTCATACATTTGTTTTTACTTTCATGGTTTCCTGCTACTATCTGATCCAGACTACAGTAGCACCCCAGCCAGAAGAGGAGGGATTGACTCTGAAAGCTGTGATTGGCTACAACGGCAATGGGCGTGGCAACATGGTGTGGAGCCCAGACACGGGTACGTAATGCCCTTCCTCCTTCAATCACTTTAAGAGGTTTTTCAACCCATTAAGAAAATGGCAGATGTATAAGGTCTCAGCACGTCACTTTGCACCACAATGCGAGCTTGTACATCTGCTATTTTTGAACATTTTTGGGGAAAAAAGAAAGTTTGAGAACTAGTGATTTTGAATTTGTAGAACCGACTTAAGAAGTCTTAAGAGGTTGTGTTAATTTGGGGCCTTATCTAGTGGTTAATTCCCATCACAGGCTTGTTTGCATACTCCTGTGGCTGTGTGGTGGTGGTGGAGAACCTTCATACGGGCAGTCAGAGACACTTTCTGGGTCACACGGAAGAGATCTCTACTCTGGCTGTCACCAACGATGCACAGGTAATCCTGTCATTAATCCAAACCTCTACATCCATTGAGATTCATGAGATGGTGTGCAACTGCAGGAAATCCCTGGCATGAGGATGATGAACTCAAATGAATGGTGCTCAGTGTCTTCTCTCTCTCTCTCTCTCTCTCTCAGACGGTGGCCTCAGCGGCTGGAGGCAGCAGTGGCTCCAGGAGTCTCATTTGCATATGGAACGTCCAAAACGGAGCCTGTCGAAATACCATTTCCTACCACAGGGGGTCGGTGCAAAGCTTGACTTTCTCCAGGGATGACCTCTTTTTCCTCTCTGTCGGTCAGTTGTTGGAATAACTTTGCTTCAGATGATCTACATGTACAGTTCACCAGAACAGAAGTAGCAGCTTCTACAACCCTTTAGGCTGATTCTAAAAATGCCTTCTAAATCTTAGTTTTCTGAAAATGTTCAAATATTTATTCAAAATCAAAACTTACATACCGGTAGCTTTGTACTGTACATGTAACAACAACCCCAAAAGGGCTTCCCAGATTGAAAGGTTTGGTTACGAATAGGGGTTCGTGGTCTAAATAGGATAAGCCACCACTCCAACTTACCACTTAAAGGGGAATACCATTGAACTACCGGTATGTCATTAATATAACTTAGAGTTGTTGTGTGAAAATAATAAACCCCCCCCCACGTCTGTGTACTCTTTGGCCTGTAGAGTATGTTTGGAGGCTAGGAACATGTACTGTATGTTTATTTTGTGTAAGACACTCTTCCCCTCCCCACAACAACTACCATAAAGGTGTGTCCTCCCAATCGCCAATTGTTGCTCAGGCCCAGCAATAGACATTTTGCTCTTAACTAATCCATGGCCAAATAAATGTTCCATCATGATTTAATAGTACACACACACACACACACACACACACACAGCTACATTGTTGTTCACCATTTATTCATATTATGTACAGTAAACACTGACTGGTGAAAGCAACTTCTTGACTTCCTGCAGGAGACTTTTCTGACCCTGAGGTAGCACTCTGGAGCAGCAGAACCTTCCAACTCCTTGCAACCGTTAATGTGTCTGGACCGGTGCATGACGTGGCCTTCAGCCCCACAACAGCCAGCCAGCTGGCCTGTGTGGGCAGCCAAGGAGTATTCTTCTGCCTCATTGACACCCATGGAATGGATGTAGACCTCAAGGTACAAGAACGCATAAAACTCCCTCCTTTTAAAATGGAAAAAAAATGTACACGCACTACAGCTCGAATTGACCTGTAGTGCGTGGAGTTCTTCTACAGAGAAACGTGCATTCTAAACAATAGAATCATTTGCTAAAGAAAATCCCTCAGTAATGGCAAAATCTTTTGCAGGGAATTTTAGATGCCATCCTCAAACATACAAGTCTGTAGAAATAAACCTGTATCGTGTTACTTGTTTTGCATGTGAATTTGCATTCAGTAGAGATAGCAAAGCTGCCATTTTATTGAATTGTATACCACTCACACAACATAGAAAATAGACAGTACTTCCTCATTGTTATAGATCCAGCGAGTGAGCGTACCACATGAGGTTGGCGATGTGGAACTGACGGCCATGTGTTACAACACCAACTCTATCCTGTTCACGGCCACCAACCGAGGACACATGTGTGCCTGGGACTGCACCACACAGCGTTGCTTCATGACATGGGAGGCGGACCAGGGAGAAATAGGTGCAGTTGGAATGATACTCCCTGCACTTCCACACTTACCTCAGTTAAATGTGTGACCGTCACAGGACAGAATTAGTGCTGCACAATTAATTGATCGAGATCTAGATTCAGACACATATGCAATCTCTTTTTGTGAAGAATCGTGCAGCACTAGTCAGCTGTCTTGTTTTAGTTACTCTTATGTTTTTGCTTGTTTTCTTTTTCATATATTTTCATGGAAAAAATTAGAATTGTAATCTAAATTCTTGTGAAGGAGAATCGATATTCACAGTCTGTATTTATCACCCTAATATGACATAGCTGCTGTATACAGTATTTGTTTTCTTAGATTAATAAGCATATTGTTTATAAGGACTCCGCATTCAACAATATGGTTGTCAAACTCCTCGTGTCATAAATTGTTAAATGATACTGGGGTGTGGCAGATAGGAAACAAAGTTAATATCATATAAATATATCTATTCTATATACACATGAATATAATAACACATAGTTGCCTATAAGCACACAGACTACATTCATTGTGATGTCCTGTGTTGAAATATGGCATCTCTATTAATTACACACCCTCCCGGCTCCCGGCAGGACAGTCTTCCCAACCGTCTCACTGCACAGTGAAACTGAACTTTCCGTACCTACAGTAGTACATAATCTTACTTATGGTACCGAAATTCTCAAATGCAGCTCACTCACTCTTCTCCCAGGGAAATAAATATATCCTGTTCCAACTCGGCATCGTCCAGAAGCTCTTTCCTTTGACATAATTTTGATCCTTGGTTTTTAATGAACTGAGAATGTTTTGAAAGTGCTTTCTTTGTTCAGGAGTGCTGCTCTGCAGAGGAAACCGCCTCTTGACGGGCAGCAATACCCGCCGGCTGCGACTGTGGGGGGTAGCTGCTGTACAGGGGATGAGGCCTGTGGGAGAAGTGGCCAACATTGGGGAAAGGTGTGTCAGCTAGCGTTAACTAAACATCACTGAAACTCTTCTGTCTCAAGGGTTTAATTGTAGTACTGTCCATGATTTTAAGTGTTGCACAATTTTTTTCAATTAATAAACATATTATAGATTGCTCAATATATTAAATGCATATAGTTTCGTATTGAGATTCTACTGTTTACAGAATATACCCCCTGCAGTACCGGCAAATACTCCCAGAGAATCCCTGCTATAGCTGATTTAATAAGTTACATTCTATCACTTTATCTTACAGAAGTATACTGTCAAATTATTGTTTATTGCTTGTAGAGACATTTGTTGTCACAGTGGAGAATGTCATAAGAAGTGAGTACGGTATGTAAATGGAATGGAATTTTAAGTGGCTACCGTAAATTTACCTTTTATATGAAAGGTTGGCATCTTAAATTGTGTTTCAGCAATAATCTCGGCTTCCTTTTTATGACTTAACATTGGTGTTCTGTGTCTGTCCATCAGTGAACCTCGGGTGCTTTTGGAGCAAGAGATGATGCTGGACGGGGCGGTGGTGAGTGCATCCTTTGACCACACGATGGACATGGGTATAGTTGGCACCACAGCTGGTACACTCTGGTATATCAACTGGACAGACGGCAGCAGCATTCGTCTCATCAGTGGACACAAGACCAAGGTACTGCTTAACCTCAAACCCAAACCAAAGAAGTATTCTCTATCCATGTGTGGTGAGGGACAAAGTCAAAAGCCTCACATTGTTTCCTCATTGGGTAGAATTATCATATAGCACGGTTTGTAGGAATTTTGTGCACAGCTGGAAGGCATGTTTGGCTTAGCAAATTGTACATTCAAAACACTTTTCTTTCAGCTTTTGTTAAGTGTGGGGTGCTCTCTTGTCCTGCCCAGGTGAATGGTGTTGTTTTTAGCCCCGATGAGAGTCACTTTGCCACCTGTGGAGAGGATGGCAGTGTGAGGGTGTGGTCAGCTCCCACTAACGAGCTGGTGGTGCAGTTCCAGGTGCTCAACCAGGTGAAGGAACATTTTCCAATGCACAGGATGTGGTGATACGGCTCTCCTTTGTGAAGATTATCTGAAAATTCCCAAATCAGAATTCCATCATTCTCTAATTAATCTAATTAAAATATTTTGTTTTAAATACTGGATCTGTCAATTTGTTAATGAAGTACATAAAGCACTGTCCTTGAAAATAAGATTTTGTGACCTGCTGTACATGTAACATTTGTAATAAATTCTATATATGAGTCCATTTGAAATGTAATAAATTCTATATAACAGTCCATTTACAAAGACTTACTACATGTAACTCATTCTGGGACACCTTGATGAGAACAGCTTGAAACGACGCTCTTCAGTTGATGCAATGCATGTGTCTTGCTTATGCTTCACAAACTGGCAGAAAGTAGGAAGAGGCCCCAAAGGAGTATATAATATTAAATCTGTCTTCAATAATCATACAGTATTAATCAGAATCAGCCAGTTCAATAATTACATTCTGCACCTTTTTTCTCTCTTGGTTGTACAGGGCTGTGGCTGCTTGTGCTGGAGCCCTGTGCTTAACTCATCTAAGAGCAGAGGCTCTTGTGTCGCAGCAGGTTACAGTGACGGGACACTGAGAGTCTTCAGTCTCTCCACCTCGGAGATGGAGCTGAAGTTCCACCCCCACACCATGGCCATTACCGCCATCCAGTATTCTGCTAATGGTGAGATATACTGTACCTATGCCATGCACAGGTAGATAAGAATAACACTTTTTTGTTTGGCTTCCTGCAGACGATAATTATCGTGTAGCCTTTATTGTGCTGTATGTTCAACTGCTATGTTAAATCATGACCGAAATCAAATAAACTAACTCACTAACTAACTAATTCTAGCAGTTAGGGAAAGAATGATAATGGGGACAAAAGAAAGGGAAAGAGAGAATAACAAGAGCAGCAAGAGTCAGTAGTTTTATATTACTAACTAGACTAGAAGTTCGGCGGCTATACGGTCCTCACACCTACGTCACATTGTTGAACCGACCAGCTACTATATCAGAATTTGAATGTAGTTCGATTTGGTTGTATTTACATTATTGATAATTGATAATTGATTAAAAAAAATGAAAACCATAGTGATAAAACAATTTGTAAACCTGAAAACCAAGAGGGGGAAGAATCCTAATTTCAGGTCATTAAGGTAACCATGTTACATTCATCCAGGTCAGGTGATCCTTTCAGCAGGACAGGATGGTGGGATAGCAGTCAACAGTCTACTGAAGTGTGAGACCATCCATTACATCACGGACCACAGAGGAGCTCCCGTCACCACCATCCAATGTGTGAACAAACGGGTCAGCACACTTAAACAGACATGTTACAAAACAGAGCTCTCGTTGGCATTGGAAGTAACTTCATAACTCCAGTCCCTCAGTTTTCTGCCCACTGCAAACAACCAAATCTTGATTGAGATTCTCACATTCTTTTCTGCTACTCTCCTTAGCTTCTCCTCAAAAAGGCAATCAGAAAAGCCCATGTAAATGTTGTGTTGCAGCGAGGGCAGCAAAAATGAAAGTGGTTTCTCAAATAATTCGTTTTCTCAAAGAATTAGATAAACACTCCCACAGTCCACTGTTTCCCATATCTTAAGATGTTGTTCTCCCCAGTACAAGGAGTTTGGTGTTAAAGGAAACGAGATGTGGTTGGCTGCCAGTTCAGACAGACGTGTCAGCGTGTGGGCTGCTGATTGGCTCAAGGACACTTGCGATATTCTAGATTGGCTTACCTTTCCAGCTCCTGCCTATTTTGAGGTAATATCTTGATTGATTTATTTTATTACCATTTTATTTTTTAATAGGAAAATGGATTTGGTCCTCTCAGTATTGATACTGTGTTGATATTTCTGCACAAGGACTATGATAAAACCAAACAGCACAATACCCCATTTACAAACAAACCTCTTCCTTTATACTTGGCGATTGCTAAGGATTTCACTCTATTCTACATGATTAGCTTAGTGCAATGTCTTCAAACAGTTTTAAGAATTTGAAAGTGAGTGTCTTAATAGCTATACTGCATGTTTTGGTTGTCATATTAGGAAGGTGGCAGCATGCCACCCAGCCTGGCAGCGTTCTGTCCAACAGACTCTGGTTTGGTGCTGTACACTGGTTACGGAGTCGAGAAAGAGCTGTCCTTCTACAGTCTGGCTAAAAAACAGGTACTGTTGTAGATTCCACACTTGATCTAAATTTAAAAGGAAGTGTTGTTTTTTCTTTTCAAGATTATGACTATAGTTCATATTAGTAGAAGCATATTTTACAACTGTACCCAGAGATGTTGCTTATTTAATGGTATGCAATTTGTTTACCAGAGGTTCTTATGTTCATGTTTCACTCTTCACACACAGTTACATTGTTGAGTAGTCTTGTTTTTCATTACTGTGTATTCTAATGTTCCAAGTGTGTGTATCACCTTATGCATTATGTCTTACACTACTACAGGTAATAAAAAAGATTGCATTGTCCCACTGGGTGACATGTTTTGGCCTCTCCTCCAGTGAGTGTCTCATAGCTTTGGGATCAAAAGGTAAATTTCAGCTTTGGTTGCTTTTAAATAACATGAAATCATGATTTGTAACTATTATAAAATATTTGCCTGCTAGTAAATGTCCCCGTGCACTCATGAACATTTAAAAAACAGATTAAGAAAATAACCCCTTAACCTATTTAACCCTGCCCTTCCAATTTGGCCATGGCATTACAGCCATATTAATATTAATCATATTATTAATAATAATAATTGCACCTCATTTCTTGTCAGAGCGAGTGTTGAAGATGATCAAGTCCACCAGTGGCAGGTTCCAGGATTACCTCCATCACAGTGACTCCTTGCAGACTTGTCATTTCGCTCCCTCTGGGAAGCTGCTTTTCACTGTAGCCTACAATGAGATTCTACTGTGGGAGGTTAGGGGTCTTTAGACCACCTAGGCTCTCTCTACTGTGGGAGGTTAGGGGTCTTTAGACCACCTAGGCTCTCTCTACTGTGGGAGGTTAGGGGTCTTTAGACCACCTAGGCTCTCCTAAGATTGGAATATGGACTGGAAACCAATCCATTATTGGTTTGTATTTTGAGATTCAGGCCTCCCAGACAGAGTTGAAAATGGCTGAAGATGTTCTCGCTTTGTACTTGAAACTCAGGACAAAATGTTTACTTTTCTACATTTTATAGAAGTTTTATCATTATTTTATATTTTGCACTTGATTGGTTCTTAGAGAGGGAATTGTATCAATAGACTTATTAGGGACCTCTTTTAGCGGAATGCATTGTATTTATGACAACATTCCCTGTAATATCTTTTTTTGTTTTACCTCATTCATCATATTTTAAATGATGTGATTTCAAAACATGTAAATTATGGCATTAATGTAACTTTTGTGTTTTGTAATTTTCTTTGTTAATTAAATTGTTCTTTGCACAAAGATAAACATATAAATGTTTGATGTACATTCTTAATCATCATCTAATCTAGCCCCTCTCGGAACCCTAGTGTCAGAAACTTTACTACATTCGGGTTCTGCTTGCGGGGCTACATCTAATCATGTTTGAGTGAATAATGGCTGCTAAAGCCTGTTTTAAACAAATGTAGCAACATCATTTTGTTCAGAATGGTAATCGGATATTGAATTTCATGAAGGTTGTACAGCTGAATAACTGGTGACAAAAATTACTGCAATAGTATGATTGTGAAATATTCTGTATAATGAGTAGGCCTACTTTAATATTTGGTATTGTAAGTATACTGGGCTACAAAAACATTTGTACGGTTTAGTCTGACCTCTACTGGCTAACTACCGCAGAGACATTCACTACGACATTTCACCAACAGAGGGCTGGTATTTTATGTGTGAACCGGAACGACATGGTTTCACCTTGGATGCTAACATTGTGGAATGGATTACTGGTGTTAGAAATTTGACCAATAAGTATAAACTAAATCCCACTTTTTCACCAAGTGTGTAGTCTGGCAAAAGGTGAAATATGAAACGGGACGTAAGGATACTGTTATTGGGAGAACGTAAGTAAATACCCGTGCAATTACAAGCTAATGCTACCAAACGTTAGCAGTTGCAACCTTCTAATGTTATTATAATGCTAAGTAACTTTATGGCATTAGTAATGTTGGTATGGAATGATTAAATAACTATATCATTGGCAGCTAAATTATGCCATACTGATTCACAACCATTTTAGTAAACGCGTTTAATTCAAATTACATTCAGAACTGGTACGTTAACCAAGTTATGTGTGTAAACATGTTCGTGTAGCAACTTTCAGTGCATGGGCATGGCACTTTCACTGTGTCTCGACAGTCTCGTAATGTGATGGCTGCCTGAAAGCCAACCACTGTTGCAGCCTACATGAAGAATGTGTTTTTTAAGCTTTCAAATTAAGCTGTCAGACACTTAATTGTTTACGCCTGGGTCTGGTTTATGTCTAGTTTCAATTAACATATATCAAGTCCTCAGAACTTATTTGTGTTATGACTAAGTCCAAGTGTATGACTGTACCTAGCCCCTCTCGGAACCCTACATAAAGCTTTTATGAAATTTGGGTTCTGCTTGCGGGGCTAGACTGTACCCATAGTATACTGCATTTTTCTGTCTAATAAAGTATTCAATCATTCACTCAAAGAAACTGTACCTACTCTACTGAACTGTCATGTAGTCACTATGCAAGTTAATGCACTTTTATTTAGACCTTATTTTCCTCAGTAGCACAGTTGCCAAACCAAGAACCCTGTGTAGACTTTTCTAATGACCAGCACCACAATGCAGAAAGTCTTATCAGGGCGTACGTGTGTGTTTATTATTTAATAGTCCACCAGCCCATGACAGAGTAAATATAGATTGTGTTTGGACGAAACAATACTGAGCAATCAAATGGAAATGCAAAACAAAAAGCCTGCACTTCCGTTGAAATTCCATTGTATTTGGTCAACTCACCCTACCATTAATACCCTGAACCACAACCTGTCCGTCTCACTCTGCTGCATTTTATCTCACTTTTACAGCCAAGGTGGGGAAGACATCACTCATCATGTCTTTAGTTGGGGAGGAGTTTCCAGAAAAGGTAAGTGGACAGTGGACAACAACACAATAACTTCCCTCTATATTAGGACAGATCTTCGTGTCGGGACTCGGTAATGCCTGATTTATACTTCGGTCGGTTGTGCATCATGGCTTGCCCCTAATGTAATGGCTCATATATAAGCTCACAATCTGTCTTGGCCAGGTGACGTCTCACTTGCAAAAAAGGTTTCATAGCTCAATGTGACATGTGGTTAATAAAGGTTACATAATAATTACAACATGTCACAGCGCAAAGCATTTTTGAGCTTGCAGATCTGCCGTTTCCATTGCAAGACACCGGTGCGCAACTAAGTATAAATCACGGGAAAGACTGGAATGTCAAGAATTGTTTTTTATAAACTGTAACAACACATACTATTGCAGTAAAAAAGAATTATATATATATATATATATATATACAGTATAGTTTGTATTCCCATATCCACATCCTAGCACACAGTAGTCAGGTGGACTATTTGGTTAATTTCCTTGTAACACACAAACTAATGTGTGACACACACACAAGCTCACCAAAGTCTTTTTCTGCTGTCATCAGCAGCTTACCATGTTGTATAATACTTCTCACCAGTAAAGATAAGACAGAGCTCATATTTCAATTCAAACATTAACATAGTAGACTGCTTTCCACTTTCCACCACTAAGCACCATAGTATTGTAGGACATTATTGTTATTTAGTTATTTAGAATAGTTTTATGATTTCCCATAGTTTGTAGTAGCCGATACGGTATATAGTTTTTCTTTGTTTACAAATTTGGTCGTACCATTTTGCCGGGGTCTAGTGCATTGAGAAACCGGGATATATTCCCACACTTTGGCTGATACAGACAATAATCCTCTCCAACCTACTTACTTACTGCCCAGTCCTATCAAAATGTACACTTGTGAAATGTATACAAATTATCAATACTTTGTCAAAATAGGGTAAGAGTCAAATCTGGTATTCATCTTCCTGGTTGTACCTCTTAATTTAAGAGGTACAGGAAAATGAAGAGTCTTAAGCACATGACGCCCAACATGAATGCTTCCATCAGAGTCAGTCACATTTGCATTATTTTCTTGCTATAGGCTATAATTTATTTATGCTTAATACTTTCTTGTCTGTATTATTGAGTTTTCACACCTGTATTCCAAAATCCTGTCTGCTCTTGATGCAAATGGAGTAAACAAACATTACTGTGTTACTTGTACTTTGTTTTCTGAATAAAGTGATTTTATTTTTAACATCTGTAATGGCAAACAACTAGCACTCAGTGGTTGGAGAAGGTCTTTCTACTCTTCCTTTGAGACATTTTGACCGTAGAGTAAGGTGGAATTGGTTAATTATTGACAATGACAATAAAGTTATGGGTGGCACACTCGATTAGACACTTGCTACACCGGCATCTTTATTGTAATTCGGACATTGGGGCAGCAGTGACTGAAATCGGGAGGTTCCTGGTTTGATCCCAGGCTCCCCCTGGGTTAATGTCGGAAATGTCCTCGAACATTACCAATAACTGCTCCCAATGAGCAGGTTAGCCTTGCATGGTTTATACACATGTGTTTAAATTATGCTAAAGTTTACAGCACGCAAAACCTTCTTTTCTCTCCTGCAGGTTCCTCTTAAAGCTGAAGAGATCACCATCCCTGCTGATGTCACCCCAGAGAAGGTTCCTACACACATAGTGGATTATTCAGGTACAGTTGTGTGTGTGTGTGTGTGTGTGTGTGTGTCATTTTATAGCGGCCTACAACATTGTTACTAAGTTTGTGTGTGAGTATGCTGCTTGCTAAAGCCATGGAAACATGTACTGCAGCATACAGTGTGTGGGTTTGATTGGACTCAGCATCATTTATATTTGTCCTTAAACCCAACAGAGACTGAGCAGACAGATCAGGTCCTGAAAGAAGAAATTGTCAAGGTAATTGTACCACAGTCTGTGAACTAATACAATTCTCCCAGAGCAGGAAATGCACACCAACCATAGTCGGATGCTGCTGTTTCCCTTCTAGTTTCTTAATATTTGTTTGTTCCATCATGCTCTTAATCCATTTAGAAAAACAATTGCTGCCTGAAATCTCTCATACAATATTGAATTATCAATAAAGATGATTTCATCCTGCAATGTTGTTAATAGTTAGTTGGCTTTTCTTACCATTTATCGATAGTCACAGAGTGACAGGAAATGGGAAGAGAGAGTTTATGAGGGAAGAAAAACATGTAGTTTGCTTAATTAGTTTCAATACTATTCCATACCAAGTTTTGCCGTCCAAAGGCAAGGTCTCGGTTCTTTTAAACTGTGGTTATGTCACTTAGTTCGTTGTCTTGGAAAGCTTTGTTTCTTGATGTCATTACTGCAATTAATGCAAATAGTTATGCTTGGTATGTCGCTCATCATAATCTCTCCAACCCACTCAGGCTAATGTAGTGTGTGTGGTGTATGATGTCACTAATGAGGACACGATAGACAAGGTAATCCTGCTCCCTACAAAAAAAACGAAAATAAATAGTAATCTCCTGGTCCATTTTACACCATTTTATGGATGCATTCTGAATGTACTTCGGAATATCCTACTGAAGAGGTTTCTTACCACCTGTCTTTCAGATAAAAACAAAATGGATACCTTTAGTAAACGGAGATGCAGAGAAGGGGAACAAGTATGTATTGGCCGTTGATTTCACAATAGATTACCGAAATACTGTACTGTAATATCGTATGGACTACTCTGTTGTTGAGCTGATTTTAAGTTTCTCTTGTACGCTTGTTGGTTAAACTTAAGAGTTCCCATCATCCTGGTGGGGAACAAGTCAGACCTGCGCTCCGGAAGCTCAATGGAAACCATTCTACCAATCATGAATCAATTCTCTGAGATAGAGACTTGTGTAGAAGTAAGAATGTCCTTTATAAACACTGACCTGTTCAGTTTGCCAAGACTCATCATAAGCCTGCCTGGTCTCACAGAAAAATATACACACTCACAAGACATAAGTTAACATATATAATGCAATTTTAGTACTAACTCCATATTTTTTCCTTTTCAAGTGTTCTGCGAAGAACTTGAAAAACATCTCAGAGTTGTTTTACTATGCCCAGAAAGCAGTGCTACACCCCACAGCCCCCCTCTATGACCCTGAGGACAAGCAGGTAAGTTATTTTCTAAATATCAAAATTAGCAGCTTATTTGGTCATAGGTTGGTGTATGTCTGTGTTAAAGTGTATTGTATTTCCACATCATTGAGTTATGATCTTTGTTCTCCTGTGTGTTCCCTAGCTGAAGCCCATGTGTGTCCGAGCACTCAGCCGAATCTTCTCCATATCTGACCAAGACAACGACCATATCCTCAGCGATGCTGAGCTCAACTGTTTTCAGGTGCCAAATGATCAAAATAAAACTCATCCGCTCATCTCTGTGAATGCCATTCACATTTCTTCCTCATCTTGCAACGCTTGCTGCACACTGCAGTGAAATGTCTGTTCAGTTGTGTCAAGTATGATTGTTGTTTTTAGAACAGAACTTGTTCTGTCCATTTAACATACCGGTATATATTTTATTATATCATGTTGCACTGAAAATAATTTCTACGTGCCTCACTCATGTGGCAATAAAGATTATAATTTAAGTTAAATCTCATGTCTCTGTGCAGCTATTAATTTAACTGAAAGGTTGGATTTGGCCTTTAATAAGGCCAATAATAAATACATTTATTTAAACAGAAAGCCTGCTTCGGGAACCCACTGGCACCTCAGGCCTTGGAAGATGTAAAGACTGTCGTGTGGAAGAACACCAGTGATGGCGTGCAGGACAACGGCCTGACCCTCAACGGTAAATACTTTTCAGCAAATGCTAAGCAACTCACAGGTTGTAGAGTTGTGGTCCATCATATCATACCCCAGTCCCAGGACTTGTGATCTGAACAAAAAATCTGTGCCATCACAGGGTTGTGTTGTTTACGTTGTTAAACATCTAAAACTCAATGTCTCTGATTCAAAGTGGTTAAGCATACCTGATGAAGGCCAATAATGAAACCTGTAAAAATAACAGTGTTTTTATAATAAAATGAAACACTGTGGAGCAGAGCTGTGTGCAGATTTATTATCTTATTGTTCTTACACTTTTACACTACCTTTAGTCCAGCACCAGCAAGGGACTGGATGTGCGCAACCTACCTGAACTAATCTCCTGAGACACCACCAGCTAACTTGTAGCCTTGGTAACCCCAGACGTTTTAGCTAACTTGTGACTTTCTAAGACAATATAGATCGCATCAGAGCATTTATCCTGAATCCTCCATTCAAAAATAGTTTCATCTTGTTGAGAATCTTTGGTCAAGAGATGGTAGTAACCCATCATTCTATAGAATGTCACACTTGAACTGAACAGATGACATTTCTGTGTCTGCAGGTTTCCTGTTCCTCAACACATTATTCATCCAGAGGGGCCGACATGAGACCACGTGGACCATCCTGAGAAAGTTTGGTTACGATGACACCCTGGAGATGACAGATGACTACCTTTACCCACAGTAGGTCTACTAGTGGCTTAGCTTTACTATTCACACTGAATTCAACTGATGACGTAATGTTTGCTATTGTATACATGCAAACCTCTCAGAACACGGACTGTCAAAAAGTAATGGGAAACGCCTACTTTATCATGACTCTTTGTACGCTCCCTGGTTGTGCCAGCCAGTGCGTAAATAATTTAAATGGGGTAAAAAACTGCCCACCACCGCATTTGTTGCTACACATACTCCTTCTGCACGGTGCTTTTTCTAAACAAAATTATCGTTAATTTTTATTCATAACGATCACCTTATCAATCAGGCTTATCGAGCCGGGTTCTTATCGAGTCCATTATCGAGCATTTTCTATTATTTTGTGGAAAAATGGGAGATAATAAATTCTGAACAGAACCAGTATATTTTACTAGGGCCTTCAACTACAGTACTTTTCTAACAAACTGAAGGCAATTGACCTTTTTACCAATAAAATAATATTAAAGGAAAATTCCATACTAAAAGGCTTTCTTACCTTTCTTTGTAGTTGTTACGTCCCAACCAAAGAGGTCCAGGTGTTATTTTGTGCAAAAGCTCCTTATTGGCTGTTTCCCCTACCATAAGCCCTAAATGAATTGCATTGAATTGAATGGGAATTGAATGGGGCTATGGGGTGTTGTGCTAATTCGCTTATTTCCATCGCTCAAAATTATAATTTCTTTGTATATATCCTC
Source organism: Protomyctophum bolini (assembly GCF_963924005.1). Taxonomy (NCBI): domain Eukaryota; kingdom Metazoa; phylum Chordata; class Actinopteri; order Myctophiformes; family Myctophidae; genus Protomyctophum; species Protomyctophum bolini. Next base: position 21,660,958 of record NC_137879.1, on the reverse strand, counting down.
TCTTCATAATGTAAATAATATCCCAAGCGGCACACTTTACTACTTCTTTCGATGGAAATAAGCGAACTAGCATAACACCCCATAGACCCATTGAATTCCCATTCAATGCAATGCAATTCATTGAGGGCTTATGGTATGGAAAATAGCCAATAAGTTTTTGCACCTTTAAAGGAACTGTTAACTGGTTAATACTGTATGTGTACAGAGAGTGACTTTAAACACGTAATGTTGTTTACTCTGTTGGCAGGTATCAATACACTTTTAGACATGTTTGTGCCAGCATGGGCGATTATCTTGATCGCCTCTCGTCTTGATTGTTTAAACATGACGTTATGGGCCGCTATGCTCGATAACAGGCTTGATAAGGCCAAAGCGTATTGATAACGGGGACTCAATAAGCTTGTTTTCGGCATTTTTGGAGTATCGGTTATCGAGCTCCATCCCTCATAAAGTTAAAATTATTTTATTATGTTGTGTTCTACGAAGTACATACCTGTATGCATGCAAATAAACATCTCTGATTATGTCTTATTTAAACATTTCAATACATCTACCGGTATCTATAAATGCACCAAGTCTCTGTGTGTACATACATGTGTACATCTGTAATCCACGTAACTCGAGAACCGCCACCAACTTCAAATTCGACACACGTTCCACACCGCCACAGGGAATGCAGTGCCCGGCGACGAGTCCGTTGGATAGCCGGTTGTCCAGAACCAGCACAAAAGCCTCTGCCCGGGATCTGGACCTGATCACCCCTATATCTCCATATCTCCATGGAGCTGGCATCAGAATGATTGTTCTGACATCTGCATAGACTCCATATTTGGGCATGCCTGACAAAGAACTCCATATATGGGCATAAAAGGGACACAGACATAACTGGGTGGGGCATCCATTTCCAACATGCACCGTTCTAGTATATTAGAATACACACATTCCCTGGTGCAGATAGGCATATGTCCCGAGTGTATGTGACTCTTTTAGTACGTGCACCACAGTGTATAACAACAAGGTATTTTTGTTTTGATATTTTGTGTTGCTACTAGGCTACGGGTTTCTGTGGGATGCACCACAGAGCTTAATCATCTGGGTCACCAATTCCTCCAGCGGCTATTTGAAAAGTATGATGAGGTGAGAAGCATTACTGTAAATTAACTAAATTAACTGTATCTCACAAGTCACTGACACGTCTCATGTGGGAGATATTAAAAACACAGACAGTATTTGAAGTATTTACAGCTGCATTCGCTTGATTTTCATTAAATGGATTTCAGCATTTTAGTTGCTACACTACTGTAACTACTGCCACAGAGCAATGTTATTATTTCAAGGAACTAACTATCCTGCTGTCCTTTTTCAGGATAAGGACTCTGCACTGTCTCCCACAGAGCTTAGGAATCTGTTCTGCGTATTTCCCTACATGCCATGGGGTGCTGAGGTCCACTCAGCGGTCTCAACCACAGAAGAGGGCTACATATCTTATGACGGCTACCTTTGTCAGTGGACGTAAGTTTGCATACTCGCCAGAGGTATTTGTGCACGGTTTTATATGGGTATTTTAATTCAACTTGCACTGCTTAAAGCTCCCATGTACGTTTGTGCTTGCATATGCAGGCTTACTGCATACCTTGACATCCACCGCTGCCTGGAACACCTAGGATACCTAGGATACCCTATCGTCACTGATCAGGAGTCTCAGACTGCAGCAGTCACAGGTGTGTGTGCACGTGACTTGTTATGACGCGTGTTATGGACCTTCTGGAGTAGGGCTGCTTTAACCCTGATCATTTGACTATATACTGTATCTTCATCATCAGTTTAAAGTGGGTATTCTAAATGAAAGTGAAAATATCAATATAGCAAATGTACCAAAATGGACACATTTGAAAATCTAAGGCATTCTCTGTAGGAAATTGGAGACAACCTCTAATCGTAAGCCTGACTCATACTCCACAGTCCACATACTGTATATTGATTTCACATATGCTGTGCTCTGAAATGTCACCTGAAAATCGTAACGTGACTTGATGCATACATGTGGCGAGGGTTTCTATAATGGGCAACAACAGAAGCTCTTCTTGGAGTTGTGTTGCATTATCTTCTGCTCTATCTGTCAGAATACAGCAGGCTGTAGTTTCATAATGTTTTGTTTATTCCTCAAATGGTGCATAATACCACACCTTGGTCAGGCATTGTCATTTGCGTTTTGTTTTCAGGCTTTAGTCTCATAGTAAACCACTCTCTTGTCTCATGTACAATGATTGCAAGTGTAATCTGGTCCAGCATAGGCCGTATAAATCTGCCCTCTGTACGTATGTTTTCTCAAGGTAGCAAATGACACATGATTGAATTGTACACTTAATTCGGAAATTGTGTGTTGTGAAATGAGGGTGTTTTATATACCGATATTCGATCTGTTGTTGCCAATCATTGATTGATTGATTGAATACTTTATTATTCAGAAATGTAAACGCCACGTGGTACAGTCACACATTAAGGCTAAAAGGATTAAAAAAAAAAAAGCATATAACAAAAAGTCCTGGGGACTTGTTTCCATTGTGGTCATCATCAATTCATCATATGTAGCAGAGCTACGTACAACAATATTAGAAGTGTCAAGACCGTACAGTACAAGATGTGCAATTAATAAAAACTGAGATAGAACAAGCCACTCTTTAGCAGCTAAGTAAAAGCACCCAACCGCACACAGCTACTGTTACCCTAGTACTCGCCATTGCCGGATTAATGCATGGTATATATTTTTATACATTCCTTGTGCCTCAATACCTGACAAGCAAGACTCTGCATGGGTCAGCAGCTAATGGCTGTATGCATTAATTATCACAACATCACACCACTGATTAGCCACAATTTGCAACATTCAATTTTTTACCCTCCATTGACATCCCATTGATCCAAATTGCATTTCCGATCTGCTTGTATTAAACAACGTTAAACTCACTCACAAAGTACAACCTGTTTCAAATGGTCACATAATGGAAGAGGCCTGACCCGTTAATAAAAATGAGTGCTTCAAAACTTTTATGAAACAAACGCTTTGCATTTTGAAAGAGGATAATTCAAGCTTTCCCTACAGCTACAATGTTGGTGAGTTTAACGTTGGTTAATACAAGCAGATCGGAAATAAAATTTGGATCAATGGGATGTCAATGACGGGTATTGCAACACTAGATTCACCCTATTGTTAACAAAAATCTAGTGTTGCAAATTGCGGCTAACCACTGATTACTAATGTCAATGATTAATGACTCTAATGAGGCTTCAGTGCTCTGTAACATAATGACACGTTTAGAGATGGCATGCTTGTTTGCATTTTGAAGTTGGTTTTTGCCGACTTAACGTTTCAAAAAGCTAGAAAAAAGCTTCTTAATGACAGCGATGATCATTGCTGCCTCTATTATGTTATTGTATTTTATGTATATTTCTTAGTTTAATTTATATTGTGGCGTGTAATGTAGCTGGTTTAGTTTGGAAATAGACCAGACTGTTAACCGAATCTGTGCCAAAACGAGATAATCCTGTGAATAGCTATTGTATCCAACTGTGCCAACCTCGAGATTACGAGATATGTTACCTTTTTTTTTTTGCATCTATTAGCTTCCGCCGCTAGCATCCATAGGCCTACAAAACAGCATACATGATAAACTGTGGTGCACACACGGGTTATTAATGTAATTTAAGCTTCGTTTATAGCCTATTAAAACATAAATCCGAGCCGCGCTCATCATCATTTCTGCTCTGGGGGCCATCGTCCGTCCGTTCCCTAGACTTAAGCCAAATTCCAATACCCAAATTCTCGGCCACTCGTTCACTTACACAGCATGGTGGTGTTACGGTGAAATTGGTGACCTGCTGAAATATAACAATCGTGTAGACAATCACATAATGTCAGTGTCCGAATGTAAATCATTGCAGTCGTTTCATTAGTCGTGTTCAACCTAGCAGTATTTAGGCCACGTATTTAAAGACCTCCATGTAAGTTTGAAGTCCACAAGATGGTCACATATTTCAGCAGGTCACCAATTTCACCATAACACCGCCATGCTGGAGTGAGCGAGTGGCCGAGATTGTGGGTATTGGAATTTGGCTTTTCACTACAGAAACAACACTACTTGTCACTACATCACTTCCGGCATGGGCGGAAGTGACCTGTCTTCTATGCTTATGACACTGTCTTTGTCATTATTGAAAAAATAACACAAATAAGAGTGCTGAAAATACTTCACATATTTGTTTGTGGTGGGGAGCACGAAACCTAGTCGTAGCTCTGGCAATATAGAGGGGGACAGAAAAGACTAGCCTTCAACATGGGTCAAATGAACAAGCTGCTGACCACAGACTTGAATGAGAAGTCACGGTCAGTCACAGAGCTTTAAACTGGCAGTACAGTGCAAACAGTTTTTATGTGTGTTTATTTGATCTTTACTACTCTGTGTTTGTGCACTCTTTGCATGTTGTGTCTTGTTTGCCTGCGTGTTTGTGCCTTGGTGTGTGTTTCCGCAGTGACACGGGAGAAAGAGGTGGACCTGGAGAAGAGCCAGACTCAGCGGTCAGTGTTTCTGTGTAAGGTGATCGGACCGCGGGGGACGGGCAAAACAGCCTTCCTCCAGGCCTTTGTGGGGCGGAACGCTGCGGTAAGACACCATCTGTCTGTCTGCGACCAAACCAGTCAAGCATTCCACTGTCTCCACGACACACACAGATAACAGACACTGATTTGTCTCCAAATAACATTTCACATAATATTACAAATAACCATTAGTATTTCTGACACCGACACTGATAAATAATTATGTGGCTTGATTGGCTCATCTGTTTCTTCTTCTTTCTGTCTGAGCCTGGTACTCTACACCATTGCCGGCTTGGTGATGTTTAAAGTAAATCACTCTAGAGAGGAGCAAGCACTAAATACTTCAAATGTTGTTTTTCTCTCCAGAGAGTGGGAAGTTTCAACGTTGCCTTTTCCCCCTACACCATAAATACTGTCCAAGTCAGCAACCAAGAAAAGTATCTTATCGTGAGTACTAGATCCTATACTAGATCCCAGTCTGACTGTAATATTGAACCTTTTGGCATTTAAACCCTAACATTATTTGAAATTGAACTCGAGCTTAAAGATGGAGTGCTGTGATTTTTGTATTTTGTTTGTGTTTATGAGGTGACAGTACTTCATTAGACCCCTTGGTGTTGTTGTTATGTGCAATGATGTCTTCCCTTTGTATTTAGGGTTTCTTCCTGGAGGCTGAAACCTTGACAGTCAAACATGCCAATGAAAAAAACTGATATTGTGACGTTAGTTAGACATGTATACTAACAGTCCGACAGGCATTAGTCTGGCGACAACACTGTCACTCCCGACATGCGTGGCAAGTTAAAACTAATCTGTGGCAGGTTAAAACTAACCCCTGGCTCCCGACATGCGTGGAATGTTAGAACTAACCTGTGGCTTCCTGTGAGGTTAGGTTTAGGGTTGGGTTTTGAGTAGGGTGTCGAACTAATGCCTGTCGGACTGTTAGTACGTCGGACCAAACACATGCAACCTTATATGTCAAAACTTTAGCCTCAACCAAGTCCCCTACACACCTTGTGCTCCTTGCAGCTCTATGAGGTAGATGTGGAAACAGAGTTCCTGAAGGCATCGGATGCATCCTGCGACGTGGCCTGTCTCATGTATGACGCCAGTGATCCGCACTCCTTCGACTACTGTGCCAGTATCTACAAGGTCAGCAGAAACACAAGTCATGCTGGCCGTCTTTAATGACATTTTTTCAACCACTACTCTAGTACAACAAAGTATTGTTGTACAACAAATAGATACACTACCGATCTACAAGCTTACAATGTATCGTGACAGGACACGTTCTGACCTTGTAGATCGTCTATTTTCACAATTTCTCAACTAGAATGACATTGCTAAAATAGGAATGCCAGGTTTAAAATGGTTCAATTAAAAACTTGAATTCTTCATAAGAAACAGACAGACCTTCATATTACTTTAGATTTCTTATTATGTAAATATTTTCTAAATAACACTAAATGTTTTTGTTTTCCATTAAACCTTACTACCAAAGAGTACTTTGCATCATTACTTAAGTATAGCCTTGCCGAGCCATGAGGCCCATAGGGCAGGAGCCTATCTCCTGTTTCTGTAGCGTGAGGCAGCTTGATATACAAGTACACCCCCTGGACATGATGCTAGTATGTCGCAGGGATTTACCCCCAATCCAACCCTTGATGCTGAGTGCCAAGCAGGTAGGCGCTGGGTCCCATTTTTCAGAGTCTTTGGTATGACCCGGCCGGGGATCGAACCCCGACCTCCCAGTCCCAGGGCAGACACTCTAACCACAAGGCCACTGAGCTGGTAGTCATTACTTTGTTTGTTGTTTTCATTTTTTTCCAAGTGTGTGTTTATAGACACTTTTTTTTCCTTCTTTTTTTCTTAGCAACACTACATGGAGAGCAGCATTCCCTGTGTGCTGGTTGCATCCAAGGCAGACCTCGCTGAGGTCAAGCAGTTCCATGGTACGACACCTGCGGAGTTCTGTTATAAACACCGCCTGCCTCCACCAATTCCCTTCTCCAGTCTGTCCATGGACTCCACTAACAAGACCATCTACACCAAGCTGGCCTGGGCTGCCATGTTCCCGTACGTAAATAGATTTCTAAAATCACACACACATATGCACGCACGCACACACACGCAAACTGGCACACACAATCACAATATCAGGTAATGAAAAATGAATGCCTTTGAAATTGAAGGAATGATCCAACAGCCTCTCAGGCTATTGGATCAGGTTTATTGCTCAAAAGATGTCCCGGCTAAGGTGTTTTCCAAAAAATGAGTGTAGACAAGGGGGAATCATGATCAAGTCTGCCATACCGTTGACAACAAAATGGGTTACCCATTTCAACACATCCACCAAGAAGTCCATACATGGTGGGTGGGGGAAACCTATGCATTTCTGTAAAGCGACTGTCTATTGATGATCTTTTTGCCTCCTTTCCCAGACACCTGAATGGTTCAGACTTGAGCAACACATCGTTCTGGCTGAGAGTAACGCTGGGGACGGCTGTAGTCACAGTTCTGGGATTCGCCATCTATAGAATCTTCGCAAGGCAGAGATGAATGACTTCCATCAGGATATTCCTGTTCTATAAATCCCACTCTCCAACATTCAAGACCAACTACAGACTACCAGCCAGACTTCATGCCAATTTTATTATAAACCACAACACAGTCTGTGCCCAATCTTCTTTTTCCTTCTTTTTTGAAGGAAATTTGACAGTTACAGGACCATCTCAGTACATCCCTCCCTCCATTATCCATTCCTTTCTTTACCCCTGTCCTTCCCAGCTCCCAGTTTCTTTTCTCTTTCCTATCCACTTGACTGTAATCATCTGCTGGCAGTTTGAGGCCATTTTCTTTATGTCCCCTTCTCTCCCTTCCTGTGCTTGCGCTACCATACAGTACAGTATGCTGTCTATCCAGGCTAAGCAGGAGTTGGCCTCTCTATGCTCGATGCATTTGAATGCCATGAGACTATTGCTGTACGTTATCCAAGTAGTTGCTTTATCAAAGGGGTAGAAATGAAGACACTGTGTCACACCCATTCCACTCCCCCTTTATTCATCTGCAAGAAAAAGAAGCCAAATTGCGAATGGAAGAACATATCGACACATAGAGTCATTAACAACCAAAGGGCAGCATGAGGAATTGTACATATTCCAAATTCATTTTGGGAAGTGAGTCAGTCTGCATTTGGTATTGCCGACTGGGCATTACCGGGGTTCCACCCAAGCCTATTGGAAGTACTACTACAGTATGACAGCTCACCAGACATCTTGATTGGCCACGTCTCATGACCACCGAGCAGCTTGCTGGAGCTCTGCAGTGAAAGAAAGGTCTTACCGTACCTTTGACCAAGCAAGCCTCTACCTATAGTATTGTGGAAGCAATACTATCAAGCACGAATTAAGTAATTTAAAAGGTTTATATATGTTAATAATTGAAGTTGATCTGCAGTGGCTTGTCAGGGTTAAAGATCTTGCTTTGCGCATGGAGGAGAGAAAACCGCAGTTTTTTGTATTTTGTACAAAGGTCTGCAATTCAAAATAGGAATCCAAAATAGATTGCACTGGGGTGTGCTAATTGTCCCTACTTTGTGTGGACATAATCTGCCCTTATACTTTCCAACATGGGACAATCATTTATTTGACCCTTTTTTTATTTTAGCGACACCTTGCTATTACCACAGGACATCTTTCTGAGACTTAAGAACTATGGCTTCTACTGACTGAATTAAATGGACTGGAAGCTTATTGAATAAAAAAAGCTGACATTTTGCCAAAAGATGGTATGTGTAGTAGAACAGGAGATACTGTACATGTGTCACTGATGATTACATGTTTTTTTATGCTTTAGGGTAGAAAGTAGATTTATCTCAATCTTGTGTTATGTTTCTAATTTAACATGGATAACTTGGATTCTCCTGTTAGTGTTTTAACAGTGAGAGGTTTTTCATTTAAACTAGGGTTTGATAGAATCAGACCACCCTCGGAAGCCGGCCTCTTTGACCTGGGACCAGAGATGCGGGCGTGGCTCCAGGACACCGAGTTGGACCTCTGATGTTAAACGAAAGAAGAAGATAGGATTGTTTTTGGTGTGCATTCCTATTGAGCAGCACAGGTTCAAAGCATCTTGAATTGTGACCCAAGTTAACCAAATCTGCTATGCAGTAAGGTACCTGAATTATCCAACATTCAGAAACATAATCCTGACTTAAGTTTAGTATATAGAGTACTCTAGACTGTAACTTTAATGGTTGAGTGATGATGACAAATAATTTATACTTAGTAGTACAACCACTTCTTATATCTGGTGTATGACACACGCACACGATTGTATTTCAATGTAAGCTTAAGTGGCTGCCGCTGCGCAGATATTTTTGCATATTTTTTCCTTTGATCAGATTGACAAGGACGACACCTGCTTCAAACGGTGTCCTGCTGTCTCAACGAAGTGAGAAGAGGGAGCGACTGTTCTACAGTACTGCCACAAGATGGAGTTGTTGTCTTCAGGTAAGAGAAATTAGGATATTATTATTTATTTTTTTACTATGCTTGAAAATCAGTTAAAAATACATGTGTGTTTCAAGTGTAGTCAGAATATGTAGTTACTAGTTATATACTGGACATAGGACTTGCGCGATTTGTTGGGCTTAAATTAATATTTAGGCGAATTAAAACTTATTTTTCCCCCTTTTTTTTCAATTTTGTCGAAGCAAATGGGAGGGATTTATTTTTTCCCCTTTTTTGTGTGATCACTCGAATCCAGTGTGATTGTGTTGTCCTTATGGGTTATATGCACAGCTCTGTCACTCCCACACAGTCCAATAGACCTTTGTTCCCTCGGCATTGAATTAACACTGCAAGGGTGCCAATTTTCATGTCTGAAACAAAGTATTATATATTGAAATATATATTATTATTATTTTAGTAAAACACGCTTAGTTACCCCGTGCACCCCCCAACAAACAAATAAATACAATTTGACAACTTTTACATCAAAACTGTTTTTGAATGCACAATTGTATTTACGGTACTGTATGCATGCATGCTACCACACCACTTGCATGAGTAGCCTATTCCAATTCAATTTATATAATAATTGTATCCTATAGCCTATAATAGTTTAGAGACCCCACCTTTCACCTGCGTTATATAGCCTACAAGTGGAGAATAAAATGAGACCTTCCCGCTTCCCAAATAAAAACAATTATGTAAATTATAATTTCTCACCATATACTGAATATAGGCTAAACAATATATCACAGATTGGACACGGTTAACGGTTTCCCGTGATCTGACTATCTCATTCTCATGCCACCAGGCACCAGCTTATCGTGCTGTTTGAACAAAATTAAATCAGATGAAGTCAAGTAAATAAGCTTATCTATCCATCCATCACTGGCGCCTCCATAAGGGGTTTGTCTGCAAAGAAGCGCTGGTACACAGCACTGCGCCGTAACAGGTTTCTTTCAGACCGTCGTCAACTTGAGTTTTTTTTTTTTTACACCTTTTATGTGCCATTGGTGCTACCTTGTTGAGCCGTAACTATACCTGCCACTTCATTCAACTGATTTGAAGCACATAACCGTTACCATGACCTTTGTGCGCGCGTAAATTGCGCGTAATAAGTTGCCAAACAGAACTTTTTAGAAGACAAAGGTTTATTGTATTGCAGTATAAACAGTCTTAAAAAATCTTTCGACACAGTGGGATGTTTTTATATGAATCAAAGGGACATATATTTTACAAAATGCTTTTTGAACTGACTGACAACCACAGAACCGTGAAGACATGGTATACTGCCTACAGTTAGGGTATACAATGTATAAGGCTCGACGATGCTCACTATTAGAACATTGCATGTTTTATGAACTCGTGCACTATAACAACTTACAAGAACTATTAATTATTTCAGTATACTTTTTCAATAAGTTCCAGAGTCATATCAATTGGTTTCCCCTTAGGATATCAAGGAGCGGGGAGAAATAACAGTAACAGTAGTAGCCTATAGTATAGAGTAGTAGCTGTCAAATAAAAAAAGCTTACAATTAACGTTAACTTATACAGCAAGGCTATATAGTGCAATGGAGTGGAAACAGTTCTGGTAAAAACATTAGGAACATAAGTTCGCATGACACCATAAAAAAATAATACATATACGAAAACATTTCCTCAGTATTTACAGTGACTATGCAATCAAGTCCGTTTGATAATAAGTGTCCTTTACTTTCGTCCTTTTTTCGCTGGCTTTGCCTTGGGCTTAGCTGCCTTTGGGGCAGCCTTCTTGGGCTTCGCTGCTGGCTTGGCTTTCTTCGCTACTACTTTTTTGGGCTTTGCTGCCGCCTTTTTCGGTGACTTTTTCACTTTCTTCGCCGGACTCTTAACTTTTTTGGCTTTCGCTGGCGATTTGATCACCTTCTTGGGTTTGGCCACCTTCTTGGGCTTGGCCGCTTTCGCCACTGTCTTCTTTGCTTTCACGGGTTTGGCTTTTATGGGTGCCTTTTTGATGTCCTCGGACTTGGCCAGTTTGAAGGACCCCGATGCCCCGTGGCCCTTGGTGTGTCGCAGAATTTCTGCTTCCACCATCCTCTTCAGGGCCAGTTTGATCTGCACGTCGGAGTGGTCCCCCACCTTGTATGTGCTCTTGATGTACTTCTGGATACTCTGTCGGGACGCGCCGCCTCGAGTCTTGTCATTCTGGATGGCTGCCTTGATCATCTCAGAGTATTTAGGGTGAGACGCAGGTTTCCTGGCTTTGGCTGCTCTTTTGGCTTTGGCCGGTGCTGCTGCCGCCGTCTCTGTCATGATGACTTTTGTTGAGTTCTAATAAACAACACAAAAACACTGATCTCGTTCTGCTATTCCGGACTAACAGCGAAAAAAAACGAGGAAAAAGTCCAGAAATGCAGGCTTTTGTCGTGGGTGTCGGTCTTTAAGTCAAATGTAGATGCTTATATTTTCATCCCATATAAATGTATCTTATTCCACAGCGCCTCGGCGAGGCTATGAAGCCTATGTGCGGACGTGATTGAGAACAGCAACGGCCAGCAGCTGATCTAGCAGACTCCATGGAACTCGCGCGCTCCTGTTTGTGTTTCTTCATCCTCGAATTCATAGCAAATATTAAAACTCCGGAGCAGTATAGACGCACAAAACATTATGGCGTGATAATAGACACATTGGGCTTCACGGGGAAGTAGTTTTTCTCGTTCAAGTCTCTGACCGAAGAACTTTTATTCCAGGAAAACCCGCTTGAAGTATTGCGTGCTGCGAACAATTTTGTAGAATTCGCGTTAAAATGACACAAACAGACAAAGTCGACCACAAAAACGACGAATGCATATTAAAGTTGAATCTATGCTTAAACAAATGCATGTGGTTCAGAGAATGCAAAATGTCGTTTTTGCTTTTAATACAGCGATACAGGTAGCCAACTAACACAGCCCGGCCATTGACTTTGAGTGACGTGGTTGAGATTATTTACTGTTAAACATCATATAAATTAATTATCACAATATCCAAGTTATTGATGAAGATCGTATTGATAATCTAGATTTATATGAGTTGATTTGCGATTGATAGCGTTGCTCTATTTGGTGTTTTTGGCCAGAACTGCATATAACTAACAGACTATGGCAGTCGCAGCTGAGCTCCATTGTCAGGAAAGTTGCCAACACCTTCAAAGATCAGGATTTCTGATCATAGTTTTATAGGCTACATTTTCATAACATGTTTTAGATAAGAGTGCGATTGATTGTTAGTTGACAGTATGTTATCCCAAAACCAAGTGCTACAGCATTCTTGACTAAAGGAAAGCAGTTTTTCAATATAGGGTGCATTGATGGCATTCTTTTGTTCAGGAGCTGGTGCAAGAGACTGCAGTCAATAACATGTTTCATATGCAAGTGTGCTTCATCTTCTGATGTTGTGAGGCGAAATATAACAGTCTGCACCAACTGCTCTTTATCATAACTAACTTTGCAATTATTTCCCGATATTTTATATACATTTAAATTGAGACTACTGCAACGCCATCTTGAATCCCGTATGAAAGGCATATCACTTATTTAGGTTATCCATTTTTCGTGTTGGTGTGACATAATATTTGACTTATTGTTTTAATTTCAGATTTACAGTAAATCCATCAACTCCATATTTTGTCCCAAAATAACATTCAGCGTCATGCCACCATGGGGTATAGGCTATTTATGTGGTTATGTGTTGACCATTTGAAGTCTTCATAGTAGCCTGCCTGAATTGCTTTGACGTGGCTATTCTTGATTGAAGTAGATTTAATCTGTCGTTATTACAGTTTGGCGCCTGTATACAACAAAAATTAGCCTACTTAAATATTTCCAAGAAAATATTTCTCGCTGCCCCTCTTGCTGTTTGTCGTCTCGTCCCCTGTGAGTTGAGTGCGTGACTGCGTGTGTTTGCCTTAGCTAGGGTTGGTGTCTGGTGAGTGAGTGAGTGAGAGGGTGAGTTAGAGAGGGAGGATCGTGCAATTATGAAAGAGTGAGAGGGTGAAAGAGTGAATCTACTGGTGCGTGCGCTCAGTAGCCTACATGAACGCGCGTAATGGCGCTATCATTATTCTAGGAGTAGGCAATGAGCCAATTGTTTAACCAATCCTCCGGATCAATGATAGGATTATTTTAGCCGTTTATTTTTTATGATTGACCATGGTTAGGCTATTGACACAGTCCGACTCGACAATTGTCAATTTGTCATACAATTTGTGAAATTAAGTAGGACTACGACTATCTTTAACCAGTTGTGCACATGCATTGGTGCTGAAAACAGCACCCCTGCACGCACTTCTCGCCCCGTTAGGCCACTCCCTTCTTTCACCGACAGAGGGATGTCCTCAACAGTCAACAATGACCGACCCGTTGCGTGGTCAACATAACGCTGTTGTATTATTAACTGTTTATGTCACCTATAGTGACCTATGACTTGTACACAATGGTGTTTCCGACGGGCGTTCGTTAGTTGACGGTGATCTAATTATGGGTTCGAATTGTCCCTCGTCAATTAAGCCTCAGGCTGTCGTTAGTGTCGTATATTTAAAAATATATACGCCCCCTCGGGTGATGTTTTTAGACGAGTAGACGTTTCTGAAATGAAACTATCGTGTTGATGAAACTATACCGTATCCACTACAGGCCTACATGGTGTAAATTGATATGATATGCTATGATATCGTCGTTTATTCTATTATATCTATATTAAATTAATAATACAGATAGTCTACTATAGCCTAATGATTTTTGAACAAACATTTTATTGCTTATTAACTATATATTCCGGCATTCCGATAAGACTTAATGTTTTATTAGCCTAGCTACTATTATTGAGGTCAACGCAGAGTAAGTTCACTTCAGGTATAACTCCATTCTCCTTGATTAACAACATTCATAGGCTATATGTATTGTAACAAAGAAACATGGAGAGAAAAAGTAAACTCCTGGGGACCCGGTTTAAGTGGTTAAAACCGTATAAGTCAGCACGGTTATGGAGAATTAGAATCTCCATGTATTCACAGAGGATATAGTGGCATAAGTCATAGTTGCACCATCTAAGTTTATCTTATGCCAACTTGTAATTTTAGCACTGTAAACCTCTGGCTCAAAGCATTCTGGGTAACATTGTCCACCATTCTACTCTCCAAGGCTTCTGTGTGTTCTAAATGATAAATGGTGTATTTAAGGCGCCTTTATCCAGAGTTCTAGAAAGAGTCTCGCGTTGTGTGAGTCTAGCGCAGAAAATGTGCACTGCATTCACCCATTCATTTACACCGACATTGGAGGCAAGGCACCAACCTGCTCACCAGGAGCAGTTGGGGATTAACTATCTTGCTCAAGGACACCTACAACCTTGGGGGAGCCAGGCTTCGAGCCGGGAACCTTCTGATTCCCAAGCGGTCGCTTGACCTGCTGAACACAGCTGTTCTGTTCTGTGTTGAGTGTGTTCCGTGCTGGCCTGGCACAGTGCATCATTAGGGGGTATAGCTATATAACAGCATATAATCACATTGTATTCTGTGTGTTGTGTTTACTATATGTGTCCTCCTGATTGGCAGACTGTGAGAATAGTTAACTGTCTTTGACTATCGGATACATGCAAATTAAATTGGATAATTTAGATAATCAAGAGGCAACTGAATGGTAGGACAGAGAACATCTTTGAAATAAGAGCCACTCATTGTCTTGTGTATTTATTTAATGTATTTGACTGCATTTCTTTTCATCTGAGCTCAATTCAGAATGTTCATGTCAAATCTGTTAATTTAATTGGTCTCCATACACGATAATATGCCTCAGGCCATACATTTAGCAAATTCAATGTAGAAAGTGACGTTAAGTTGTAGTCATTACACTCAGTACAATCTGTCATGCTAATGAATGTAGTTATTACCATGACAAAGTGTATGTTTTGGAGGACCTCTGGAAATTGAATACTGTAGATGTCACAGTGCACAGTGATTTGATTTGATGAAAGGATCAAGGATCACAATTTTAAACAGAAAACATTCAGAACTCACAACTCCAATCTAATTATGTAGTCTGAATAATATATTTGTACTAAATTCAACTAGGCCTATTTATAAATTCAACTGCCTTTTCCAGTTGTATTGAGAGAGAGAGTAAGAGGAGAGGAGAGGAGAGGAGATGGGGGAGAGAAACAAAGATGCACAGCAACAACAAAAATAACAAATAACTGCAGCAGTACTACCCAGCCCGCAGCCCCTGCTTAATGTATCTGCGGCCCGTCATGGTTATACAAATATAATTATTTTCATTGTTTTGAACAAGATTGTAGATATTGTATTGTTTGTTCCAAGAGAAAGTGATATGGCCTGATGTCAGCTGAGTATTAATCACTCACTCACTTATTTATTCACCTGTGATAATCTGTTCATTATTATGTTCTCTTGAAGCCTCATTTTGTAACTTCATCATTAATCACAATGTTTTTGTACCTGGAAATGTGTCTCTCTACTGTGTCTTTCCTTAAGCTTTTAGACTAGTCGTCTGTTACAACAGCTGGCGGCGGGATCTGCAGGCAGACACCAAGAGGCTGGGATGCACCTGGTCGCAGATAGAGACGAATGCCAGTGACCGAGAACTCTGGAGGACCCTTGCCGACGGCCCATACCCCAGTAGGGGTGTCAGGCGTAAGTAAGTAAGTCTGTTACAACAGTATTTAATTTTTGTGTGTGCGTTTGTGCGTGCATGCACTGCATGCGCACGTGCGCACACCATGCACGCACATGTTAATCTTGGCATTGAACTGCACATACAAGGTAGGTGACCATGTATTTGAGTGGACCATACATTTTTGCTTTTCTCTTAGTGATTTGAAAAGTGAAGTTTGAATATAGTGGGCACCTCTGCCAACTGTGGTCTGTCTGTTTTGACAGTTGTAACAACACTTGTATGTGTTAGCAGGTGTCTGTCACTATCACACTCAATAAAACACATCCCGTGTCTGTCTGGAGGCAGCTGCTAAGAGAAGCCCCAACAGGTTGCCTCCGTGCACCAATGGCAATAAGGCTCTCTTTGTGGATGTCTTGCCCCTCACTTGCTCTGATTACCCCACGCCCACTGTACTGCTCCTCCCCTCATCTCAGTCATTTTGGCAGGTAACTATTTCCACTAAGGCAGCTGTCAAACTATCTCTCTTATGACAGTCTCTTAAATTAATATAGTAGAAAGGGAACTGTAGGCTGTCAATCAAGCCACTGTAGAAATTGATGGCTGTGATCATGGCTATTGTAGGTGGTCTATAGAGCGTCGCAGTCCCGCCCCCTTTCATGACTACACCAGGCCCAAAAAATAATTCCCAATGCATTTTTCCCATAGACATTTCAAAAAGTATTTATTTTATTAGTATTTATTTACAAAGCCAACTCAAGTTGTGACAAATCATGACAACCAACACAATATTTTGGACCAAACAAATAATTACAAAGAAGAAAAACAACAAAAAAGTGTTTTATATATATAAAAATAAATCAGGAAAGTGGCCCTTTGAACTGAGTAGATTGGACAGATTGGCCAAAACATCTTTAAAAGCTTGTTGAATGCGTGATATGGTGAGATATGAGCAGGCTACCTCATTGGGAACAGATGCGCCCCCATTTTGTTGTGGTATTCATTTAATAGGCTACTGTATATTGATCACATCATGAATGCCACAAATGCATTCCTCTGCAACTCCAAATGTCCCGTTATTCATTTAATAGGCTATTTATTTTGCCAGATCGACATGAATGCATCTGTAGCCTATACTTATACTTGCCATCTGACAAATATTGGCCTACCTGTGTCTTGTGTCAAGAACATCCATTTCCCCAGGCCTTCCGACATACGACAGTGATATGATATTAATTAAAAAGACAGAGAGATTTCCCCTCATAAGCTCTGATAAAAACAATATGGGATATATTTTTACCTCTGCAAAGTTAGGTGAGTCGTGAGTGAGCAATTGTTCAAAAGAAATGGGTTTTATAATATCCCCTCGACAAGTTTTAGTAGCATTTGGTCGTAAGATTGAACTGTAGGCCTATAAATAAACTTCTTTCTCATTATACATGTGAGTGTAACTTTATTATTATTAACATCCATAGCATGCCAAAATAAGCTTATCTGCGGTGCGTCGCGACATGCTGCTGCTGATACGCTGTATAGCTTGTAGATCTGTCCATTATTAACCATGATAGTAACGTGTCGTAACTCGTGAGTCCATAACCTCATCACGTTACCTTATATGGAGCTAAAATAATAATATAATAATAATAATAATAATAATAATAATACTTTAATGTCCCTTATCACACAAAGATTTGGCAGCTCCTCCTGCAGTATCTCTGAGGACCCCCTAGGCGTCCCGGACCCCCTGTTGAAGACCCCTGCTTTAGTTTAAGTAATTAAACTTGTATGTGTTGGGATTTTACTCACAGCCTTGCCTTGCTTCTCTGTTTTTCCAATAGAGGGCAGCAGGATTCAAGTACTATAATAATCCTTGATCTTTGACATCGTAATTGTCCCCTCCCTTATTGTATATTATATTGTATATTGTGAAAACATCATTAATGTTTTGCACCAGTAAATGAAGATGTAAAAACACCAAAAATGTTGATCCACATATTCTATTTAAATTAGTTGTGAATCCTAGTTCTATCCTGGACTCCCCCAGAGTGTCGAAGTGTCCTTGAGCAAGACGCTGAACCCCTAATTGCTCCCGACGTGCAGGCCTTGCATGGTTTCCTCTGCCATTGGTGTGTGAATGGGTGAATGTTTCTATATAAAGCGCCTTGGATAAAAGCGATATATAAATGTACCATTTACAAAGCACTGAATGGTTTACGGCCAAAATACATGTCTAATCTCCTGTTATAGTATGAACTATCCAGTCTAATCCAGACCTTTCAGATCGTCTGGGTTACGTGACGTCTACGTTTTGTCCTCGGAGTCAAAGCTAAACTTGGAGATTCAGTTTTTATGCACACATCTGAACAAACTCTCATAAAACTGTGTCATTTTAAATCAAAGACCCTTCCTTTTATTTAAAGTTTTGATAAATTTACGGTGCACTGCACAACGTAGCTTTAGTCAAGTATTTTATCAGTTTTATTTTAGATTATTCTTAATTTCTGTTCTCTTAACTCTAATAATTACTTTGCACTATATTAATGATCTTATTGTTTTGTATAAGGCACTTTGAATTGCCTTGTTGAAATCTGGTGTACTGTACTTGCCTTGATCTTTGGGTCCATCTAGATTCTAGAACAGAGGCTTCTGCATTCACACTGGCAGTTGTAGGTCTAGACACTAGAGGTCTCCCCTCCCCTCAAATAAAATGTACTGTAATCTATTCAGTGATTTGCCTCTCAGTGTGAAGACAAATACAATAGGTATGTCTGGTAAGTATTCATAAAGCAACATGAATCTACTGTATGACAAAAATGCTGTTTTGTTTGACCGACAAACTGTCCTCTCTATGTGCTCTCAATATTGCAGCGATCCTAAGTGACCACCAAGACACGAGTCTTGTTGAAGTATTGCAGGATGGGGCAGCAGAGCACAAGGACTTCAACTTAGTAAGTACATCAATGTTCTGTGCGTCTGTCTATGTTCTTAACCCCCAGACACTCATTTCCCGATCTTTGTTAATTTGACCTCCCCCTCCACTTCTAAGTTCTCTACCCCTCTTTACTCTGTCCCCCTAAGTTCTCTACCCCTCTTTACTCTGTCCCCCTTATACCCATTCTTCTTTTTCTTCCCTCCCTCCATTTGTCTCCCCTGGAGATCTCGTAAAAATGGAGCAGTTTGGACCAAAACTGTGTCAGTCAGTGACCTGATTCATTCCGCAGTGATTTTCATCATATGGGTGATCCCCCTCCATTGTATACACCTCTCACCACCGTTGACTTTCACAAGCTAGATGGTCAAACACCTATCTACCATAATTCACTTAGGCGGAGGCATCATCGCCATCCCCAAAACGTCCCTTACTTCACCTCAAAATGTAAAAATGCAAGTCATCTGAGGGAGACTGTAGTGATAACGACCTCTGCCTCCGCAAGACACATACACTACTAGCTGGCAGGATCAGATCCTGCCAGTGCTTACCTCCTGTGTCTTGACTAAAATAAATAAATACAAAAGGGAATTGTCTGCCCACTAGTACTTACTATTCTACAAAAAGAGACAGCATTAGGTGGCAATAACAATAAATGGGCTTGCAGAGTGTTTGTGATTCTATTACACAGCAAGAATAACCTTTAGTACTATAATTTGTTGAATTCAGCAACAGGCGGTCAGGCCTTGAGGCAGTGATTATATTCCCTCTCTTGTTAGCATTCACCCTCACCATCTCTTATCCCTCTCTTTCCTGCTAGACCTTGGTCTTTTTGAAAAGCATCAATGTTGCATGAGGTAATATTAATTTAGTTGGTTTCTCTTGCATAGCCTGCCCTGTACCCTTCTGCTCTTCATAGTGACAGCCCAGGAAGCAGGAAGGGCCGAGTCTTAGGCCAGAATATTAGACTAATATAATGAACAAGGAGCCGCCACATGCAAATGCACACATGCCAACACATATCATACACTCAAGAACGTCTTGCATATGCGTGCATGCCAAACAACAGTAATGTTGAAGGACGTTGCTATGCTCTGAGGCAAATCCCTACACCTTACAAACACATAGAGAAATATTAATAACATGCTGGGTAAAGATAGTAGGCTACAGACATTGTGTAATGAATAAATAATTGCTTGAAGGAACAATACACTAAGTTAAGACCTGCAGTAAAACACATTAGGCTAGCCATAAACACTCATGTCATGGACTGACACACTCCTATCCACACACACACACACACACACACACACACACACACACACACACACACACACACACACACACACACACACACACACACACACACACACAAATAAATAAGAACCTGCCTTATGGACCTGGTGGTCATTAAGCTGGAGAACAAGAGTGTAGACTGGTGGTCTAAATAATGTGCGTTCCTGTCTCTATGAAAGGGCTCGTTATTCTCGCTCCTGTCTCTACAGAAGGGACTGTCCCGGCGTTTTGTCTTGCTGCTTTCAGGCCTTGTTATAGACGAGCAGGCTGCCTAGTGGTTCCAGTTAATCTCGCCTTCTGCACCCCCCATCTGCACCCCACCATAGACTGTTCAATCAGAGGAGAGCAAAGTCAGCACTCCAACACCAGAGGCATTTCTCTAGTCGGCTGGTCATCTGTATGATGTTAATCAGCAGAGGTCTGATGGAGATAATGATGTTCAAGCGGTGGTGGTGGTGGCGTGTGTGTGTGTGTGTGTGTGGGGGGAGCGTGTTCCTGTTAACCAGTTAAGCCTTATACGTCTTCATATGATGAATAGCAAAATGATAATTTTAGTATGGGAACTAGGGATGCCCAGTATTGCCATTTTGCCTGATATCCGTTTACAGGTTGATTGCATGATCGATTGACCGACACCGATATGACATGATACTGCATACAGTAACTATGAGCTAGGCACAGTCACAGATTAAAAAAAAACCCAACCTGTGCATTCTTATTACCATTTATTAGACCTACTGATGCATATATTAGTTCCAACAACTTAAATGTAGTATTTTTACTTAACATTTTGACTTAACATTTTAATTTATTCAATGTAATTGTCAACTTGTTGACCCTTTTTGAAAGCTTCCCCAGACAGAAAACCCTGAATATGCACATGTTATACTGTGGTTAAAATGAATCCTGCTGCGTATTGTCGGACAGTGCGGTTCGTTTGGCAGATGTGAAGGCTCATTCGAATTAATGATGGGAGATTAACCGGAAAACACATTGGTATCGGCCGATTCTAGTTGTTTTTGGAGTAATCGGCAATGGTCTGATTCTGATTAATTAATCGGTCCGATTGTCTTTACAGATAAACAAGCCCAAAGTAACAGCTTGAACAGATCTACAAGCTCACAATATTAAATATAAGGTATTAAAGTTCAATCTGACTTGCCTAAGCCTGCATTGCAGAATCGTCAGAATATGGACAAAAGTATTAATACACATTAATGCGCACACACACACACACACACACGCGCGCGCGCGCACACGTCCGTAACCATCACTTTATGTCCTAAACTAACTCTTACTCAAAGTATATATTTTCAACACCATATATTTTACTGTATAGTTTATGAATTGAACACATTGATAACGTTCCCTGCTGTCTTTTCTTGGTGTGGTTTACACAGCCAGTGTGAAGGCAAACGCAGCAAATTAAATATGCAAGAATGATGCAACTTCTGAGTGAGTTTTCTGAGGTTGCCAGGTCAACAGCTCTTTCACCTCTCCCTTATCAGGTATTTTCCTGTCTGTGCTTTGTTTTGTCTTTCACTTTATTGAAAATGCTCCAGTGGTGACCCTGCACTGATTCCACTGGCTTACAGTAGATGTAGTCAGTTTCCACCCAAAGATGGCTGCAATGAATGAATGAATGGCTCGAGCAAACAAAGAATGCACAAGAAAGTAAAATGTTTTCCTCTGTACACTTTGAAGCATTATTAAGAGGCGGTCTAATGAAAGATTGCATCCAGTTAGGTGACGCCTTCTCAGCCCAGTGCTTATAGTGCACGTCAGCACGTGTGAGCTCTCTTTCTGGGGTCCCCTCATCCTTCTCCCTTCCCTAACCATACACACACAATCACACACACCATATCTTTGATGATGATGATGATTGGGTGGTGACATTTGTTTCACAAGTTGCCTTGCACCATTTCATGTTACTTGCAATGGAGGCAGCGTGGAGACTGTCATCTTCTCCCCAACCTTATCTTTGACTGACAGGAAGGCAACTGTTCATGGTCATGATAGCGTTCCGTTGCACCGCCAGCCCCCCGGCTCATTTAGAACCTAAAGCAACAGGCACATCGACCATAACAAGTAGCGTGTAGACATTATTGTCAACGCCGTCGCAGGGAGCTCAGTGATGAAACGTGTGGGGCAATAAAGGCTTCCCCACGCAGACAGCAGGCTGTGGTTGTCATCCAGCCCCAAGGCTGAATGGAAACGGCCGGAGGGAGATGAGTGCTGTTGGCGGGCGGCACGTGCACATCCCCCGAGGGAAACAAAGCCAAGTGGACAGAGGGCACCCCTGCCCTCAACAAGCCCACCAGCTCTCATGTCTGAGCATCATCGCCAGGTCACAGCTGAGCCAGCTCTGTCTCTGCTTCCAGCTGCAGCGGGCCATTTAAGGCCATTTCACTATTTATGACTCGAGATTAATCCTTCCCCACCCTCTTCTTTTAACGCTTTCCTCAAGAGGAGAAGGAGGGAGGGAGGGGGGGTGGTCACTGCGGATTTGTGACTATGTCGTAGAAATAGAGAACATACGATATCACTGCCCACGTGCCAGACTAATGCGTTCCCATTCATAAGTTGCATGTTCTGACCCTGGACAGAGTCCCCCCTCTCTTCTTTATGCATGATATTAACAGAAAGGGGCTTATGTTCCCTTATGTTCCTTACTTACTTATAATGATCTATTGTACACAGAGGAACTGTGCCAACGTGTTATTGCAGTGGTATCATTTGAGCGCTATGGAGATGGGCGAGTCATCCAAATAGTACATTTGTGTGTGTGTGTGTGTGTGTGTGTGTGTGTGTGTGTGTGTGTGTGTGTGTGTGTGTGTGTGTGTGTGTGTGTGTGTGTGTGTGTGTGTGTGTGTGTGTGTGTGTGTGTGTGTGTGTGTGTGTGTGTGTGTGTGTGTGTGTGTGTGTGTGTGTGTGTGTGTGTGTGTGTGTGTGTGTGTGTGTGTGTGTGTGTGTGTGTGTGGGAGGGGGGACTGATTGTGTGGCAGCTAGTATGCTAATGTACTTGTCTATATAATTAGAATGGTAATATGAACCGCTTATGAACAGTGTGTGGTTAGCTGGTGGTGTCAGTAGTACTATTAATAATGTAAATATTCCTGTTCACTTTTAAGTTACATAGACTATCATTTTACATGCGCACGCACACACACACACACACACGCACGCGCACACACACACACACACACACACACAATAATGCAAGCACACACAGACTCCTTTATGATGTTTACAATTCATGCAGTCGCTGGTGAATGTGTTTGTGTCTGTGCATGTGTGTAACAGAGTAGACGTGTGCGTGAGATTCTGTGCCAGTAGTAATGCACAGAGCCGCAGTGGAGCCCATCCCCTGTTCCCTCCCTGAGCAGCCTTGCTTTGCAGTGGGAAGAGGAACGGCAGCCAGCGGCCACTCCTTCCCCGGCTCCCATTGGCGGAAAACAGACACCTCCCTCCCCTGCCTCATTGGTATGCAGGCTGTGTGTGTGTGTGTGTGTGTGTGAGAGAGAGAGAGAGAGAGAGTGTGTGTGTGAGAGAGAGAGGTAGCAGTCAGTGCTGTAGGGCAGAGGAGAGCGAGGAGGAGGAGAGTGAGTGAGTGAATGAGAGCTGCTTGCTTTGCCTGCCTGCCCGCCTATCGTCTGCTGAAGCCTGGGCTTACCTCCGCGCCACGCTGCTACACTGGCACAGAGCGCAGCACACACTCCCACACGCTCACATACATATACGCACAGCCTTAGACTCCCCAGGGCCGATCACTCCCACGACATACAGCTAGCAAAGGAGATACGGGGGGGGCCCCACTTGGAGTCGGGCTCACTGGGCTCTCTCCATCCATCAAGGCAGAAGGGGAGGAACGTAGCCGATACGGAGGAGCCTGACGCTACGATCTCGGCACCCATTCAAGCCTCACCCGAGTCCTCCCCCAACCCCTGATCCATCCTCGCCGACACCGTCACCCCTCTTTCGCTCCTCCCTATGCCCTTGTCCTCGGCGGCTCCCTGGCCAGTATATGGATAGAAGCTCCTTGTTTCAGCTCATACAAGAGCAGGTAAGGTTTCTATGGTTACGGTCCCTTGCCTCCCTCTTCTCGTCTGTGATGGGATTGAGTCTGGGGGCTGCATTGACTAAGGGATGCTAGTGGTGGTTAGAGCGGGAAGGGTGGGGGGGGGGTATGTTTGTGTTGGCTGATTGAGATCATAAGACAACACGATGGACCATGCTGGCCCCTGTGGACGTCAGGCTTTGGACTGTGTCCTGTCATGGATTGGATGGATAGATTCTTTATCTTTGTACAGCAAGAGCATGGTGATAACGTAAATGATGTGGGATCCTCATGCTCTGCTGGATTGTAGTATAGGTCACTGTGTGTGTGTGTGTGTGTGTGTGTGTGTGTGTGTGTGTGTGTGTGTGTGTGTGAGTGAGAGAGAGTGTTGTGTCTGTCTGTCTAAGAGAGGGGGAGAGAGACAGACAGAGTCAGAGAGAGATATTGGATATACACATATTTGCATCCAATGGAGACATGGCGTGAGACGGTTCCATGTTTTGGCATTAGAGTTGTTTTCACTCTGCTTGCCATCTTTGAAGCACAGACGGTTGCAGTATTTCCTGGTTTCAAGGCAGATTTTGGCAAACCCTCCACAGCTCAAGAAAGGAGGCTGTTAAGAGGCTTTGAACTTCTTCGTGTCCTCATTTTCATGTGTGCCATTGAATGCCATTTATTGCTTAGATGATCAATGAAAAAGGTTTCTTTTTCACTTCTGGTATCAAAGAGACTTCTGGCCATGTAGATAATTTTGTGGTAAAACCGTAGAGAATCAGAATTCTAAATTTACCTTTTTAGGCTGCCAATCTCCAAAAGCAGCAGACCAAAAGCTATGTTAGAAGGCAGCAGCTGCCTGTTTATGCAAAGTGAGAAGGAACCTCTTCAGATATTGTTCCCTGCGGACAGGATTGCTTGCCCAAATGTGTATACTATATACCTGTCTTGGAGCAAATCCAGTCAGCCCTATTTCATATCCCATGTTCATTTCTTGGCCATCTACGGGTAATCTATCTGTGGTCTTGATGATACACTGGTCCATAGGGGTTTAGGCAGATTGGCAGATAGATTGTGCAATCATTCCGACCAAGAGGGAGGAATTGATTACCTGCTGTAGGGCCTGGTGGAGGTCACGAGTGGCCTATCAGCAAAACATTGATCAACAGACTTAAGAGCCGAGGGCAGACATGTGTATGTGTGTGTGGATGAGCCTGAATCTGTGCACGCATGCATTATTTTTTGTTTGTGTGTATGTATGAAGTGCAGGAAGCCCGATGTAGGCTATAGAGTGAATATCAATGGGGCGAGATGGTGCACTATGGTCACGGTGGTGGTTTTTCAAGCCGTCCTGGCCAGCAGTCAGGCTTGGTGAATCATTTATAAGCACTTCATTGAAGGTGCTCAGGTGATAGCAACTAGATTTAGTTTCTTTGCATCAGCAATGATTCGGCGAGATGTTGCTTTTCCGAAAATAAATGTTTTATGTGTTATAAAAGGGGCTGATGTATTCACATCAATATCTTCTTCCCTACATAGCAAGACTCCAGGCTGCAGATATAGACAATATATCCTCGCTGTAAATGGCTGCTTGTCTTATTGATTGTTAAGATTGCACAGCGTGTGCCAATAATGTTTCAAAAGATCACAGTTTGCACTGACAATATAAGCAATGACAAAGAAAAACATCTATCTATCTATATGTTTTAAATAACTGGAACAGTAAATATTTTAAGCTGATACTACTTTCTCCTAATTGGCTGAACAATTGCAACCTCCCTGAACATTTATTTCCTGTTTATTAAAGAGGTGGAGAGACGGGGAGATTGTAATGGCCAGATTCAAAAAGTTCTGAAAGATAGTGAAAATAGAAATAAATTATGTACAAGCTCGGTGTGAGCTTGTACATCATTTATATTTCGTTTTTTTTTCCTTCTATTTATAGTGACTCATAGGAATAGACTGTGACAACCAGGAATAGTCTGGTGACCACCCGAGAGATGGTTGGCAGAGGGAATGTAGACGGCACCCGGGTAAGCAGTTTGGGTTAGCGGCCCAGCCTGTGTCCCCCGTGAGGAGGACGCCCAAAAAAACCACGTGAGGCCTTTAGGGGGGGCCATTCAAGCCGCAAGTGGAGCCTGCAGAATCCACCACTCCCGAATGAAGTGTCTGGTGCCGGGAATCTGGTGCGACGCACAGGTCCTGGGTGCACCTGGTGAGAGCAGGAGAGAACCTGGTGAGATGTAGGAGGTGCCCTGGCCAGGAGTCAACCCACAGTGCCTAGTCCCTCCACACGCCGGATGGCCCGCCCGGTACCCATCGGATGGCTCGCACAGTACCGGCAGAGTAGTTCTGGAGCAGCGGATTGTGTGTCCCTGGTTTTTCCCTAATGGGACTGATCGAGGGTAGCTACTGGGACGTAAGTCGGGACTTGATCACCCTGGCTGGGTCACCCGAGTGATGGGTATGTTGTTGGAAGACCTGAAACCCGGATGACCTTGGGATACATCACTGAGGATACGTCCCAGTTGCATCCTTGCAGTGTTTTTTTGTTCTTAGACTATATTTTGACTAGAATATTGGAGATGAAGATGAAAACTCAGGACATTTTCCCTGTTTTTAAGTTAGTTTCACTTCGTTTTATAAACAGGCAATACTGTTTCAGTTTTTCTTTCAGTTAACTAAAATGTTTAGTTATTCTAGTTTTAGTTATTTTTTTAGTTTTAGTTAATTATAATAACCCTGGTTAGATCCCTCTGTTTAGGTTCCCTAATATAACCAGAATGACAGCGGTTCATTTAAAGAGCTAACAGATTTGACATAGTGTTGTACTGTCACGACTGCCTAGGCCCCAGTGCATCCACTGGCTTTGCCTTTTACTACTGTGCAAGTAGAGCTCCACTGAAGCAAATGAAAGTTAACCACTTAAACCCCAGCATCCGCATTCTACAAGCTCACAATGCGTTGTGAGCTTGTAGATTGGCTATTTTCTGCAAAGATATTTAATGTAGATTGAAAACAGAAAGTCTCTAGTATGGAATATAGAGCCATGAGGGACTCTGGTCAACCATATAGGGTTAAGTACTTTGCTCAAGGGCAAGTGTTGAAGGAGGAGTAGCATTAGTCATTTTTCGGGACTGGACAGAGCATCCCGGCCTGTTCTGCGGGACATTTGGCGAAAATAGCTGATAAACTATAGCTCACAATGCATTTATTTAATTTGTAGATTGACTCTTTTCTGCAAAGATAATTGGTGTACTGTAGAGGGAACAAAAGGACTGGGTCTAGTAGAGACCGCTGGGGAACTCTAGTCAGCAAAGTATGCAGTGTAGGGTTCAAGTGTTAAGGCAGCTGTGGCTGTTTGGAAGCCAGCAGTGAACAGCAGCTTGACTTCTTTTAATCCCAACGAAGCAATGCTGTTTTGTAGCTGTCGCTTTTGTATTCTTCTTTTTACCTCTTGTTGTGCCTAAAATGTTTATACACACACATTGATGCATTTTGAGTATTGTGGTCAATACAGTCTCCCCATTACAAAAATCAGACGCGTCTGAAGTGAGTGGTGCTGTACTGTACTGTACTGTACTGTACTGTACTGTACTGTACTGTACTGTACTGTACTGTACTGTACACAAGCCCTCCTCCCTGGCCTGTGTGTGTCTGTGTCTGTGTTAGCCTGTTAGGCTGTGTGACACTTGGTGGTGGTGAAGTTGGTGAACAAACGCTATAACGCTATTTTCTTGCTCGGACACAGCCAGGGACACAGGGACAGACACAGGGACACAGCCAGTCACACATAGCTGTCTATAGGAGTGGTTGCACCACTCAAAAAACCTCTTGCTCACATGAACGGGGGGGTTCATTTAACACTGGCCTTGCAAGCATATATATAACGGGGGAAGAAAATGTTGTTTTTATACTCTCAGGTGGGAACATATGAAAATGCTGCAGGGAGAGAGAGCATGATAGAGAGAGCATGCTCTCTCTATCATGCTCTCTCCCTGCATAGAGAGAGAGAGAGCACAGTGGCTGGCTACTGCTAGTATTAGTCTTTGTCTGCAAGAAGTAGCAATGCTGAGCTCAGGCTATTTCTGGCCCATGCAAGCACACATGCACACTCATGATGACAGCATGCACATGCGCATACACACATGCACTCACATATTTGTGTCATTGCCTTTCTACAGTCATGTAAGCACCATCAGTGAGGTCATTAGTCGGTGCATATCTCACCCCTATGTCATTCTGTTATCTGACCTATAAAGACCCACGTTGTCAAGCACAGGATGAGACTCCTCTGCGCCTTCCTCTTTCATCACTGATTGATACTGATCCGCATTGATCTGTATGTGGGGAACGCTTCCCGCCTGTTTGTTTATACACTACGGACCGCATAATTGTTAGGAGGAAATGTCATAAGGTGTCCTACTTGTATTAAGACGGAACCCCCCCCCCCCCCCCCCCCTTCCCTTACTTTGTTTCTTGGAAAAGTAACACAAAGGGAACCATGCACAAAAATAATCTCCAACAGTACCGCAAAGACAGTAAATGATGTCTGCTGTCTGGCAGTGATGGAAACAGTCTGCGAGTGTGGGGATGTTTGTAACAGTAGAGCAGAGAATGCATTGTAATAATTATGAAGAGAGTGACCCAGTTGTGTGTGAACAGCAGTGGGACCTTAGGGTGGGAGGCATCATTCACAGGGCAATCTCCAGTTCATGGCACATAATACCAAGCCCAGTCACGGCCGTTGCACCGACTGCACAGCTGAGCAGTCAATCACTTGAACCACAGCAATCCCTGTTCTCGGGGGGGGGAACGTTCACCAAAAATTGCAGATCTAGTAGCCTGTAGCCTCGTAGCTCAAAATGAGCTATGAGGCTATTTTTGGCAAAGAGACTTGTAGAAGGTGTAGTAGAAGTCGAGTGAAAAAAGAGTACATGCAGTTACAACTCGTATGATCATATGATGATGTTGTGCCAAAATAGCCTATCAATGCGTTGATGTGATGCATTGTGAGCTTGTAGCTAGTTTTATTATTTTAGAAAATGTTTGCAAATATTCACCCATAGTGGCATAGTGGCAATATTCACCCATAGTGGCTGAAATAGGGATTACAGGTTGACATTGGTTAAATTACAGTTAAAAACTCCAGATTTTGCTGTGTATGCACAGCTGCACCAGGTTCGTCTGATGCTCACACAATTGTTGGCTACGTTGCTTCTACTCGACACACACAACCTATAACTACTACTCAGACACTATAATTAAACCAGCACACTAATTATAGCGCTTAATTTGTTATTATTCTCTTTGTTATAATTCTGTAGACTCTAGCCAGTTATCTACATTGTTGACTGTTATACGTATATGACACAGCTACTGTATGGTGCTTCAACTCAACACACACAGAAGACCTATAACTACACTATTCGGCCTCTCAGACAGAGACACTATAGCCTTTGATCTTTTGACTGGTGTTTGTCCTATACCATTATGTTGCATCACATCAACATTTAACTAATATCATGGTACTGTATCACTGAGACGCGTTCTTTGTATCATGCCTGTGCCCTGTACTGTATATAGTGAGGCCTCATTGTTTGCCGAGCAACAATGGCAACATGGACAGTGTGCAACCGCCAACGTGCACGCCCGTTTGAATCTAATTCATGCTCCGTCATACGATATCTCCATAGACCGAAAATATACAATCTATAAGCTCACTTATAGATCTACTAGGTTTGGTCCACGACACTGTCATACAACTAATATAAATCAGGCTTTACAGCCTGCAAATATAAATCAAGCTGTACTTAAATCTGTGACGGTGAGGTACTTTATGTACCCAGGTCAGAGTTGCGTGTCTCGTCCCAGCCCCTCCCATGTGGAATCAGTAAGTCGGTTACTGGTTAAAAAAATACAGTGGAGTGGAGTGGCTGTGCACTCTCCACCCAGCCCTGGTCTGGTCTGGGTACAGTGGAGTGGAGTGGCTGTGCACTCTGGTCTGGTCTGGGTACAGTGGAGTGGAGTGGCTGTGCACTCTATAGTCTGGTCTGGTCTGGTCTGGGTACGGTGGAGTGTAGTGGCTGTGCACTCTGGTCTGGTCTGGTCTGGGTACAGTGGAGTGGAGTGGCTGTGCACTCTGGTCTGGTCTGGTCTGGGTACAGTGGAGTGGAGTGGCTGTGCACTCTAGTCTGGTCTGGTCTGCAGGGTACAGTGGAGCGGAGTGGCTGTGCACTCTGGTCTGGTCTGGTCTGGGTACAGTGGAGTTAAGTGGCTGTGCACTCTGGTCTGGTCTGGTCTGGGTACAGTGGAGTGGAGTGGCTGTGCACTCTGGTCTGGTCTGGTCTGGTCTGGGTACAGTGGAGTGGCTGTGCACTCTGGTCTGGTCTGGGTACAGTGGAGTGGAGTGGCTGTGCACTCTAGTCTCCGCCGGCAGTAATAGAGGTCGTGAGGGTTAATACTGCCATCATTCCCCCTGTAGTCAGCAGTCCACCCCTCTACCGTATTCTCCTCCTATACTCCAGCACACTGCTCCAGTCACTCTCCCTCCATTCGTCCCTACTGTTAGACTGTGATCTGCCACCCCTTCACTCCTCCACACATTAGCTCCGTCTCATGTCATCAGTCCTACTACTGTATAACATACTGAAAGCTTCCTTTCAGCTGCTTGTTGCCACCTTGTTCGCCATTCTCGTACCTCACATCTCTTCTATTCCCATATGTCTGTATTCTAGCAGACTCTCCCAACCGCCCGTCTGATGGTCTGACACATACACGCTCGCGCACGCACGCACACACACACAGGTCCTTTAAATTCCCTTTTGTCTCCTTCCTCTCTCCTGCCTAGAAAATAGAGAGAGTGGAAAAAACACAAGAAAAGCAGCGACAAGCATGCAGCCGGTAACCATGGCAACGCATGCAACTTGTCACCTCATCGTCCCTCACCAGCCTTGGATGGGCTCAGTAAGCGGCCCTACCCCCGTCTGTTTCTCTATGTTTATCATCCCTCTCTCTCTGTCTGTCTCCCCGTCTATCTTTCAGTGGTTTTCACGCTTTTCTCATTCTCTCCATTCCTACCTCCTACTCCATCCTGTTTTTATTTTGTCTCATTGATCATTGACCATGCAGCAACGGTGGGCCAGTGTTCATCTCTGTGTTCAAATCATCCTAGTGATGGGCGTTATGGCTTCAAATCATCATTTAAATATTTTGCCTCGAATAGGATTAATGAGCAATTTATTTCATTTAAATTGTGAAAATTATAAAAAACGAAATAAATATTGGAACTCTTTTGTGTTGATTTGTTAAATCGGTTTCTAATATGTTTTAAGTTAATTCCCCAGCCCTACCTCATCCCACGGGTGCAGTATGTTGTTCAGACTAGTCATTGGTCCGACAAATGACAACCCACCTCATCTAACCTAACCTAACCATAATCGCAAGCACGGGAGCAGACGCTAGTCCGACATGCGGACGCATGTCGGACTAATGCCCTGTCTGAATTACATGCAGTCCCCCATCCCACTTGTTGATAATCCAGCAGCCACTGTCATCCCTCTGCCATTCTGCCACCCTCCCCCTTCCCCCCAGTTGTGGACAGACAGTGTCCCGTGGGTAATGTTCCCATCAGCAGGAGACCAAAACGACAAGGTAGCTGAGAAGTCTTTCACCATGCAACACTATTGGGGATTGTGTACATGTACTGTAGATGTGTGTGGCCCAAAAACACTGGAAAAGACAGGATGAGGATACTATGCATACATGTGGTTTGAACTGTATGTGGCAGCGTGTCTGAGCTTCTGTGTTAATGTCTGTGAATAAGTGCAA
The DNA here is from genome assembly GCF_963924005.1 of Protomyctophum bolini. Taxonomy (NCBI): domain Eukaryota; kingdom Metazoa; phylum Chordata; class Actinopteri; order Myctophiformes; family Myctophidae; genus Protomyctophum; species Protomyctophum bolini. Next base: position 21,629,097 of record NC_137879.1, on the reverse strand, counting down.
CCGCTATCTGCCATGTATACTGTTATAGCCTAGTGATGTGCTGACATATGGGCGATGACAGTAATCGCACGTCCCCGATGTACCTCCGTGTTCTCCCTCCTGTCAGCCCCCCACCCCCCCGCCTGCATTCACCCCCTCCCCCCCTGCCTCCCCCCCGACAGTGCCAGCAGCGCATTAAAATCTGTCTGAATCGGAATCCGTCTCCTCCGTGGCGGCAAAGTGGATGCAGAGCGCTGGAGTGTGTCACAGACCTCTGATGATAGACAGACTGAAAGACACTGCAGGGAAGGAAGCAAAAAGAGCGCAGGGCATGGTTAGATGACATACAGAATGGCAGGAAAAGTGCCCTGTGCATTTATATTCCCTCTGTGCCCGAGTGTGTGTTTCTCAGAGAAATATTAATCTGCCCTTCTGCCCTTTCTAGCTAGATAAGTCCTCTCTCCCTGCTCTGCCTGTCTCTCTCTTTGTCACTCCCTTTCTTGGCTTCCAGTTGCTGCATGCATCCAATTAAAAGTACTGCTGATGACCTACAGGTTAATCAAGGGTACCCCCCCCCCTACCTCCAGCATAATTGTATGATGGCCCCAGTGCACCCCTGGGTTCCTGCACACAGGATGTCTGTCGCTCCCTTCTTAATGACACCCTGGCCAACAGTCCAATCGTCCTAGACTCTTCTCCCTCCTGGCGCTCAATCTGTGGAATGACCTCCGCCTCTCAGCCAGGACTGTAGACTCACTCCCTCTTTTCCGGCGCAGTCTGACCTCTTCAGACTCCACTTCACCCTGCACTCCTTATTCTTTGTATCACTTTTGTTTTCTGTAGATGCTGGCTATATTATGCAATTGTAGCCTATGTTGGTTACTTGGTTAATGGTTACTATGCATGTTATTGAGGCAGACATATACTGTTTGTTTGACCGCACATGCTAAGCATGTTATTTAGATAGCATGTTGTTCAGACAGTTGCTATCTTTAGATTTAATAGCTAGTTTCGCCAAAGAGATTTGGTCTAGATGGGATGAAGTATATAGACCCCGGGGACCTCAGTCAGCAAAGTACAGTATAAGGTTTAAGAGGTTAATTGATTTCAATGCACTCTATTGACGTGACCATTTACCCTTTCACTTGTTGACTTGGGTTCATGTCGTTTACTCTGATGATGCACTTCATAAGTCGTTCTGGATAAGAGCGTCTGCTAAAGGCCTAAATTGTCAATTGTCTTTCATGTCAAGCTTTGCATGCACTCCCTGTTGATCCCTTTCACCTCTCCAGCTCACACTTCCTCCCAATTTCCTGGTTATCTGCGTCTTTTATGTTCACCCTCTCCAATTTTCCTTTGCTCGCTTTATAGTCTCCTTGTATTTAGTGTGTGCGTGTGTAATATTCTTTTTCCACTTCTCTTCTCTTAAAATGTTACCCCTGTGTTATCCCAGTGCCCTACAAAGCCCAAGCAAACGGCAACCATATCCACACCCTTCCCTCTGCAAGCCTCCAGGGAAGAAGTAAAAACTCCATGGAGCACACCGTTAAGGGGATTAGCTAAAAATAGACCGGAGCCCGCTTTTCCGTCGTTCCTTGGCTTCATTTTCAAATACACTAGATGCATTTCAGGAAGATGTTTGCAGTGTGGGGGGCTGCCTCGCCCTGACTCACCAAGCCCCCCCCCCCCACCCTGCGTGTGGGCGTGTGCAGCCCCCCGTTTAGTGGCGATTACAGTGTGTGTGTGTGTGTGTGTGTGTGTGTGTGTGAGAGCAGAGCATGGAGCAGATTGCTGATCTGCCACTGTGTAATGGCGTGAGGCTGTGGTGTGGCTGCACCACATTGGTCCATAGCAGCGATTCCCAACCTGTGGGCCAGGGCCCACTAGTGAGCCGTGAGGGTATTGTAAGTTGCCCCCCAAATAATTGACCAAACACGATTTTAATGCTAATACAACATTCATAACTAGAAGGTGTGGTTGCCTCGATCGCTAATATAGGCCCCTCTCACTAATTTTGCTAGGCAATTACAATGTCACGTCACCCCTGTAAGTGGGATTTATCCCCCAAAAATCATGTTTTTGCAACAAACTGTTTCATTTTTCACATTTGCGGCACCCCCTATGAATGAAAATGTAATTGCTTTTGGCTTCGTGTTGATGCCATCACCCACGACATGTGTTTCAAATTTGGGATGGATTGGACATTCCGTTCGTGATTTGTGGCATTAGTTGTAAAATAGGCCCCGCCACTAACCTCAGACTTTGATTACGGCCGAACGACCAGCAAAATGCCTGTGGTGTTTTAATCGGATAAGTCCGGAGATAATGTGTTTTTTCTCTGTTTCTGATAAATGTTCTGCTTCACGTAGGGCATTCACTTCTAGTAATTTTTACTAGTTGACTAGTTGCCTACCAGTTAACTAGTCGACTAGTTGTTTAACTACCTATTATATTGTTTTTTTTGGAAATACAATTTGTACATTTAAAAAATGTGTACATTGGTGACTATAACTATAATCTACCTGATCTTGAGGCCTACAAAATCAGGGGGAAACCCCCCCTCCCCTTTTTTCTCTTTTTTTGTACTAGTCAACTAGTACAAACAAGGTCAACTAGTGGATTTACTAGTCTATTTACTATGACCTCCACTTGACAAAAAACAACGTTAACTTTTTAACAAAAAAATACCTGGAACTGAATGTTGCCAACTGTTTCCCCTGCTATTACAACTGAATGTTGCCAACTGTTTCCCCTGCTATTACAACTGAATGTTGCCAACTGTTTCCCCTGCTATTACAACTGAATGTTGCCAACTGTTTCCCCTGCTATTACAACTGAATGTTGCCAACTGTTTCCCCTGCTATTACAACTGAATGTTGCCAACTGTTTCCCCTGCTATTACAACTGAATGTTGCCAACTGTTTCCCCTGCTATTACAACTGAATGTTGCCAACTGTTTCCCCTGCTATTACAACTGAATGTTGCCAACTGTTTCCCCTGCTATTACAACTGAATGTTGCCAACTGTTTCCCCTGCTATTACAACTGAATGCAATTTGACTACGTGTCTAGACAAGTACACAGTTTTCAGAATAATGGTTTAATCTAGTCTCTATACCCGACAGTTGTGTTTGGTTAACATTGCTTTCAACATAATAAGCCTTCATTTAATACATTAGTGACAGTCAGGATATGTAAAAGCCTTTCATGAGCCCCAACATCATATTCATGTGGATCAAGGCATCATCAAAGCTAAACCATTAGTCCCCTACTGCCAGTATACTCCCTCAGGTTAATACATAGATAACAACTGATCACATGGAATTAAAGGGCAGCTTGTAACAGCAGTAAATGCTGCTGAAATTAGCACAGGGGAGAGAGTGCATGTAAATGCTATAAAAGGGAATGACATACTGTGTACCCCACACACACACACACACACACACACACACACACACACACACACACACACACACACACACACACACACACAGAGACCTGCTCTTGTGCCAAGGAATTTCGTGATTGATTGTCCTTATTCCTTAGTTGAGCAACGGAACTCTAAGCTTTAAAGCACCTGCTATAAGGACTGGCACAGCATGGCATAATTTAGTGTTAAATGAAAATGCCCATGTCTCACCCTGTCAGAGCAGTGCACAAACTCTGTCCTGGAACTAGAACTCAGGCTCAGACTCGAGACTTTATGGTGTTTTTCTTTATGGGGGTCCTTTCTTATTACAAGACTACTTATGTGCAAGAGCGTGGACCCCATCTGAAAACAGTTTTCGCTAGGAACCTTGTCTAAATTTGTCAAAAATAGTAGATAGATCTACAAGCCCATAACTTTCATGCATGGCACATTGTGAGCTTGTAGATGGGCTACTTTTAAATAGCTAAAAAATACAATAGGGCTTAAGTGTTTAAACAGTTCCTCATTTTGGTGGGGTCCCCTGAGAACCAGTGCCTTATTGGAAATTTGGTTTGCAGCGAGAAACACAATACCCATCAGATAAAAAAAACATTAGGAGGTACAGTATATCATGATCACCCAGTGTTTAGCGAGACCTCCCTGTAATGGAACAGTGTCATGTTTGAGTCTCACAGACGGCAGTATGTCAGCATGTCCTTGAAGAGTATATCCTCAGTGAATGTAGTTTTCTCTTGAGGGGGGAAATACAGCAGGCTACCGTACATGTAAAATATGTAGGAAAAATATATTTGACACATTGTGAAACTTTAAAATGCAGAAACGTGGCCAAAGGACGTTTTAGGATTGAAGGGAGCTAGGCTCTGTTACAGTTGAGAACAACGTTTACGACAAATGGGATACATGAAGATGGAGTCTTCCTCATGGACTGTTGACAGACAGGGAAAAACAATGACTACACACTGACGCAACATCTGAAAGCCCACTCTTCCCTCTGGGTGACACACGGCTGTTGGTTTTCCATCCAAAGCCTAATGAGGGACTATGTTAGCATTCAGGAAACGGTATAAAGCTCGACGACAGCTCTTCCCATGTGGTCTCTTTGTACTGCTCGATATTGTCCTTAGGCACACTCTCTCAAGCGGGTGCCAGATTTGGCTGCGCAAAAGGAAAAATTGAATACAAAAAAAAACTAAATAACGCACCCTCAAAAAGAGCATTTGAACTGCCTTTGGGAAGGACATTATCAGAAGAATTTGAGGTTGAAAACAAGCAGCATGTACCCTCCCCCCACATAGAAAATAAATAAATAAACCACTTACACAGCATGAAAACCACGTACACATGCAGCACACACCCTATACTTTAAGGGACATTTTTAACTGGGCACTATTTCAGACAACTGTTCTCGGGCACTTTTATGACACTCCCTCGCTTAAATCAATTACAAGGACTAGCAGTGGCATGAAGGCATCAGCGGTAATAACCCACAGCCACAGGGCTGCAGTGCCTCACCGAGTGAGAAGTGATTAATGAAAATCATACTGATTGGAAGCTGGGGAAAAAAAATCACATGAGAGGTACTCACACACGTCAAATGAGGCATCTACTGTACTCCATACGAATAAAAAATTGCTTGGGATTTTTCGCCTCTTCATTCATTGCAGGCAAACTATGGGTCACTGTGTACCATTAGAATGACTGTCAGCGACATATCATCACTTTAACCTTTTAATGCACACTTTAACGAGGTTGTATGTGATCTGTTTCTCTGATCTACATCATGGTGACAAATGACAATATTACTAAACCCCCCCCCCCCCCCCCCCCCGTCTTTTCTTGCATGCTGACGCATGCGAAAGCACTCATTCATGGCAGACTGCGAAGGTCGGGCATGGAGATTATGTTTTCGTCCCTGTCCGTGTGTATGTGAATGAGTGATTCTAAAGCTCGCACAGTGCTGGACATATCAAGCCCAAAATATGTTTCCAATCCGTTAATGATTGTTTTTGTTAATATTTTGTGCATGCATTACCCATTGTCCCTCCAGAATACTTCATAGGAAGGAGTGGCTCCTGATGTTGGCCTTGACGGAAGTGGTTCTTCTGGCTGTAGTTGCCTGTGTGCAGGTGGTGTGTCCGCCAAAGCATTTTTTCCTGAGCCCAACGTGTCTAGTGTCTACATGTATATCCCTTCACCCCTTTGCACCATACACAACCCTCACATGATCCAGACAGAATATGGAGTGCTCACTGCTTCCTGGAGGAAATATGCACCACACCTTTTCTAGTTATCACCGTAGCCTGTTTTACATCATCGGTTTACTCATCTCAAAATCACAGCCTGACACAATGCGTTTTGGGAGGGTTTGGGAAGAAGGATACAAGTGGTAACGGATTGCAAATTACCTGCATGTAGCTGCGACCAGCAACCTAATCTCAATACTTTTCAGCATGCGGTTAATTAGTAATCTGTAATTAACTAACTCTGAATGTAATCCTCCCTGCCATGGTGTTTCCTGAAGGGGAATGATGTAATGATTGTTGTGATAAGGATTGCTCTTGGCAGAGATGACTTTCATATCCAGACACGCTCCGAGTGGACCGCTACTGACTGTTCACTATGGTTCTGTCCTGTCTAGCTGGACCCAGACAACACCGGTTTCATCGCAGTGGAGAACTTCACCAGCTTGGTGGAGCACCATGAACTGCAACTGGACCCAACCAAACTGGACATGCTGTTCGCTCTGGTCCAGAGCAATGAAGACGGACAGGTGTGCTACCAGGAGCTTATTGAGCTGGTGAGTGGAAAGCAGTGAACAGAGAGATACATAACATACCTCTCATGTACATGTATCTCTCATACACACACACACACACACACACACACACACACACACACACATACAGTTAAAGTTGTTATTGTTACTGTTAAACAACTCCAACTGTATTCACACATCACAGGTTTTACAGGTATAAAAGGGTGGGTGAAATGATTTTAGTGCAAGCTAAATAGGAGGAAAAAATATCAAATTGTGTGTAATAAAGACAGAGTTCCTTGGTTTCTTGTGCAAATATATCAAATAGCAGAATATATCAAATATGCATAACATTTATGGGAAACGAGAGTATCTACAGTGCCTATTCAGCAGCCTGATGTCCTGACTGTGAAAACTGTCCCTTGTCTGTTCGATTCAGCATTTGATATTGCAGTATTGCCTGCCTGATGGTAACAGCATGAACAGATTGTGGCTGGGGTAGTAATAAGTGTCTTTCATGATCTGCTTAGCCTTGGCTACGCACCACTTGGCTTGCCATATACTGTATATCTTAGAGAGAGCTAAGCTCAGTTCCGACCCTGTGCTGGGCCGTCCACACCACTCAACTGAATCAAGTTGCGTCCCCTACCAGGTATTTTAGTTTTTTTGTGGCTTTCGCCTTTATTTTATATATATCTTTTATGGAGGGATAGAAAGTAGGCTGACAGGAATGGAAATGGGGAGAGAGATGGGGGGGGTGACATGCAGTAAAGGCCGTCGGGATCGGGAGTTGAACCAGCAGTCTGCCAGACTGGATTACCAGCCAAGGTGCCTGGACCGCTGAGCCACGGCCCAGGCCTACCAGGTATTTTTTACTTAAGTAAATGTATCAATACTGCGATGTAGAGTAATGCAGGACTCGTCCCAACACTCAATGCTGCTGCCGTAGAACATCCTGAAGGGAGCAGTAGGCTGAGGCTGTACAGATGTGGTGTGCGAGGTCCCTTTTGTGGTTTGCGAGGTCCCTTTTGTGGTGTGCGAGGTCCCTTTTGTGGTGTGCGAGGTCCCTTTTGTGGTGTGCGAGGTCCCTTTTGTGGTGTGCGAGGTCCCTTTTGTGGTGTGCGAGGTCCCTTTTGTGGTGTGCGGGGTCCCTTTTGTGGTGTGCGGGGTCCCTTTTGTGGTGTGCGAGGTCCCTTTTGTGGTGTGCGGGGTCCCTTTTGTGGTGTGTGAGGTCCCTTTTGTGGTGTGTGAGGTCCCTTTTGTGGTGTGCGAGGTCCTCAGAGATGTGTAAGCTGGGAATTGAAGTCACTGCAGGCCCTTTCCACTGTGACACCGTTGATGGGGATATGTGTGTGTGCTCTCTTCCCTCTGCTATTGTCGACAGTCAGCTCCTTGGTCTTCTTGACTTTAAGGGCAAGGTCGTTCTCACTCAAATATATCGGTGTGTTGGTGATCTGACCTCGTGTAGGCAGTCTCATCATTGCTGAAGCACAGGTGCATCATGTTGATGATGGAGCTCAGTACATAGCCACACAGTCTAGAGGAGAGTTCTCAGCACACGCAGCCCTGAGGCGCTGCTCTGTTGAGGGTCAGTGGTTCCGATGTGGCGTTGCCCATTTTTACTACCTGAAATGACCCAACAAGTATATAGCTGCACAGTCGGGTGCAGGCGCATGAATTTGGTGTTGAGGTTGGTAGGAATTATTCTGTCGAATGCTGAGCTAGATAGATAGATAGATACTTTATTAATCCTGAAGGAAATTAAGGTCCCTGTTTTAAGTAAATTAAACAATGAGGAGCAATGCTGTTGTGCACACTTTTATTCCAGTAAAATAGCAGGTGCCATTGAAAAAATGAAGTCCCTGCATGGTGGCAGGTGTCCAGTCATACTGACATATTATCTTGGAGTGCTTGGCGACTGGCAAAATGTTGGGCATCTTGAAGCCCGCGGGAACAAACAGCCTGCCATGCAGCTGTCACACTCTGAGGATGCAGCGTTACGGATGTTCACCCACTTGAAGGGTTTGTGCTCATAGATATGTAGGCTGGCCTCCTCAGGTGTTGCTATCTCCGACTGGACGGGTTTTTTTTACCTTGAACCGAGCAGAACCGAGCAGAGGAAGGCAGAGGGTTTTGCTACACAGGTGGTTCTGCCTCTGACGTCCGTTATTGTCTGTAACCTTTGACACATTATACCCATCAACTTTTTTCTGTTCAGCTGATCTTCCATTTTATTGTTGTACTCCCACTTGGCCTTTTTGTGACTGTTCTCTGGAGGTCAGAGGGGGCATATCAATAAATCTGACATGTTCCAGGAACTGTAGGTTATGTCACACACACATGAAGTGCGCTACGTGATATCAATGCCATTAATCCACTGGGTCTGGTTGGGAATTGGGATATATTCGAACTAACTTGGTTAACTTGGAACATCATCTGTCCACTTTCTGATCCAATTCAAAATCCTGTGACCGTGCTTGAGTACTTGCTGATGTTGTTCTCAGAGGCGTGCTGGAACATACATACATACACGCACGCAGGCAGGCACACACGCACGCATGCACACACACACACACACACACACACACACACACACACACACACACACACACATAACGAATGCAGATGACTAAACACTGCCTGGGCCGTGGCTCAGCGGTCCAGGCACCTTGGCTGGTAATAATAATATGATGACCAGCAGTGGTTCCCATATGGAGACATAATAGTCTCCTTTGTGTCTCCAATAGGGAGCATAGGGAGCTGGTCATCAAATTATTGGCTTAGGAAAGGAATGTGACAAAAGCAAAAAGTACCCATGAATTCAAGTCTCCATGGGTTGAGTAATCGATTGAAAACTAGATAAAGTGCTCCTCGGGGCACAGGTCTCCACCAGGGCAGGTTAGGATGTGGCCTCCTGGTGGCGCTATAATAGGCCAATGTGAAAAGGGTGCCATTTCTTCTTATGCCTTGGATGGCAATTGGATGATTTGAGGCATTTTTTTCCTAAAATGTGTTTTGCGAAAATCCACCTGTTGGTGGCGCTATAACAGGCCAACGTGAAAAGGGTGGGATATATTCCTCAGTCTAGTAGGAAAGCCCATGAAAGTTTTCTCGTAAATTGCACGCTGCGTTCATGATTTGAGGTTTTTTGTTAATAACCGGCCAATCCTGCAGACTTTGAAAGCCAATGTTAGCCAATTATGATGGAATATGAAATATCGGACAGATCCGTCTTGAACGCATGACTATAGAGAGAGTGCGTAAAGATTTGCGGGATTTTTGGACAGAATCTGGAGGAGTAATAGCAAAAAAAAGATTTTTCAAAAGTCGGCCTCCTGGTGGCCCTATAACAGGCCGTTTGGCAACGACCAGGTTAACGGTGCCGGAGATTAGCTGGTAACGGACGGACACACACACACACACGGACTCACACACACAGACTCACACACACAATCAGACAATGGCAAATTTGTACGCATGCACACGTACGTCCGAAATTTTAGAAAGGTTAAAGAATTGATTCTGTACCCTCCAAAGAGAACAAGTAAGCTGGCAAAATGGACCAACTATTGGTGCATCTGCAGTTCCAGGAAAGGGAGGCTCATTCACTCCAATTAAAAATATTGATAAATCCACATGATGTACAGCACTAGTCTACGTCCATGTGATGTACTGTTATTGTACACATTTTACATTATACTGATACACTGATCACTTGCTTCTCTGTAATCCCATAACTACTATTATGTCAGCATTCCAATTAAAAACTATAGCAAAAAAAAGAATTTCAATTCAAATATAGCAGATCTACAAGCTGTCACACTGCAACGCGTTTTGAGCTTGTAGATTGGCTATTTTTGCTGCCTAAGACAGTAATATGCAATGTGGCCCTCTGGAGTGAGTGTGGAAATATAGTAGCCCTCTCCATCGTCAAAGTTGCCCACCCCTGCCCTACAGCTTCCTTGTGTCCTGATGGCTGTACCCCACAACTGACACAGGCCTGGGTAATGGGTAGGCAACCCGGCCTGTCGGAGAGCTGCACTCCAAGGAGCACACTATTTGTTTTTACTAGTACTGGGGTCATTTTACACATTCTTTTGAATACAGACATTTATATGTAGCAGAGTACACTTAGCAGGCCAAATGTCCTCAACAGTAGCAGTAGTAAGGTGTTTAGCACTCTTCTTTCTCATTATATCAAATTCTGAGCTTTTCCTAAGTCAATAAAATATAATTGCAACTGTAAAAGTCTTGGTCGGGAATACATCACTACTAGAGCTGTCTTTGTCTCTTATTCCCTTTATTACATTTCTCTCTCTGTCTTCCTCTCCGCCATCCCTGAGTTCTGTCTGTGGTTTTGTAATGAAGGCTGTTCGATTTGGGGCGCGTCCAAATCGTCTGAGAATTGCACTGCGGTCATACAGGCTGCTCCCACACTGACATTTCAGCTTACCTCCCTGCTTGTTTTGGGGATCTGTACTGCTCTCCTTGAAGTGTTTTCCTCCCCCTGAATCATCTAGTTTTAATGCCTCCTCTTTTTAACCTCTCTCATGAAGACCTCAGATCTTGTTTCCTTCTCTCACTAGTCACTACTAGTACCAAATTCCAGCATAGGAATGTTATTATTATGTGAACTGTAAAGGGTTTTGGGGGTAACTCTTGCTCTTGGATGCTTTGGTATCTGAGGCATCAGAAGACACACTTTTAACATGGCCTGTCAGCAAAATGCAAATTGACTTCGATCAGCCCAGCGCTGGTATAGTAGCAGGCAGTAATCCGAGGTAATTTGAGTATGCCCCAACCTAGGAGAGGTATCGACCCTCTGTATCTGAATAGCTAAGATTTGTCTCCGCGCCCATATGTGCAAACTCTCATCATACACCTCCCCGCCCATGAGCGTGCACACAGACAGACACACGTGACTGTACACACATACTGTACTGTATATGTACTGTACATTATGTACAGTACAACACATAAATCATGGTCACCCATGCAACTTTCTCCATATGCATGCAGTTAGCCTAAGCCTATACCTATACAGACATTCTCTCTCACATGCAATGAAAGACCAATACTGAAGGCCATATTTCTCTCTCTCTCTCGTTCTGTCTGTCTCTCTTTCTCTCTTTTATATGTGGTGGATATTGCTTGCAATCTCACGATAGATATGTATCACGATACAGAGGCCACGATATGATATCGATATATATCGATTATACGTTTATTCAGAATAATGACCGTGTTGCACAAATACAATAAAACACTTTCAGGCCCACAGAGATCTTTAAATTAAAATAAAATATCTAAACATCCTAACAAGGGTTCTGGGAAGGGAGTGCATTGCAACTTGCAAGAGGGGCTTTGATAACGTTAAACAGAGGTACGTTTGGCAACACTTCGTCACCCAGATAATTCATGCCGTTTATTGCCGTATCGATACAGCAGCCTCTCGATCGATTCACCTATCGCCCGGATGTTCGATCGATATATTGCCATATCGATTAATTGAATGCACCACTACGACGACGACGCACCCACGCACGCACACACACACACACACACACACACACACACACACACACACACACACACACACACACACACACACCAGCATAGTACCAGCATTCAAATCCGAGGGGGGTAAAAAATGTCTGGCCTTATTTGTCCCTTGGTCGTGGAACGATCTACAGTCCAGACTAAAATTGGCTTTGAAAGTTCCCTTGAGAAGTTTCAAAAGGATCATTTTTGATGTACAGTCCAACACCATGTAATAATTCCTCACTAATAATCATGATAAAATGGCACGATTTTTTCCTACTCAGTCTGTGTCTCATAGGAGGGCTGTGGGCAGTTTAGAAACCGTCTTCCAGTGTCATCATCATTAGGCAGATTATTTTTTAAACAAGATTTTGTTTAAAAAAAATTGTTTAAACAAGAAAATGTTTAGATTGTCATTATCGTGAGAATGATGGCTTCCATTTTCACATTGCAACTTTTCAGGACTAGAAAGCCTGCAGTTTCTATTAGCTTGTATTCCACATCAATGATGTCACTGGAAGACGGTTTCTGAACTGCCCACAGCCCTCCTATGAGACACAGACTGAGTAGAAACCTACCTAGGACCTACTATATGAAGATAGGTTGAAAAGTGGTGAAGTGGTCCTTTAAGGTGTATTTGCTGGTCCAAAATGTAACATTAACGATGTGGTATTGAAGTGTAATTTTATTTCTGCCTCTTGGCCAGTTCCCACTTGTAAAAGAGACGCAATGTCAATGTGTTTTTACTTTTTACTGGTTAAATAAAGGTTAAATAAAAATAAATCAAAACACACAAATACACTCCCATTGATGCTTCTGGTGCAGACTTGCTAACTGATTTCGATTTGGATACTTACGTGAATGTTCTCTCGGTGTGACGGTCTCTGTCTTTCTCTGTGACGCCTTCCAGGTTTGTGCAAACGGGTCTCTCTTCCGCAGGCCGACCTGTAGGCTCTCGGCTCTCTCTCACCCGCTCTCTCTCCTTCTCTCTCCCTCTCATCCTTTTCTTTCCCCAGCTCACTTTTCTTATTTGCCTGTCTGACAATGCCCTTTCTCTCAGTTTCTCTCTTTGCGTCCCTCACCGCTCTCTTGCTTTTGCGTTCTTTGTCACAGCTTTTCCTTTTTCCTGTGTGTGCGTCGGATACTCAGATTCATCTTCCCCTTGTACTCCTCCTCCTCCTCTCCCCCTCTATTATTACCCATTCCCCTCTCCTCTCCTCTCCAGCCATTTCGTCTTTCCCAATCTCTCTCTGTCTCTCCCCTCCCCACTAGGGAAGACACTGTATGTGACGGATGACATTGGTATTTTGAGTTAGAAAGTGCAGCGCTGCCATTCTATTATGTCCTGGATCTACGGTCTGCCGTCTGGCTTGAGTTAGGGCCCGGCTACCAAGATGGAAAAGCCCTGTCCGGGAAGATCGACTAGTGTGTTGTAGAGTGTGAGATTCAGAGTGCGAGTGGAGTGTGTGTGCGTGTGGATGCGAGTGTGGCTATTTCTCCATGCCCTGTAAATGTGCTGTTGTGATTTAGAATCCTCTGTTCGCTCTCTAGTCGGAGGTGGTGACTGGTCATTCGATTGATTTACCCTTCTGTAAGCAAGCGTGAGCTTGAGGAACAAGATGACACCAAGGCAGTCTCACATAACATGTTCTAAAGTTTTATAATGGTACAGAATTGGTCAAGATAGGACATTACGTCATTTCATTTCAAGCTTTTTTCCTCACACCATGCATTTTTGTGCAATATCTTTCTTAACCTGTAACTATGCCATGGACCAATAGTGGTCAGTGGGCCGCTGGTTGAGAAACTGTGTTCTAGCACATAAAGGATAAAGGAGAATAATATGGTACCAGAAACACATCTTACGGGTGATCACCTACACTAGTATAGTTTCTGTACGTTATAAGATATACACATATTAGGATTTATGTCAAGCCTCTTGCATTTTCCAATGTGCCTCTTAAAAGTGCGTGTGCGCCCGTCCATCAGTCCCACGCGCCTGTTTGTGTCTACACATGCACTATTTTCCTTATTTCCCAACCAGTCTTTGCTGCAACTTTAAGAATGTAGCATGTTTGATAGTTACAATACATTTACATTACATTATTGATTCCTATACCACCCCGTAGCATCAATATAGATAGATCAATAGTGCTCAAGCCCCTTTTTATCTCCAGGCCATTGTGCTGCACATTGCTCATCCCTGTTCTTAACCAAATCTATTCCAATCCCGCGATTTCTCAGCATTCGTGCCTGCAACCTCAAGTCTCGGGTTTGTTTAATGTCATTTAATCCAGAATGAATAGTATTTTATTTATCGTTAACCTCCGGTGGCTCTCATGGTGTGTATAGTCATCGAATATTCCAAATCTCCTCGTGCACGCACACATTCTAAAGCATTTTAGGGCTCTGATTGAGACAAAGTACCACGTTTATAGCTTAATAGGTTGCGTTATGCATATTAACGTACGTCCGACTTTCTTTTAATGTTCTCCTGGTGAGCCACTGGTGCCTGTCATGGACTGTGCGGTGCAGAATGTCTTTCAGCCACACATTGATTCTGGGGGATGTGTTTGTGTGTATGACAGCATTTGACATCATGCAGACTTATCTGAGCTAGAGAACTCCATCCGCTCAGCCTGAGGCTGAATAGGTAACACGCCACTAAAACATCTTCTCCTGGGACAGCGCGCGCACGCACACACGCACGCACGCACGCACGCACGCACACACACACACACGCACACACACACACACACACACACACACGCACACACACACACACACACACACACGCACGCACGCACGCACGCACGCACGCACGCACGCACGCACGCACGCACGCACACACACACTCTCTCTTATGCTCTTCTACATACAGTACTATGTATAATATACACAGAATTATTCAAGCATGAACACATGCATTAAATTCCATTAGCAAACACCTTTTCATAAATTATATACTTGTCAAAGGTGGTCTTATTGTATAGTGTATCAATGAGTGGTTGTTTGGTGTCTACTCCAGGGCACTGTAATAGGTCATACTACCACTTTAGCAGGGTTCAAAATCAGATCTGTGATATTTTCATTAGTGGTACACAGGCACATATAGTAAGTTATGTCTTGGCAAATGTTTGTAACAGTTTACTAGTTAAATCTAGAATGTATTCAAACAATGTAAATCACGAAAAGTTATGATTTGTTATTCATTTCAAAACTACGAAGAACCATTTCCATTTCCAACCTAGTCCATAATTTATTCTGACCCAAAAGTCCCATCTGTCCTGACCCCTTATTATGAATTATGGATAATTATTATGGACTAATTAATGGTTCTTTGTCTCAACTCTTCATTATTAATCATGACATTGTATCCTTGTTTTCATTTTTTTAATGTATTTAATAAAAACAAACATTTCATGAATTACATAGTTTGAATACGTAATATTATGTACTATGCAACTGTAAGTTAGTTACGTATGGCAAGCCATTAGTATCCATTGTACGTTTTCTAATGAGATTGCATTGCAAATGCAGACAGAAACATACCTTATTGCATTTCATGTCATGAAAGGTGCTATACAAATAAAGTTTTATTATTATTATTATAGTTTATGCTCCCAGCCTCCCATATCTTCATACACACACTTATAGAATATAACACCTGGTCTGCCTAACCTTGAACACTACAACAATCTGCACTTCAGCATGCAGTAGTACATTCACACGTACTTCCGCCATCTTGTACTCATCTCCCAAGACGGCCGGCACATGCTTTTGATCCAGCAACACATTTCCATATAATTACATGTCAGACTCGGAGCGAGCTGAAAGAGAGAATCACTCATGGTGTCCAAGTTCACACATGATAACTATAATATACAAGCTTTGACCACTGTGCAAAATCTTAAAGGGCCACTTCACCCCTTTTGCAACCTTATTTTACTGATGTTTAGGACACAAGAAACCTGTCCTGGGGTTTTTATGTGTTAGATATTTTAGTCATGGCGCCATGTTCATGACCTGTCATGAAAATGTGATTTCACTTCCTTCCTGGACAACAAGTCACACCTCCATGCAGTCTCCACAAGGAGGGGCAGTGCAGTAAAGCATTATGGTCATTGTAGGAATTCAGCAATCCAGTCAAACCCTATAGTCAAACACACAGACTTCATTATTTATCTGGTCATAGTGCACATTTCAAATTGTGCTACTGTTCTACTACAATTACTATTAACATTGAGTGACTGCAGTTTCTTCCAGCTGTGAAATGTCCCTTTAAAGCTATAATAAACTAAAGCTATACATTAATCTGTGTAATAATAATAAACTTAATGTGATTGCGGCTGTATAGAGGGTCCCATCTGATTACATTAAACAACATTAAACTCACTTAATTTGCCACTCGAGTTTCCATTTTCTATTTTCTCCTTACTAAATTCTACCTGCCCAGCATGCAGTTTGTGCTACATCGGTCTGTTCCTTTCCGTCCTTATATTCCAGCTATGTTTGTGCAAATATATATCTTCTCTGTGAGAGCTTGATAAACTTTAGAAAATGTCATGTGACTCTGCCATTCTGTCAGTTTTTCCTCCAAGCTCACAGTCACACCTGCTTGCACAGGGGTAAATCAATCGAATGACCAGTCACCACCTCTGACTAGAAGAGAGTGACTAGGATCACAACAGAGGATCAGTAAATCACAACAACTGTCAGAGCTTTCAGGAGACGTGCCTGTCTGTGTGCAGAGGGCAAATTAGGGACACAGAGTTTGTGCATTCCTACAGTATGTGTCATGTAATTGCACATATTGATTTCTTTAAAGAGAGCACCCTCGATGCTGTCATCTACCGGCAATGCAAATAGAAGAAGTAGGTTATTGTTTTCATTCCAGGGTAATTTGGCTAACGTGCATTGCAGAATGGGATTAAAAAATGGGTCTTTGTTCTGCCTCAATCAGATAATAATAATAATAAAACTTTATTTGTATAGCACCTTTCATGACATGAAATGCAGCTCAAAGTGCTTTACAGAACAATGGAGAATAAAAGAAAAGCAAGGCAACAACATTAAAAAACAAGCAGTAATGCAATACAGTGAGGACATGAATAACAAAAAATAAATAAAAGATCAATTAAAAGCAATGTTGTAGAAGTGGGTCTTGAGCTGAGCTTTAAAAATGTCTATACAGAGGCTGCCTGACGAAGGTACAGTGGGAGCTTGTTCCATGCCGACGGCCCGTAGAAGCAAAAAGCTGCTTCCCCGTATTTTTTAGTTGCCATTCTTTTAGGCAAAGCGAGCAGGCCAGCAGTGGATAGAGAGATGTTTATTTGAACCCAATGTTTTACCTCTGTTCTTTACGATTCCTATTCCCTCTTGTCATTGATTTAAACTTTTAAAGCATATCAAATGTGTAGTTGCAAACCCAAGTGGATCGGGTTTAATGTCCAAGTCAAAAGGCTGCCAAAACACCTGTATCCCTGCAGGTATTCGCTGTCCACTACTAGGGTGTTTGTGACATTTAATGGCTATAACGTGGTCGTTAAAGAGCTATTGGTTGTAAAGATTTCAGTTGCGGCCTCTTTGGCTGCATTAAGTGCCCGCACAGTAGTGCATCACTAGAGGATATGGATGCAGCCCATTAGCATCACTGACATGTCACTGGCAAGCAGTAAGCACCAACACACACAACCCCACATAGTCATATTTTGTGCAAAAATACACCCACACGTACCCGTACGTGTGCACGTGCATGCGCACACAGGTGTACTTACGTATGTGACATTCAGTCAGGAGAAATTCTTCTAGATAGGTTGTTAGCTAAAAGTTGTGCACTTCACTTAAATGTTCAATGGGGGCATTTTTCAGTTTTTAGCCCATGATGATTAAACCATGAAGGAGGGTTATGACTGGGCTTGTTGAAAGATAGATGTTGACTCCCGCTTTAAAAGGATTTGGCCCAAACATAAGCAGAGAATCTGGGTCAGGGGAGACTCAGTGAAGTCAGATCCAATGTGTACAGTAGCCTACTGTATAGTTGTGTTGCATGATTATCTACTGTAAATGAACAAAATAGTGTTTAAAGTTGTGCGGCTCCTTTAACGAAATCTTTGTAAATTAGTAACTATACAGCATCCATGTCCAAACTAAACCAAACATGCTTTAATTAGTCTTAGTACTCGTCTACATGCTTAAACATTTAGTACCATTAATTGAATGATTTATTTGCATGAATAAATGACAATCAGTTAACAGCAGGACTTTTGGAGTCCACGCCGAGTCCACAGGTTTGCATGCATGCATGCATGCATGTATGTGCGTGCGTGCATGTGTTGGGGTATGTACTGCAAGGATGTGCTGTGGAATTTTAACTAGTGGGGCTATATCGCGTGTACGCGCTCGCGAGCGATCACTAATTGAAATAACCTCTTTAATGTAGTAGGCCTATTTATTAACCCACAACATTCTGTATATCAAATTGTATTCTATTTACTTGCATAATTGGGAAACTTTCGTGTTGTCATAATTATGCATTTACCTGGCAAACGTCACCTCTGTAATTTAATTAGTTCATGAGTCCGCCCGCCACTGTTATGCAACTCTTTAAATTAGAGTTAGACACCGGCTACTTTAATAGATCGCCACAATGGACCGTCACCATTGATATGCATATATGCTTCCAAGGTCCATTCCTGTTATTTCAAGCTGTGCTGCTGTGACACTCTAGCCCTACTGTCAACTCACCCCATATACTGTACATGTCCTTAAACAGATATGGAGTTACTGAACTTGGCAGAGGAAGTGTAGTGCCCAGGATTGGGTGAAAAAATGGGTTGCAAAATCGTGGGATAAAAAATAATGCTTAGTTTACACAAGAAGATTTTGAATAAACCAAACTTAATTTTGGGTACTCAACGCTGCTGTTGAACAGCCCTTGAATTTTTCCAACTGTCATTAGTGTTTCCCCAGTATTGAGCTTTAAGCCATTGACCATGTGGTACGGCTAATTAAGCCATCAAGGACAGCAGCTAGAGCTGAGAGGCTGAGAGCAGCATGTGCAGTGAGACCACACACAGCTTCCAAGAAGCAGATACTCCTGGTGTGGGAGACACATAATATGCCCCCTACACACACACGCACATACTGTACTGTACACAAACCGCTGTCAATTAGGCCGTTCAGCTGTTCTGTCTGTTCTATCTTTAGCTCTCTTTTTTGCTCTTACCCTCAGGATCAATTATCCTTGGCAGACTTTGTCTGGTAAAGAGACCTCCTTGGTTACGAGGCCTTGTTGATGGCCAAGACCGAGTGGGAGGTTTCCCTTGACTTGTTCAGGCGTGATGTGATTTCCTGCATGGTCCCTGCTTCCCAGTGTGTCTGCGCCGTTTTCCCAAGGCTCAAACGTCAATGTCTACTTCATCTCGGTGGCTTATACGCACTTTATTGTCTGCCTTCCTCCCACCTCTCTCCCCACCCCCACTTCAAAGGCTTACTATGCTGTCTTTAGATGTGGAGGAGGTCCCACATGTTTGTAGAATGACAACTGTGTCTGACCGTGTCTCTGGGGAACATTCAGGAATCAGGAGCGCAAATCCTGGAGAGTAGCAAATCAAACCGGGGAAAGAACTGCAGCACCGCGAGATGAGAGAGGCAGCAGGTGTTTTCAGTGAACAAACAGAGATAAAACAAATTTGAAAATGCTGTGTCATTTAGAGAAGAAGGCTGTGGTGGAGGGAAAAAACATTGTTTTACACTTCACAGTCAATTCCCTTTTAGTACCACGGCACGCACTCACGCACGCACACGTACGCTAGGGCATTAAGCAACTAGTCGACTAGTAAATCCACTAGTCGACTTGTTACTAGTTGCCTAGTTGATTTTTTCCTGATTTTGTAGGCCTTAAGATCAAGGAAGATTATAGTTACAGTCACCAATGTACACAGTTTTTAAATGTACAAATATTTATTTGTTACATAATAGGTAGTTAAACAACTAGTCGAAACTAGTAAAAATGACTAGAAGTGAATGCCCTAACGCACGCACGCACACACACACACACACACACACACACACACACACACACACACACACACACACACACACACACACACACACACACACACACACACACACACACACACACACACACACACACACCAATTGTCTTGCCCAATGTGATGAAGACATTGAAAACAAGAAAAGGGGGATGTCGTACCTCCAGCCCATTTGAGTTTGCATAAGCACATTCAGACAGACTGGTATCTTATTTTTTCCGCTGCTTGATTTCCCTTTCCTCCCTCCTAATGCTCCTACCCTCTTCTTCTGCCTTTACTCACAGCCTCACATGCAGTATAATTGCATTTGCCGGTGCTGATTTCCATACTAAATATGCTTCCTCGTCTTCCATGGGAGGGCCGACTGCATCGCTTGACTCTATGCTGGTTATCGCTATACCACAGGCCCTCACACCTTCATTGTTCAAGCACCAGCATCATCATAATTAACCAAAATGTGTCTCAAGGCATACTGCTCTGCCAACTTTTGCAGCGACTCCTAAATGCAAAAAAAAAAATCCAAGAGAGACAATTAATTACTCCATTTGCGTACCAATTTGCAGATTATTTGCTCAATCATTTATATAGTTTGTCTCGATTTGTTTCATTCATTAGCTTGTGTACACATTGGCAACACCCAAAATGCCCCCCCCCCCTCCCCCCTTCTTTAAATATGCTTCCTGTAGTCTTCGGATGTAATGAGCATCCACGCAGCTGTACCTAACTAATGAATTCTAGCTGGTGTGTTTTAGCTGGTGGGTTGTGCTGTCTTTGGGGACTCTCTGATTATGCAGTCTTTGCTACACTTACTGAGCTTCCGTATTGTCCGTGTAGGCTAACGTCTCAGACAGTGACATAGTATTGTCCGTGTAGGCTAACGTCTCAGACAGTGACATAGTATTGTCCGTGTAGGCTAACGTCTCAGACAGTGACATAGTATTGTCCGTGTAGGCTAACGTCTCAGACAGTGACATTCTACATCCTACCCTTCAGCTCATCTGAAGTACATTCTGTTATAAATAGCAATCCTTGTCCTCCTTTGCGTCCCGCTTTTCTCCACCCTTTCCAAGGAAGCACAATTTATTTTATGGTGTCATAGCGAGAGATAGCATATCATAACGCAACAGACTACAGTAACTGCTTAGTCAGGCATCTGTCCTGGTAGGACCTATAATGGGAAACCTGCCATTTCTTGTTTTAGGTCATCCCGCAAATCCTCCCTTGAGGCATAGGTTCTTCCTGTTGAGTAAAACGCAGGGTATCAACCCATTTGTTGTTAACACAATGGGAAATCTCTGTTAATATACAATTATAGTGCATAGATATTTCCTTCTAATTTCTAATTTTAACATTTAAGTGATATTTCCAAGCCTATCACAGTGAGTTATTGCTTTTATAAAAAAAAAATTTTGGGGGGCACGGTGGCACAGTCACCTCACAGCTAGAAGGTCCTGGGTTCGATTCCCGCTGGGGACACTGTGGGTGCTGGGGACACTGTGGGTGCTGGGGGCGTGTCTCTGTGTCTCTGTGACCGTGTCTCTGTGAGGTTAGGTACCCGCACAAAAAACATGCAGTAATCTAATCCACCTCCCCCTGGCCAGCCTGATGGAGGGGAAAGGATCTGGTCGGAATAACGTGTTCCTTCCACGTGCTACGTCCGGCCAGCGAAACTGGCCGAAAAAAAAGAGATGGGGAGTGACACACAGAAAGGGCGTCAGGATCGGGACTCGAACCCGCGGGTGCCCGGACCACTACGGCGGTCCGTGCCAAGCTACAGCTCTTCATGCTGGTCACTAGGCTAGTAATCCACTATAAAGTAATCTGTTGCCAAATACAGTCATTGAATTGAATCTTCATATCCAAGACAGGACTATTCTCAATGCTAACATACGGTAGACTCGACCATTATCTCCACGATCAAGGAGCTGCTGGTCTTCTTTTGAAGAAAGTATCATGTGTGTCTCACTCAGCACTGCAGCAGGTCATCATGGTAGTCTGCAGGCTGCAATGTTTCAGCTCATGTAAACCTGGACTCTCTGTGAAAACAGGGAACTCTCATCCATCTTCCCCACAATGCCTCTCTCCTCCCTGTGAAACGGTTCCACTCAACAGAGTTAGTAAGGCTGTGGTTTTACCCCTGCGAGGCAAAGAAAACAATTTAAAAACCCAATTGTTCGAGTTGTCGGAGACTTCGGCTTCCCTTGTCTCAATCCTCAATCTTACTGATTTTCAATTTCTTCTCAAAAAATCAATATACCATGCATTGTATTACTTAAACTTTCTATCACTCACTGATGGTGATATTTGTAGCCCCTTTGGAGATCTGTGCAGTAAAGTAAACAGCTGATCTAGGGACAAGTATCAAAATGAACATTCATCTGTCACATGTTTTCATGAGATTTTCTAATTTGTTCCTGATCTCACTTTGGTGTTGGAAAGCGTCTGAAAGAGTCTAAAATGAATGTTTTTTCAGTGACAGTTACAGACGTAATGAACAAAGAAGGTGAAAGTGGGTTTTCTTTGGGGCCGATTAGAAAATGATTACAAGACTCCTTTTCTCACAGCAGGTTTCTTGGACTGTAATTGTGCTAATTAGCCCTACTGACATTATGGCATTGACTAGACCACTTTCAATCACCTTTCATCATATAATTTCCTTGTGAAATTATAACTTATACTGACTGACCTTCATGATACTGCTTATGAATTAATTATGTACAGGACTTAATGAATGTATGCTTACATGCTAATATCCCCTATAGGATGATTAGTCACACCACTGAGGTTTGATCAAAGTTTATCAAAATATGTTAGTAAATTCTAATGAGATCAGGTCATCCATAGCAAATAATATTAATTTATACGCCAGCCATTTTCATAATATACGCCGTCAAAACCACTGGGACACTGGAGTCAATTATTATGAAAGAAAGGTAAAAGGATACATTGATATCCTGAGCGTTAATTCTTTTTTATTTATATTGTTCTGCCTTATAAGCAGAGATAGACAACGGGGGGGGAGAGACAGGGAGTGACATGCAGCAAAGGCTCGGGAATCGATCACAGGCTGTATCAGAGCCTATATCTGGTATGTGCCTTAACTGCTAGCCCAACAGCACCCCATCCTGAGTGTTACTTTAACCCGTGTAATGTAAAAATAGACCCAGAATGTAAAATTGTCCATTTTTACACTCTCGCCTGGGCCGGCATGGCGGTCCAGGAACCTTGGCTGTTAATGCAGCATGACAGTGTGTCGCGCGTTCGAGTCCCGATCTTGACGAACTTTGCTGTGTGTCTTCCCCCATCTCTCTCAGCGTTTTCCTGTCTACCTACTGTACATCTATCAATAAAGGCAAAAAATACCCCAAAAATGTACCGGTACTTAAAAAGAAGAATGTTACACTGTAGCCTACAGTACAAAAAAAGAAGGATAAAAAGCAGTCGCTCATATCTACAGTACCGTACATAGCAGCCTGGCCACGTTTCATTAGCCAGACTACTTGGAGTCTTGACTAATGTGAGGGGTGAACCACAGTTCACTATAGTTTTGAAGTAATTCATACAGTCTTTTGAAATCAGCAATTTGGTCACCCGACACGCATTTTAACAGTGTTTTACGGTTTGATGTAGACGCATAACTCCGCTTCTGCAAAATTGCGTGGGCTTCCAGATCTGCTACCAATCTCCCGGTCATCCTCATTTTATTGGACTTGCCACTTTCAGCAGTAGAGTGATCATTCAGCACTGCCCGATTGCCAATGAATTATTTTGACCTTCTTCAACGTGTGTGTGTGTGTGTGTGTGTGTGTGTGTGTGTGTGTGTGTGTGTGTGTGTGTGTGTGTGTGTGTGTGTGTGTGTGTGTGTGTGTGTGTGTGTGTGTGTGTGTGTGTGTGTGTGTGTGTGTGTGTGTGTGCGTGTGTGTGTTTAACTGCAATATTTGTCTCAGACTTGTCTTAAAGGACTTGTTGCAGAGAACTGCACCTTCAGATCCCATACACTCCCTGTCAGTTCAGATATAGACCATCTCTGTTCTGTGTAATACCGTAGTTATATTTACAGTACATCCTGATCCAACACAATCTACTTTTTTATAGGGCTGCTGGAAGTTTCCCTTAGGAGTAAGACATGCAGTGTCCCATGTTGGATTTATATTCTTAGTTTCTAAACCTAAATACTAAACCTAAATCACTTTCTGTTTTTTAAATTAAAGCAATATTTGGCTTAAAAAAGAAGAAGATTGAACCAATAAACTGGTACTAAAATAATCTATTTGACAGTATGTCTTCTCTCACCCTAAATTAAAAAGTATTTGGCCATTGCCATTTAGCAGATCTTAGAATTAGTATTGTTTCCAAAAGACGTATTCATAGTGTGTCAGTGTATTTTCCATCTCAGCATCTTATGTATTTTACTGTTTGTTTCAGATGAGCAGCAAGCGCTCCAGCAGTTTCCGACGGGCCATTGCCAATGGGCGACGCACGCTGCAGCGGGAGATCCTGTTGGACGAGACGGGGTTGGGCGTGTATAAGCGATTTGTTCGCTATGTGGCCTATGAGATCCTGCCCTGTGAGACAGACCGGCGCTGGTACTTCCACCAGAACCGCCTGTGTCCCCCGCCCATCTTCATGGCCATCATCACAATTGTCCAGGTGAAATTGCCCAAATTTCTGTAGATCTTAAGATGCATAATTCAAACCCTCTAGACTAGAGGCCACACCCACCTTTACAGTAACTCCATATTCTGGGCATTAAGAGATTTGATGAAAATAGCCAAACATTCGTAAACAGCTCATAATGCTTTGAACTTGTAGATCAGCTATTATAGGCAAAGAGTGTAAGGGATTATTTTCCAGGCTTCAGAAAAAAGCCTTTCACAAACCTATCACTATTCTTGTGTTCAATCTGGTAGATGTGGTAGCTAGCCCATTACACTGACCATAGATCATTCTATTGAGTCTTTTGGCCGAGGCCCATGTGAAGGTTTTTCTCACTGCAGTTGAACACAGCACTTTATGTTCAGCCTGATATGGCTGTGATGTGTTTCGGCTCAGACACACCCAAATTGTTTAGGCCTTTTGTGTGTCTGGTTTAAACTGGTGACGCAGTGGAGTTTAGGGATTATTGGGTGTGTTTAATTCCTTCTCTGCAAGCTGACGCTCTCATTGGACTGCTTAGATTCCTTACAGTGCAGATTGCAGAAAGCTCACTGCTCTCTGTATTATTACCCTATTAATTGATCGATTGTTTTCATTTGGAGCAATATGGGCTGGTGTTGAAATTACTGCTGTTTGGGGATAGTGAACATAATGTACTCTTCATAGCTTCATTGTTCTTCCTGGATTCATCATAAATATGCGGAACGCAAAGTAACTGCTCTTAAAATGCCTCTAAGTGGCACTGAATGGTCTGTAATGACAATGAGGGTGTGTTAATGGGAGTACACCATCATTTAACTTTATAGAAACAATGATTCATTGATCTATGAAGAAACGGCTAATGGAATCGGAGCAGATGTGCATCTGAACAACGGCTGCAAAACCATGTGGCTTTTTACAAACGACAATTTTCAATCTCTGCTAATCGTTCACTGGGGCTTGTACAGTAGTAAACGCATTCTGGGCATGACAGCAAGTACCTGACTTGAATACTGTGCTTGTTTTGTTCCTGCCCTGACACAGATCATTGTGTTCATGTGCTACGGGATCATGCTGAACAAGTGGGTTCTGCAGACGTACCAGCCTGACTTCATGAAGAGCCCCCTGGTCTACCACCCTGGTCACCGCGCCCAAGTGTGGCGCTTCTTCAGCTACATGTTCATGCATGTTGGGTAAGCTCAGAGCTGCTTTAGTCACTCCCTCCATCGTCACCTCTGCTAGGATATTGTCACCATGTGTCACCCTGTTAGCTTAGCCAGGCTTGCGGATTGACACATGACTTTTGTTGTATTGCATGTCACCCCTTTTCTCTAAAAACCCCATAAAATAATCATAAATAACTACTGTGAGATGGAGGGTGACTGATTTAAGCAGTCACACCTGGCCTGAGTCAAACTAGAACTGAACTCAGAGCTGGGTGTGGCTGCGCACCTGTTGTGCATGGACTTGATCAAGGCACAACAGGTTAAATCAGTCATCTCCACAAACACTCAGGAGATAGCCTCGGTCCAGTCAGTGGAGAGCTATCGCCTCTCCTGTGTAAAATGTAAATGTCATATGTTGTGTTATTCCTTGCACATGGAGGGATGGGTGTTACTGCTGTTACTGTTACTTTTCCTGAAAAGTAACTGCTGTGGACTGGACACCCGACAGTGACGTTATGAAACATGAAAGGCTGCAAAGACTGAAGCTGAATCCACCATCCTTCCGTTTGTGACCTCCTCCTCTCATTTTGAATCTCCCACTTCAGTTTGGAGCAGCTGGGGTTCAATGCTCTACTCCAGCTGATGATTGGCGTTCCATTGGAGATGGTCCATGGTATCTTACGAATAAGTCTGCTGTACATGGCAGGAGTAGTGGCTGGTGAGTATCAGAGCCTATGTATTATTTTCCTTAATAGGGCTGGGCAATATATCGACATCATCATCGACTGGAATAGATATCGGAGTGATAACAAAAAAGTGAAATAATTGTTGCATTTTATTACCTAGTTTTAATGACTTATTTTATACTTTTAAGATTGTCAAAAATAATTGCTAAATTACCTGAGCTATAAGCTTTGCTCTTGTACAGTAGATCTGCTATTTTTGGAAAATGTTGAACACTGTTATCGTCACAATACATGTATTGTCACAATATGGATATCGAGGGTTCACAAAGATTGTGATATTTGATTGTATCCATATCGCCCAGCCCTAATCCAGAAGATCATTTTTGTCTCATTAGTTTCAAGTGTTTTGTTTTTGCCACGTGCTTGCATTACAGCTGTCACATTGTGGATATAATCATAGCAATTATAAGAAGCTTCTGAACTCAGAATAAAGTAAAATACTGCAGAAGTTATATCGACAAATTAATTACAATTAGCAATATTGTATCTATCGCAAGTTATAGTGTAGTTATAGTGGATTTTGTTAGTTATGTAATTTATCAAGTGTTGTGTAACCTATGAAAATTGGTTTAACACATTTAGAGCCATACACGTTCATATTATACGGTTTATAAAACCCAGCACTTTAATGCCATAACCGTGTATGTCCGTTTTACGATCTTTATATTACTGTAGTGTACGCTGTATCTGTGTTATATTTACCGCATAGGCAGCCTCCATTTTGGACCGGCATATAGATGAGGCGTGCTCCGTAGACTCCTGTAATGGCTGCGATCTTTAGCTGCGTTTATCTCCAAAGTGAAGCTCAGGTGATATGAGGTGAGGCATGATATTTGGAGATAAATAAAAACCTAGCACGATGCTGTCGGAAACGGCGTCTTCAATAATTCTGGTTCAAGAGCCACGTCACAGGGTCGTCTTTTTGTAGTTTTTTGTGTTTTTTTGCCTGGCACAGGTAAAAGGGCGCCCGAAGAAACGCCTGGCTTTAAATGTGCACAGCTTGACACTTTTTTTTTGCCTATAGCTGGCCTACAGGCCACCACTCCCTGGAGTTGTCTATATGGGCATATAGCCTAGCTATACTGATGACATCAGAAATGTCCATAATATGGAGATCTCTGTATCGAACTGGTGATCAGGCATATTGTTTAGATCGGTGGTTCGATGTAGGTGTGAGGGCCGCATAGCATAGATGAGGGTCGAACCTCTAGTGACTAGAGTTTTTATTCAACTACTAGAGTCTTCCCTCTAGTAAGTTGAATAAAATTGCAGCACATGCTCCAGTTCTGTGAAAGGGAAATGGAGGTTTGGTGCAGGGCCTGAATTTGTTAGCGCAAAAGCTGACGTAAAATAATTTGGATAGCCGTGACCACGTGGCATGGTCAAAAAAAAGAAACAGACAACCAAGTCAAATTCTCTCAACTCAAAAACTCAAAAAGTGTTCAAAGATGTCGCTGTGTCAATTTTGCAAATTCACTTTCATCCTTCCAAGGCAGCTTGAAGATTAGGACATTTTAAATCCACAATGATTTTGGCGTATAGTGCTTGACTGGGAAGTGCACAGCTGCAAGAATCCAGGATATTGTACAATCCCGCTTCCCTTTCATCTTCTACAAACTGTTCACTATTTTTGTCTTGAGCCTCATAAATCACTCGATGTCCATTATTTGATAACTGTCAAGAGCAACAGTATAATTCACATTGACTGATATTCATTCATATTCAGTAACTTGATTTTTACCCATTTCTTTCTGTATGTCTGAAATGACTGGGCTTCTCCTCTGCTGATAAACCCAAATTATATCACTCTGAGTTCACACACACACACACACACACACACACACACACACACACACACACACACACACACACACACACACACACACACACACACACACACACACACACACACACACACACACACACACACACATACATACACACACTATACTTTAAGCTTGTGAATTATTGGAGGTTTGATTTGTTTTTGTGGTGATGACAGACAGGGAGAGAGGGAAAAGAATGAGTGAGAAAGGGAGTTAGTAGAGTTAAAGTAGCAGAGTAATGCAGGCTTCCTCTCTGGGGAATTGGCTTAAACACAGTTTCAGATGCTGCTCATACTGTAGATTTAAGTGGTGGTCTGATCATGGGTGAAAAGAAACCATCGGCTATACCACTTGAATGGTCTCCCTAACAGGAGCCCTCGTACAAGGTTTCTTTGACTATGCATGCACCTCTTGGTACCACAGGACCTCAAAGGCCCTTAAAGCCAAAGTGATGGATCATAGACCAGCTCAGCTGTTACACAGCAGCTGGTACAAATTGGGTCGTCCATGACCATGGGTGTGGATTACATATCGTCGCTGTCCGGCAGAAATCAGCTAGCTGTTAAACACCCTTTACGTCTGTATGTGTTTTAACAAAAATGGAACCAATGAAAAGTATTAAAATGTGTTTTGACAAAACCACATAACTGACCCTCAAACTGTCTGCTAAACTCCACCCTCTCTCATGCAAGTAATTGACAATATATAAAGTCACAATACCAACTTTCATGAGGCAGCATTGCTTTATTTTAAAAATACATTTCTTGAAAAATATATTCTTTCATTTCCTGATACATTTACATTTTGGAGTTACTTGGTTTCTGCCAGACAGCAGAGGTATGAAATATGACATTTTTGTGATCAAACTATTTATCAGAATCTCAGAACTCAAATAGAAAAGCTAATTTACATAAGTTATACTATGCACTGGTGACTGTGATCACTGGATTAATTTCCCCCCGGAATAAGGTCTTCTTAGTTCCAACCTCAGAAATTCCAGTCAAATTTAGTCAAAGAGACAGACTGAGATGAGAAAGACTAAGATGAGAAGAGAGGGCAAGAGAGAGAGATGAAAGTGAAGAAACAGAGCAGAAGGTAAATACTACGGTAATTTACTAAGGTAAATACTTGGTGCCAGAGGGTTGATTCAGGCTCTGTGCGCTCTGTGACTTTGGCTTGGTGTAAAGTTAACATTCTCAGTGATGTGATTGTACCGTGGTAAATTTGTGAAGGGTTGTCAAGGACAAGTCACTTTTATGACTTGGAGTTGTCGCGTTGTCTTTGTGTCGCCTTTGCCGGCAGAATACCAATTATTCTCAGTGCCCTTTTTTGTTCAGTAGGCACTCTGGTGGTCTTTGTGCCATTACAGTAGTGTGTGAGGTCTTCATGTCTCTTTTTAAGTAGTCGTAGAATCCATTTTGCACAAATGCTAGAATTGTTTAAAGAGCCCTACCATGCCACTGTAAGCCCCACTGATGTTCTCCCTTGGTGCTCGGCTGTGTGCATCGAGTGATTGTGCATCAAGGAGGTAGAGTGACCTTTGTGCGGTGCGTATGATTATGATAATCTCCACCCCCAACCCCCCACCCCTTAGTCATTCTACACCGGACCCAGACTGAGGGGTCTGCTCGTTGCCAAGCAAGCTAATTCTCAAGCTCTCTTTCCCTACAACCAAACCTTAGAGACCTCTCTGGGACAAACTAAATGAAAATAGCTGATATGCTATTTTCACTACTTCATAAAAATAAATAGGGAAACAAATATATATATATATATATATATATAAATATATATATATATATCTCCTGATTAGTTCATGGCCCCAAAATGGGTTAGGGTTGGGCCCACAGTTTGGGAACGACTGCTCTACTTAGCTCTGGTCCATAGCTGAGAAGTCCTTCTAGTGCTTTACGCTACGGATCAGAGCTACAGTATGCTCTACTGTACAGTAAGTTGACAAGTCTAATTGCTTTGCCCAGGAAATTAGAGAATAGCAATTTTGTGGGAGTCCATTGTTCTGTTTGTTAAAGCTGGTACAGAGGCTATTTTCTTAGGCCCATTTATTTTCATTCATTCCACTGGTTGCACGCACGCACGCACGCACGCACGCACGCACGCACGCACGCACGCACGCACGCACGCACGCACGCACGCACGCACTCACATGCACACACACACACACACACACACACACACACACACACACACACACACACACACACACACACACACACACACACACACACACACACACACACACACACAAACCACCCACCCTCCCTTCCTCTCTCCCCATTAGCCATCACACTGAGTGGTTTTTATAACCTTGAGCATACTGTGGGAAGTGATTTGATGCTCTTTTTGTCTCTGGAATTTGTCATTTTTATCCAAGGTCAGCTATTGCGCTTTCTTTTGTTAACAAATTTGTTGAGTTGCAGCCATGACTGAAGGCTGCGTTTTGGCTGTGACAAGAATTCACTCTGACTTGATTTGGACATATTCAATGACTACTTCTCATGCTTTTGAGATGAGAACAGTGATGCAGTATAAAACACAGACAGCTCAGAGGTGACCCGAGCATGCTCGTTTTGCGACTCCTCTCTTCCTTTCCCCTGCATTTCACACAGGTGTGCACACACATAGTGCACCTTTAATATCACTCACTCAAGCACACCTACACACAGCACAGGTCTGACATAATTATACCAGGCCCTTGATGCTTGGCACTGTCTTGAGTGGTCGCCTCCCAACAGCTCTGTGGATGGGCCTAGCTGCGGTACACTATTGATTCCCCAGTGCTCTGGGGAAGCACAAATATTATCATATTTTCCCCCCACGTGGCAGATTTGGACGGAGCAGAGGGTCGTGATAGAATAAACCAAATCAATCTCTGAGGAAACCAAGGGCAAAGAGTCTTTGGACCGGCTGTTTTAGCACACTGTGCAATTGATGCATATTATCTGTCCCTCCAGGGTACAGCGTGACACGGACGGACGGCGCCGCTGTACGTATGGTTTTTAGCTGAGTGTCTGTCATGTCGAGCGGCATTCTTACGTCTGAAGGGTGTGTTTTGACTCTGGACGCTTTTTCAGTCCGCTCGTGTTTCACTAACGATCTGTTTTGCCTGCAGCACAGATGCACAGATGCATTGTGCGTGTTGTTTTGATCTATGGGGCGCATGCTGACTGCTCAGAGCTCTGCCTCAGCCTGATGTTTGTGGACAGGGGATACGTTAAAGGCCCTCAGACTCTATGGTTATCAACCCCAACCCCACCCTCTGCACACACATGCAGACACACACACACACGCTAGACCAGGGCAGAGAGAAATGGATGAAGAGTGTCTTAGAGCTGATTGCAAAACCTGCTGTTCCCGTTGTAGGAAATCTCAATGAGGGAGAGAATGTTTCACTTTCTCTCTCCGTCAGACCGTTAGTGCAGACGCCAAAGGGGTCCAGCTTGCAGCTGGTGTCCATCTCCATCCCAGGTGGTTCACATTTTTAATAGAGATACCCAGGACTGATGGTCCTATTATGTTTCAAATGGACCTGGTCCTCTTTTCTACCAGACTGCAGAACACACAAAAACGCATGTGACACATGGCTGGACTCCAGTTGTGTCACCCTGTCTGTCCTCCTCCACCCATCCTGATGCACACGCACGCACGCACGCACGCACACACCACGATAGCATATTCAGGATGCTCGTAATGGTTTGCATTTCAATCCAGTCACCTCTAAACTGGATACATTAGCATAACTAAACTGCCAAAGTCCTTACCCCATAGACTTCTCTGCACAACGAACAATAATGGTGCTTCAGCATGACAGTAGAACTGTAATTCATTTGTTTGTGATTTTTACATTGTGCTAAATGTGACTTGACTTTAGATGGAGAGCCTGCAAATGTATTTCTCACAGGCTAGCAAGGTTTTGCCACTTCTTCAACTCTTCTTGCAGCAAATGTATCTGGGGGGTGTCCGTTTTGGTTCGATAAAGGTCCTGAAAGACCACAGAGCAGGTCCTCTCAATGTGGGTAATGGCTAAACATCGGACGTACAACCATGTCGTATGACAGGATAAACGAGGCTTAAAAAACAAATTTATCATGGGAAAAAAAAGAGAAAATGTTTTCATGCTGTCCTCTGTGTAAAACCTTCTTCCCTCAGATCTCTCTTTCTTTCTTCCTCAGTCTCAGCTTATTTTCAAAATCTCAAAACATTCTCCGTCTCTCTTTCAGCCATGCCAACACCCTATACCCTTTCTCTTTCCGTCACACTCTTTCCATCACTCTGTCCCTCTCTTCTTATTTGTACTTGGCAAATAAATCTGATCAGGCATTTCCTCAGTTTATTAGCCAGTAGAGGCAGCCTCTGAGTGGACGAGTGCTGACTCCAGCACATCTGAACACCAGGGCCTGAAGATTAAATGCCTGGGGGCTCTAGATCAGTCTGAGGCGAGTGTGTACAAATAGAGCAACCTGAACGTAGAATGAAACAAAAAACAGTATTGGTAAGGTAAGTAGAAATATCCGTCACTGACATAGCCCCAGAAAGGTGAATTTGTAAGCCACTGATTTGCTTTTCATGACCTAAAACCTATAGTACCAGCATTTCCATTCTTTTTCAATTTTTAACAGTTTCAAAGTGTTCCTGTGAAATGAAGTCGCTATTGAACAGAAGAGCCCGAAAGCAAGCTCAAGTCCTTTTGTTGTTGTGAAACATGAAAAAATAAGTTGGCATATATAGTAGTGTTTAATTAACTTAATAAATAGGCACAAATAGCTTAGTAAGGCTCCAAAAACAAGTAATGGTCAAACCTGGAGGTTAATTTAACTCTCAGAATAAAAAGAGAATTGATGGTTTTTAGCGTGACTTTTTTGTGGATTGGTTCAGAGGAAAACTACTTTGTGGGATGCTGCGATTGTGTAGAAGCAGCTCTGCGTGGTCCTAACTGAAAACGTGCCATCTGCCTCATAACGTCCACCAACGGACTAACGCTATCAAACCCCAGAAGGAAATAAAACACTGTGTTAAATGCCAGATTTCCTTACACTAACTACTGCCTGAATCACGTGAATAAATCACTGCTCATTGTCCTTGCAGTGTCCCTTCTCCATTCTCCTATTGACTGAACAATCAAGAAATGCAGCTCGATGCATGTTAATGTTCCTGGGCCTATCCAGTAAGCTCCTGCAGCCGTCGTCTTTGGCGCTTTAAGATTGCAGTAGGTGGCAAGTGGTTCTGGGTGTGTCATGTTTCATTTCAGATGTTTTCTCAAGATTGCATCACCTGTCCCATCTGCTGTTGTGACATGGGCACATCATTCTCATTCCTCTGGAAGTTTATTCTTGCAAGATTGCTGGACTAAGTATGATGAAACACAGTAGATAGCAGATACTAGTGGAACAAAATGAATCATGGACAATATACTATGAGACCTAGCAGATCATGTCTGTCTGTCTGTCTGTCTGTCTGTCTGTGTGTGTCTGTCCCGCTATCCAAATATGGAGTGTGTTGCATCAGCAATCACTCAGCTCCATATATGGGCACAAAAGGGGCCAGGTCCACTCAGCTCCATATATGGGCACAAAAGGGGCACCATATAAGGAGTCCCCAAAGCAGCTATACGTCCAAAACCCAAATATGTACGAGCTGCGTTTGCTTCCCGCGTTTGCGCGTCTTACTCGTTTGTTTTTTCACTTTAGTTCCATTTACAACATCGCTTCTAGATTAGAATACCGTAGTTGAGATGTTGATGTAAAATGAATACACTTGATATATGATATTGATACTTAAATAACAAGTATCAAGATGACGTTTTACTGAAACTTTGACAAGATCTATCAAGTACAGAATTATTCATATAGCACTCAAAATATGTAGACATCAGATTAGTTGCTCCTTGCACAATGGCCAGTGATATTTGAGCAGAGGAATGATTTGTCATATTTTGTTTTCCTTTTTCCCCCTGTGGCATTTCCTCTGCTCTGCTGAAACTGCTGCTTGCGGCCACCTGAGTGCTGGCTACAGACAAATGTTGTTTAGCACTCTCAAGCATATTGTCCTGGGATCCCCTTACTTTACTGTATCTACCGGCAGCTGAAAAGTGCAAAGTTGCTTGGGGGTTGCCCCTGGAAGTGCAGGTGTTGTGGTGGATATTCCATTGCTTAGAAGACGAGGTTGCCGCTGTTGAGCCATAATTTATAATGATACGTGTACACAAAGGGATTTCGGCGACATTGGTGACGACTCCAGAATTTGAATGATAGCGGCAAGCGTGCTAGCTCCTTGCATAAATAAATGAATGGTAAAACCTCACGTCTCCGCTCCTGCTGAGCGAGATGTCCCTCAAATCCCCCACATAAGCAGGCGAGCACAGATGGCAGGTTTTGTTTAATATTCAAAATATATTCTGCACAGCATTCACCAAAGCAGGAGAATCTGAGCGGTTTGAGTCCTTCCCTTGGAACACTTCTCTTGGCTTTGATATTGTCCCTCACTTACAAATATGGGTCAGTGCTTACTTGGTTTGCACGCCTTGTCATGCACCGAAATGAGCCGATCTACAAGCTTGTGTGTGTCACTGACGTGGAACTAAGTATGAATAAGACTCAAGGCAGATTTCCATTGTGCTATTGTGATTATTTGGCACTCACCTACAACTCCATGTTTTGTTTTGTTTTCATGGCATTTAATTACTAATGAACCTATTTCTTGTTGGGCTTTATCTTTACAAGTTCAGAGATGTACCCGAGTTGCTTCCATGACTACCCCAGACTGTCTGAGACTGTCAGACTGCCTACGTATTGTGGTAAAGGACATAGGAAGGAGACTACTAGGACATCTGTATCTCCACATGCTGCATTGAAGTAATAATTGAATTGCAAAATGCCCTACGTTTGTGAAGATCCGGAGGAGAATAAAAGACAACTACAGTTGTTCTAATTCAGTTTATCCATTGCTTTGAAGAGATCAGAGAGCACATATGCCGCACTCTGTAATTGCAATTTCTCTGAAACTGGTAAAAAGAAAAAAGACGGGCCACTTCTTTACAAATCGTGAGATGCGACATCTACTTCATCAACCTTCAGATGCCCCATAAATCCACGTGAAGTGTCACACGATGGGAGATGAATGACTCAGGAGCACATTGAGCTCTGAACTGAACTCTGATTATCTGTCATGTCGTGATCATCATCACCACCACCACCACAAACAGGCTGACGAGGCACGTTTTAAGAGAAGCGCTGTATATTTTCTATGTACCCCCTCCAACACACAAAAACACGCACACAGGCACCAAATATAATGTTACAACATGCATTATAGATCTGAGATCATAACTTCGACAACCCCCCACAGCGATTAAACGGAGGCTGTTTTGTTTTTATCAGTCCTCCCTGCTTCCCTTATCAGTTAATTTGCATAATTAACAGTGGCTGACGCTGTGTCATGAGCAACTGCTGCCGCGGTCGTTCTAAACACGAAATAATGTCCCACTTATTACGAGCGAGTGTCACTTTAGAGCCTCACTCGCGCTGTGCACCATCGGCACGTTGTGAGTGAGGGGTGCAGTCGACTGCATTCGGGGTGTTTGTCTTTAGCAGCACACAGGCAAACTGCACTACAAGATGCTGGACAAAAACCTCCCTGTCCCCTGGCTGTATGTTCAGTATGTGTTATCTCTTAGCTTTGACACAACCTGAACTTCCAACACTGCACTGCACTCAACCTACAATTACATTAACAAAAAAAAGAAGAAAAAATAAAATGGCTTCTTGCCATGCCATACATATCCCTGATTAGACTTTTCTCATGAATACCAGAAGAGGCGTTCCCTTGTGAACAGGAAAAGCTCAAATTAAACTCAAGTGAGGAGGTGGGAGGGGAGTTGAGTACCGGGGTGGTCTTTGCTGCAATTCCCTTTTTGTCCACAGGCACATACAGTATGTCCTCTCTCTATTTCTTTCTTTTCTCTTCTGAAGAATCCTGAAGTAAAATATAATTTATTCCATCTTGCTTTTATTCTAATGAGTTTGTTGGACTGTTTATACAAGAGGAGGAGTTTATTAAAGAGGACATTGTCAAGCAGCGGGGAGTACAACGTGTGTGCTTTTTGTGAATCAGAACGTGTGTGCCTGCCTGCGTGTGTGCGTGCGTGCGTGTGTGTGTGTGTGTGTTGTCTGCCCTCTGCAGGTTTGTGTATACACACATGTGGTGGTGTATATACATTCGTCATTCGTGTTTGTGTTGTAGATGTAAAAAGAGGTTATGTGAAGGTCAGCTGATGCAGCAGTGGTGTTCAGACAGACGGGGTGTTTTCACACAGCTTTCTGGGAATGTTGGAGGAAGGTGACTTGAACTGCTTTGTGATGGCTAATCTAACCATATCCTCTCTCTCCCCCTCTCCCTCTCTCTCTCTCTTTCTTCCCTGCTGTGCTCCACTCTCTAAACATTATCTCTCTCCCTTCACTCTCACTGGCTCCCTCCCTCTGTTCTCCTTTCCCCTGCATTGCACCCCCTCCCTCCTCATCTTGGAAATATACATTCACACCTTCTCTCTGTCTGTCCTGTCTGTCTTGTATACATACATACCGTACATCTATCTCTCTCTCTCTCTCTCTGCAGGTTCATTGACAGTGTCCATCACAGACATGCGTGCTCCGGTGGTGGGGGGCTCAGGGGGGGTCTACGCTCTGTGCTCGGCGCATCTGGCCAACGTTGTCATGGTAACTGCCATCATCACCACCTTCCATTGTTAATGTCTGATAACGGTATCAATGGGGGGTTGAAATGTCATTGCTGCCCGCTTGGAGGGAGGGAAGGAGGGGGGGGGGGGGAGAGAAAGAGAGAGAGAGCTTCTCTGCACCATCACAGCCGGACAAATTCACCTATATTTTGGGGTTTTGGATAATTCATTTTTTTACCTTTTTGTTTTCATGCATATAAGTGGTTAAAGCTTTAAACTCTTGAACCCCATTCAACCCTCCTTTATTCCCTCTACACCAAATCTCTTTGACAAAAATATTACAATATCTTGTAGATCTGCTATTTTCTCCCCGGAATAGGCACACCTGGGTTCATGTGGTTAATGGAAGCACTCTGACAAGTTCATATGAATGCAATGAGATAAGGACTTTTAATAGTTCTCTAACAAGCATCGTTTTGGGGGGAGTAGCACCATGGCATATATCTAGGGGCCACGTGACCTCGTTTTATCAACCAAATGGAGGGGGAAGTGACCCTGATGAGGAGCATGCGAGGAGGACTTAAATCCAATATTTTATATTGCTATGCCATTTAATTTACACGGTGGTCTTGTAATCCTTATTGATCAACCCCCTTTAAGGCAGCACTTAATTCTTCAGTGGAGTCTCTTTCTTAATTATTTATGGATGTGTCCAATTGTTTTCACCTTGAACATTAACGTATACAACCATTCCCTTGGTGTAACTATATCTACACACATATGTCATTACTGTCGGTGTAAACCGTGTATGTCCTAAACCGACAGTTTTCAGGAAATGGGAAAAAATAACATGTTCCAATCAATCCAGTGTAGTTATTATTTTGTTAATACTTTTCATTGGTTCAATATTTATAAACACTTCAGGAATAGAACAAATGGCAGATCTACAAGTTCACAATGTGTCACGACTTGCGCTTCAGTGCATAGTGAGCTTGTAAAAAAGAAGTTGAGATATGGATACAAGATTTCTCCCCAACAGCAACAATATGCACGTGCACACACACACACACACACACACACACACACACACACACACACACACACACACACACACACACACACACACACACACACACACACACACACAGGCTTGTGTTAAATGTCCTTAGTATATTCTGTCAAGGTCTCAAGGCAGCATACGATCTCATTAATCACTTTAGCCTAGACCGTCACTAAAGGCTATAGGAAAGTGACAACAGAAATAGGAAATCAAAGCGCAAAAGCAAGAGTTTCTAACTTTGGTCTACGTGACTTTGTGCTGATAGCAACCAATTGCAAACAGTTTGTTTGGTCTAGTGTGCTTGATGACTGGTTCTGTCTACTAGTAGGAGCCCTCAAGGAATGTCTTGGCTCAGCTCAGTTTAAGGTTGTACAGTACGACGGGAAACATATTTCTATATACAGTTACCGCAGTTAAGCTCAGTTTAGTTTTTGAGGCCAACTGTTTGCATGAGTCCCCTTTGAATTAAATCTGCCTTGATGAGCATTGCAGTGTTTTTCTCTTTTGTGTAGCTTCTTTTCTTAATTCAATGCGTCAATTTGTCCAAACCAATCATCCAAATGTAATTTTCTATACCGAAAACAGCTGGGCTGACAATTTGATTGAGAGTGCAAGGCAAAATGTTTTCCTGTCAGTCCGCGAAAGAATGCTGCTGTGCGTCTCAGCAATTCTTGACTTCATCATCACCATTATGATAACAATTTATACCATTGAAAACTGACTGTCCTTTATAAAGATTGCATGAGAGTGTATGTCAAAGAAAATTGCCTTTCAGCAGAAAAGAGCATGGCACCTGGCTGAGTTAAGATAAAGATTACAGAAACCTTTATTGATCCCCGGGAGACATTCAGGTTTCATTGCAGCAAAAGAAGTAAGACTGAAAAACAGGTAAGGGTCAAGAGCCAATGAAAAATTAAATAAATACTAGAAAAGTATGCTCCACGTTACAGATCTACGCCTGGGCAGGTTTCCTTCCCTGGCCCAGCAAACTTTGGTCATAGCGACTTGGAATAGGATCTGAAAAGTCTAACTCATACTTCTTGATCACATGACCCCAGAGATAATGTGTACCGATTTGTGTGATCACATGTGATCTATAGGAGTAGTAGCCAAAAGTGGTGCTATAACAGACCAATGTGATAATGTGGGGCAGAGAGCTCCTGCTCTGGCATCCAGGGAGTGTGCGTGCAGAGTTTCACGTTGATCAGGCCGACATTGCCAGAGATTAACTGTACACAGACTGGTCTGGTGGAGACAAATATAGTATCACCAATGAATGAATGGATCTACGGTATATGTACAGACAATCAACAATGAATATTAGAATATAGTACAGTATAATCACCAATGAATAATAAATTCATGAATCTACGCTATGTACAGACAATCAACAGTGAATCTGTTCAGTGAACCGTCTGTTAATCACCCGTATATAACGGTAACGGTGTCAACACACCTTCAAAAGGGATCTGTCCAGGTTCTGTAGTGTTCGTTCTCTCTGTGTTTCTCTGTGTAGAGTCGAAACCAGAGTCAGTAATCCCATAGAATATTACACACAGTGCAGGTTTTAAGCTCTCACATGGGGGTCAAGCTTGGTTGTCCACATCAACACACACACACACACACACACACACACACACACACACACACACACACACACACACAATTATTATTGGGATTTTATTAGCACTGCCAATCCAGTCATATTAAACATCGGGGCATAGCAGTGTTGTTAGGACTCCATTTTATTGACTTTTCCTGGCCGTCTTTAATCTTGCATGGCAGTCGCCTTTGCTTCCCTTTCAGCGTAAGGAGAGGGGAAGAAATCTCTGACACACCCCAGGGCTAGGAACTTAAGGAGGGGTGTGATTGGTTTCTGATTATTCATCCCCATGCAGGAACAAATGTATTATTCTAAAGGCAAGATGCCATTGTTTTTTCTTTATCCCAGGAGAATCACAGGGGCTTTTTATTGTCCTGTTCTCACCCCTCTGTTAAACTATCTTAGCCCCCTGATTAATAGAATGCCACTGGAATGGAACCAGTAAGTGGAGAGCAGCCAGGTGTAAAATAATGTCTCATATACAGTAGGTGCCCCTTGACTGCCCATATGAATATGGATCGTCTCTCTACAGTCTAAATATGTTCAACAAATTAGAATGTGTGTCATCCTGCTAAACTCTTAATATGCTATTATTTTTACGTGATTGCTTGTTCATGTTACTTGGACATTTTCTTTGCTCATTTCAGAACTGGGCTGGGATGCGCTGTCCATACAAGCTCCTCCGCATGATCCTGGCATTGGTCTGCAGTAAGTTACATTCTTATTTACATTTTCATTCCTAGCTAAACATTTAAAAATAAAGCACTACACATGTTGTTCACAGTCTAAGAGGCAATTGCCATGAATCCTACAAGTGGGACTTATATTATAGGATCCAATAAGTGCAGGCTACATCACTTACTGTAATAATATTTAATGACTTAGAGTGAGTAGTTTTCAAAGGACTAGTCATACTGCATGACTGTCTGTGTACAGCACATGAGAGCCAATACAATATGATGTTCGTTAGCGAGCAATATGTTCCCTCCATCTGTCCGTTATCTCACTCCCGTTTTCGAATACAATTATCTTAGTTGTGATGCAATGCTTTTGTGGACTGCTGCATTTAGACGGCTATGTTCTACCCTATTCAGCCTCTCTCACTAGTGGTCAAATAGTATTACTTTTGATGGTAATTTCTCTGCATTCATTTGGGGGTTACTTTTTAATCCTCCCGGGACCCATCTTTGGCTATGATTCAAATGTGGAATAACCTTACAGGATGTAGCTCAGCTTTAACCATCATTATATGCTCATCTCCCTGCTGGCTGATAGCACAATATAAACCCCACTCTAATCCTTCTCTCGCCTAAGTATCATGACTGCCAGGCTGAACTCAGACTCTCACCTTGCTGATTCTGTTGCCGTATATATTGACCATATTTACACAGAGGCTATTGTGGTCTTACTTCATACCCGGGGAGTTTTGGGTACCCCATATCCACAGAATATGAAGAACAAAATGGCCACCATGTGAATATGGACTATTGTTTTCTGTCGTTCACAGTGAGTTCGGAAGTCGGCCGGGCGGTGTGGCTGCGCTTCTCGCCTCCGCTGCCCTCCTCGGGGCCTCAGCCCAGCTTCATGGCTCACCTGTCGGGGGCAGTGGTGGGTATAAGCATGGGGCTGCTCATCCTGCGGAGCTACGAGGAGAGCCTGCAGAAGCAGTGTTCCTGGTGGGTCATCGTCTTCTCCTTCATCACTTTCCTTCTCTTTGCAATCTTCTGGAACATCTTTGCCTACGAGCTGCTGGGTGTGCAGATTCCTCCTCCCCCCTGATAAAGGCCCCCCCCCGGGCCCCAGGCCCAAACCCTGCTTTGTGCATCCACGTTTTTCTGCACTGGCTACCGTAAACCACCCCCCCCCCCCCCGCCCCCTCCTTTCAAATTCGAACCAACCGATATGAATTCATTCGATA
Organism: Protomyctophum bolini; assembly: GCF_963924005.1. Classification (NCBI taxonomy): domain Eukaryota; kingdom Metazoa; phylum Chordata; class Actinopteri; order Myctophiformes; family Myctophidae; genus Protomyctophum; species Protomyctophum bolini. The sequence goes on along the minus strand of NC_137879.1, from coordinate 21,587,693 downwards.
TACTGAAGCCAACCAAGAATAATTATATAAATATTTTCTACAGATACTTTGCAATTCAAAGAAATACTTCTCTTTTATTAAAGAGGGATTACAGTAGCAAGAAGTACAGGTGACAGTTCCTCATATCCACTTTGAGGAACATCTCTCTTTTTATATGTTGAAATCCCATCCACCTTATTGCTCTAACCTTTCACAGAGCAATTTGCTGTTGAACTCTTTTATTCTGAGGGATTCCATTATAGACAAGTGCATTCTGCTTACCATTTAAAGACCCTGTGAATGGAAATCTCAAACTCAATTCATGCAGGCCTCTGACCAAAACTAAAATAATGGTTGCAAGTTATATGCAAAGGTGCTAGACAAATATTCAACAGCAGCAACTTATGAAACTTTTTTTTTTAAATTGGGGGTAATGCCAAACAAGGAAGCAGTGATGAGATTAAGTTTTGTGATATTTATTTTAAGGCCTTTGGGTTTACAATGGAGAGAGACACGGAATAGTGGTCAGAATGTTTGGGGATGCCATGAAGAAAAGAGAGGTAATGAGTGGGACTGTGACAATATGTTTGAATCACCAGAATGCCTCATGAGATATTTAGTCAGATATTTCCCACTGTGTATGTATCTGACTCGGGTGGGGCACTACACTATTTAAAAAAATACATTTTAAGCATCTATTAACCATATTCACACAGTGGCCACTGGTGGTGGGAGTATGAAGTATGAGCAAAATTGCTGGTGTGTGTGAATATAGACACATACCCCTAATTTAGACCTGAGGCTGATTATAAAAATCACACTTGAGCGGCGCCTCACTTCTTTAAACAATCATCGTATTCTAAACAACAATTAAAAGTCCATAGACTTGGCTGCCGCATGACGTCACGTGCGGTGCTGTTTTTGTTTTTACGTAATTAAAAGCCTATATACAGTAGGCCTACTATAGTTTTGGCTGCCATGACACAGTTTTCCCGAAAAGCCAGACGTTGGAGGGGGTTAGCGCCCATCTGTTCTGAAAGGTAGAACAACGTATATAATGTAGGTGTTTCAGGTCTAAATGGGTTCACAACTTTTTCTTTGTTACCTCAGAAACAAAGGCCAAGTGTTGCACCTCAAGTATGAGATCTCATTCGAAATATCATATTAAAGTGAGAGTTTAGCAACAAAGAGATCTTGTTCAAAATATACAATAATACTCTATCTCTCAAGTCTCTCTCTCCCTCCCTCTCTCTTCTTTTCTTAGTTGAGTGCAGATGTATGTATTATTTATATTTATTTATAGAGATTTTCACTTCATGGGATCTTTAAATCTAGGAGGGCACAAGTTTTATAAAGTCCCATCCCTAACATACATACACTGTGGATATGGTACATATTATATTGCATTATACAAGACACCTGTGATGGAAGGGAAAGAGACAATGAAATGGGTCTAAGAATATTGGCATTCTTAACTTAATTATTTATTTGGTGGTTGTCTCTTCAGCGAATGAGCTTCATCTATTAATGTGGCATAATGCTAGCTACAAACCTGCTAAAGTAGCCTACTGTGTAAAATATATCATCTCATGCTCTGTGGATCGATCTGACTGAGACAAGGACACAAACATGTTGCAGATAGAGGTCTTCTCTGTCTTCTGAAGACAACCACAGCTGACTGAAGTACAGAGTGGTCTGAGAACGCATGCGCATACACACACACACACACACACACACACACACACACACACACACACACACACACACACACACACACACACACACACACACACACACACACACACACACACACACACACAGGCCTCTGCCTATTCTTTAACAGACTGAACTGGGGAGGGCACGGATGTGACCTCTAACCTCCATGTCCCAGAGGGCATTGGGGTCTCTGTCAGGCCCAGTCTATACCTCAGTTTCACATTCTTAGGGACTGTATACTTTTGTAAAGGAATGTATTCATAAAAAAGAGTGTTATTAAGTTATTTCTGTTTTTCATTTTATAGTGGATGTGTATATTGTATGTTCATAACTAAGAGTATATTTATTTGTATTTCTTTTCCTTGTTTAGGGGGAAAAAACGTTTCAAATGGTGCAAACTTCATGCTAAGATTGTTGTTCTTCTGATAACTGTTACTGTATGGCTTTGATCCTCTAAAACATTATCTGTGAGGCAAAATCATGTTTTCTTGGCAGAGCGCCAACGACTCCACTTGTCCACTTGACATCATAAATCTTTTGTGCTTTACAAAATAAGCCATAGAAGAACCAACTCACTGAAGGCAAAGGCTGCAGAGAAATTAAAAATAAATGTATTAATTGGAATTGCTGGTGAGCTTGAGTGAACATTGTTCATTCTAGAGTTGGTGTGGCCAGAGACTGAATAAGAGACATCAGCATTCTGAATATTCAACTGTTGAATCAAGCTCAGGCTTGGCTCGCAATTACATTGATTCATTTTTTCCCCCTCCCTCTCAATCAATAATTAATTGGACTTTGGCTGCTATTTATGCATTTACCGATCGTGATGGTTGGTCATAAAACAGCTGACTAGTAAACGGAGGTAAAAGGTTTGCCATTTTCAAAATTATGCATTTTAGTCAATCAAACATAACGGACTGAAAATATTTCCCAGTGTATGACATATGCACTTGTGATAGAAACTTGTGCACCCGTTGTGATTATTGCTACAGTATAAAATTACAATATATACAATAAATAATGCATAATTAGCCTTCGATGATGATAGAGTGTAACAATGGACCCAAATGGGCTCTTACGTGGTCCCAAATTTGTTAATCTTTACACTCTAAGAGTTACATTAACATTCATGATTTGACTGCTGTTTTCCAGCAGGTGATGGGAATGAAGTGCATGCATCTTAATTAACCGGGTGGGGTAAAGTTAGCCAAGCGTATTTTATGAACCTGGCTGTGGGCTCAAGCCAAACACAGCAATGTCATCACGACTAAGGAAGGCTGTGCCCTCCCCTTCCCTTCTCTGTTATTTAGACTACAGCTCAAGGGAGAGGAGTTTAAAGATGTGATAGAGGTGCGACTGTCATCCCTGGCTAACATAATGTGACAGTTTGGGTGGTACCAAAGCGAGGCTTATGAAAGATAGAGGGAGAGCAGGAATTAAGGAGGCACTCCCCATAAAACACCAGTCTAGGCTGTAGAGTAGTTACATGCTTACCTTTGTGTCTTGTTGCGTGCACATCACAACAATTCCAGTGTCAGGATGATGTATGGTCACTGCAAGAGGGGAGGCGGTATTTTACCAGGCCCAAAGCTACACTGTACATGTCACGTCTTGTAATGAGTAGATCTGACAGGTTGCGTGATGTTTATTTAACTGCTATTTATGAGTGATATTACATACTGTAATTATTTGGTTTAAGAAATGCAACAGGATCCCCTGGTGGAGAATGGCTGGACACAAACGGGGGGGGGGGGGGGCATAATGATCAAATCTTAATGATTAATAGTTGAGCAGAATGCAGAACCAATTATGCAAGCATTCATCTCTCACATCAACACGGTGAACCCCTTTATTGACTTCATTCTTTCAAATTCAACGTACAGTTCTGTTACTTTCACCTCTGTACTTGTTCTTATTCTGTAATGCAGCCTAACGTACTGTAGCAGCATACTTGAGATCTTCTTAACTACTGTTTCTTATTCCCGGTTTCTGTATGTCACCATAGGTGTGCGTTTTTGAAGGGCACTAGCCCCATCTATGCCCAGCTTTGAGGCTCTGTGTGAACACAAACATTGGCTTGTGATTGGCTGATCACCCCATAGCGATGATTTGAATGCAAAGGCGCCAAAAGTGATTGGCCAGAATGACTTTTGTGATGATTTGATAGGCTGAGCACGGAATGTGATGTATGATGATAAGAGCGCCCTCACTTCACACAAGTGTGATTTTTTCCTATTTATTAGATTATTTTTGTTGCATTTATTGTGTAATGTGTTTATCTGACGTGTGCCATAATATTCTTGTGCCATCAACATTCTTTGATGCTTTCTTCAGGTATCGACATCCTGATACATTTCCAGTTGCTGTTGTACATGACCAATGCCTTGTTATGTAAATCCAAAACTACGCAAAGCCTAAGGCCACAATTATAAGGAAAGAGACATATATCCCCCATACAGTGCATTGTATTTCAACTAAAGATGTTAAGGCTACAGCAATTAACTTGTTTCTGACCAGGCTGCCTTCCCTTAGTGTAATTGAACATGTTGCAGTCTCAGTGCAGACACTCTAGAAGAGACAGACTGTATCCAAGAGTCATTGGATGCTCACCAGCTCCTTTCATTTTTAGTTTTTAGATTTAGCAAATAATAATAATACTGGTTCAGGAGTTCTCTATGCCAATCCTGCTCCAAAATACAGACAATTAGCTTGACCCTGAATTATTTCCCACATTTATAGAAATCTTAAAAATATATAAATAGATAACTGGGCATTAAAATAAAAGGTACACATTACAATGAAGGCCAGACAGGGGTCCCAGGACACAACTTTGAAGACTTAGTACACTGAAATGGCAAGAGTTCAACTGCCACTCATTATCCAACTTTAAAGGCCACTAAATTTCAGTTTAAAATTACTATGTAATTCAATGCCGCCCAATGTCATTGTGGTCTTTATTAGTCGACTTTCTGCAAGTCGGAAACAAGATGCGACTTGGTTAAAAAATAAAAAGCAAGTCTAGTATGGTTTTTCAGTTTTTAGTTTGTGCATTATTGTGAACGTTCACAAATACGGAGCCATGAGTATAACTTGAGAGTCAACTCTTGAAACAAGTGGTTTTTCCGTGCTATAATTTGGTATGAAGTCATATCTGTGCTGCTGTGGTAGTTTTCATGAGCTGCTTATTTGCATTAATACAATGGTGCCAAGCTTAGGAGGTTAATCTCCAAACCAGACCAGAGGTTGTACTAATACAGCGTTTACAAAAAAGTAATACAAAAAAAGCTATTTTTCTCTGGGTCATGAAGAAACTAAAGGAAACCTAAATTTACATAAATATGGATAATTTATATCAAAGTCCCCATTAATTATTTCATGATCTAATTGTACTTTTTAAATGTTCTGAACAGAACCATTTTATATTGTATATATATATATATTTTGGTTTTATTTTGTACTGTTCATTGTACTTGCTTTAATTTAGAAACAATATAAATAAAGAACAATACTGTGGCAACATATCCATGATTCCACTGCTTCCCTTGTTTTGTTTGTTTAACAGTTCATCATGCAGCTTGTTTATTTGGTTTAGAAGCAGTAGATTCAAGTCCAACACACAGTAACATCCTGAGTGTTATTTTAACTCTACAAAATTGTATAAAGCAAGGCTATTGCACACCTACAGGCGACAGGTGCGTAGGAGCCTCCTACACACCTGTCGCCTGTAGGTGTGCAAAAGCCTTGCTAGGAGGCGGCCAACCAAGGGTCTGACATACTGAACATAGCCTGATGAAGGTTGCATAGACCAGGGATACTCAAATAGATTTACCTGTGGGCCACATTACAAAAATGGCAAGGGGCCAGGGGCCAGTAGATAAAATTACGACATTAATGATACTTGATAACTTCTCTCTTTCAATTTCCGCAATTTCCATTTCCATTTCCAACTATTAATGGCAGCTGGGTTTCATCATTCAAATAAAATAGAATTCTGTCCGTTTAGCTATAAAATTATGTCAGGGAATAGGGATACACAGTATATGTCTTTCATTTGCATTGCATCTCCCCCCCCCCCCCAAGCTTTTATTTTCGTTCGAGTAATAGTACAACTCTAATAGTATTACTTATAATAATGTAATTAAAGATAACTTCATTCAGATTTATTTATTTTTATTTCATTTTCCAGATTTTTTTTTCTTCTTTTTTTAAGATTTTCATTGGTGGGCCAGTCATAATGGTCCCGCGGGCCTGATGTGTTGAGGTTGAGTATCACTGGCATAGACCGAAACATTGTTTTCCATTAATACATTTTTCAACTGCAAAGACTGTGCTGGAGTTTTTTCCTTTTTCAACTCTACATATGTGAAAATTGACCCTGATGGGTCAATTTGAAAGAGTTGCACGTGCACAAAAGCTATGTTTCCATTTGCACATTTTTATATAAAGAGCGCATAATTTATCATGGAAATTAGGTGAAAAGGCTTTTACAAAACATTCACATTCAGACTGTTCACCCAATGAGTTACGCCGGGAAACAAAATGCAATCACCAAGCATAAAATATTTATTAACTCAACAAATAAGACACTGGATGAAATATGGCAGTCGTGGCTGTTTATTTGGTCCTCAGCTTTTTGCGTCGTCTCTGTTCATCATCGGAGGACTCTTCCTTCTTACTGCTGCTCAGATTCTTGACATCGATTTCACCAAGGAATGGGAGCTGCAACTGATTAGCTACTGCCCAAGCCCACAGACACAACTCCACCTTGTGGGGTGTCCAGTCATGCTGGCCGTCCACTAAGAAGAGAGAAGACCGATCAAGTTCAGTGTTCGTAACAGTAATGCCTTCTATTTTCATAGGTTAGCGCAAAATCGCTGAGCAGAATAAATGTAATAAACGATTTTAAATCGAAAACTGTTGACAATAAAAAAAAATCGATAGTTGCAGCCCTAATCAGTATACATGTACTGTACCATCTTGTGGACACACACACACACACACACACACACACACACACACACACACACACACACACACACACACACACACACACACACACACACACACACACACACACACACACACACACACACACACACACACACACACACACACACACAGTTACACTGGGAAAAGCAATTGCACTTTCAGTTTATGGAAAACTCTATAATAAGGTGACTTCCCTTCATAAACATAAATCAATTGGTTTGTTGCTGGCCCATTTTGTATGCTTGTAGCACAGAGTACAATGTGCAAGGCTGCATTTAGCCACCGGCGCCGTAAATCAAGGACTACAATTGCCACGGCAGACGAATGCAGAAGTATTTAAACCCACCCTAATATCCCTGTGGCCGTCTCACCTTTGTTAAGCCTCTCGGTGCGTTGGAGCATTTTGCTGAGGTAGAGAGAGTAGTGCTTGGCTGTGTACTGGATGGGCTTCAGTCCAGGCACACTCTCCACGGCCTCATCAGACATGAACGCAGTCTGCTCTGGAGCACCCGCTGCCAGCACAGCTTTAAAAAAAAAATGGACAGTCAGTCATAGGCCAAGCTAAACTGCATAGGCTATAGAGAGGATGATTCCTGAATGGTAACTAAACCGAGGCATTCAGTCCCACAGTGTATGCTTTATTCCGCGTACGTAATGACAAACCAATCTCTTATGTCATTCATGTGGTGGCAATTTCTCTGGGCGTATTTGTTAATGACCGCTCCACTAAAAGCAGATATGCTTCGATGTACGTATACGTACAAAGCCGTCATTACCAATGTTAAAGTATGTACTCTATGCCCTCAGAAATAGGGCTGTGGAGAAGCCAGTTAATTAAAAAATTTGCCCTGATGAAGACCGAGTGAGGTTGAAACATGTTGGTATAATAAAGGCTGTTCTCTATTTTTTAACTATGAGTGTCCGGATCTCCCATTTTTTTATCCGATGTATCCCATCTGATCCAGCAGCACCTTTTACTATTTTAACTTCACTGACTCATTTGAAATTTTGTTTGTAAATCATCTATTTTCAGTTTTCACAATTTATTTATTTTTTACAAACGTTCATTAATTGTAATTGAGGCAAAGGTTTGAAATAATCGCTATATTGATTTTAACATCATATCGCCCATCCTACCCCTCCGACAGAATGTAGTGCTTGTAGAGCTAACCTGAGGCGGTGGCTGGGCCGAGGCCTTTGAGGGAGCTCAGTTCGGTGATGGCAGCCTGCGTGTCTGGCAGTAGACTGAAGGCCTTTCGGGAACATTTCTCCACCGTCTCCTCACTGTTGGAAGCCACCAGCTGCTGCAGCCGTGGCCGGAACTTCCCCCTCTGCAGCAACATGGGGGCCAGTCAAGGAGAGGATAGTTGACATTATTGCAATCAATGACAAGAGCGCCCCTCACTTCACACGGGTGTGATTTTTCCTTCTACACCAAATCTCTGCACCAAAAATAGATGATCTACAAGCTCGCATTGCGATCGTTGGGTGCTTGTAGATCGACTATTTTTTCCTGATGTTCCCCCCAGAATATAGATTGATGCTGGGGTTCAAGTGGTCAAGAATATGGGGGAAAGAAAACTGTATATACTGAACTCACTTGGGATCATTGTGACTGTTTAATTTTTGAGGGGCGATAGCCCTATGTCCAGCTTTTAGTGTTTGTGTAAACATAAACATTGCGTAACACAAACATTGAAGACGAAGGTGAGGACGCAAATTCTGATTGGCCGGAATGAGATGATGTATGATGATGTACGATGATAAGAGTGCCCCTCACTTCACACGGGTGTGATTTTTATACAATACTTACGGTGAGTTTCCATTCCATCAGTTTCACAAGCTCTGACAGCGTGACATATGTGTCAGGTCTGCCAATAATGGCTTTCGGTAGCTCCTCTTGATACCTGGGTAAAGATTGAGACAATCCTTTTGCCTTTATTCTTGTAAATAGACTGACTGCACACATGTTTTAATCCAATTATCCAATTATTTTTTTGCCCCTTTTCTCCCCAATTTACTAGTCATCATGCCAATGAATTCCTCCCAACACAAGTTTCTGTGTTGTCACTGCATCCACCTGACTCACCTGCCAGTGAGGTGCAGCCACCAGGAGGACGCAGAGCCTTCATCCTACTCCTCACACTCCCCGCTGACAGGTGCCACCCCAGCCCGCAGGAGTACATGCAATGAATGACCAATATCACCCTCCCCATGCGGCATCCTTCTCCCGAACACGGGCCAATTGTGTTCACATAGACGGACGACAAAACCGGATGCACCACAGTGGATTCGAACCCACAACCTCCCTGGTGGAATGCAGGGACTTAACCACTGCACCACCAAGCACACTCAATCCTGTGATAATAACAGACTACTAGAAAGGAAGGTGAACATGTCAGACTAATTACCATTTGTCTAGGCTCAGCAGTCTTCCAGATTTCTTGCTTTTCCCCAGTGACTTGGACTCCACCACCTCCCAGTATTTATCATGTATGCTTCTCCAGAGGACCGGGTCCTCACAAGCAAACAGGTCTCCCATGGCAGCACATAAGAGGTTAAAGAACCATCACCTGTTTAACAATATGAGGGATTGAGGGAAATCAGTGACATTAACAACTGAGTTCAATGCAGTGATACATAATTAATTATGCAGTTCACATCCCAATGTCTGAATGCTTTCACTTCAAAGTGAATGTTGTGGCTGAGTCATGTTTGTTGTCTACTTAGACAAACTTAAGAAAACAGTCATGTTGATCCTACAGCCTCAGCATCAAAGTTAGCTAGTAAATGAGCATATGAAAATATCAAATAATAATTTTCACAAAATTAACTGAGGTGCAGTGATAAAATCAGTCACAGATAAAACACTGCAATTATATATATTTTTGCGAGAATTGACAACTTACCAAATAGTGAATGGACTGTTGCATGATGCTTCCTGTGGGATATGGAAATCGCGCGAGAAGTAGGAGCGAAATACTATTTCCGGTTCTCCCAGCAGTGAGCAGAGCAAAAGAGTTACAGAAGGTTAGTCCTAAACAAAATACTTTTCGTTTTCAGTATATTTAAAGTATTGCTTAATGATAAAATACAATGAAACCCCCATATATATTGATTTCAAGCAGACTGTTGACGCTAGCATTTCGTTCTTCTTGCTAGAATGCTGGTGTGTACGTTTACATTAGTTAGCCACCACCACTAGCATTATGTTTATGTTGAGGTTTGCTATTTGTGACCACGAGTTTAACCCATTGGATGTCATGTCTAGACTCTAGAATAGATGCTTGCATGACCTACGGATAGAATGTTTAGCTGAGCCCCCTGTACGTGAGATTATCATGTTCCGTGTTTCAGTTTAAAGTGGGCATGCCAAAAACAAAACAAAAACACCTCACATAATGTGATGCATTACCTCCTCATTCATGCAAGACATGTATGTCGATGATTATTGGCATTGATTAGACTTGTCAGAAGCAGTAAGGGTAGAACATAAAATGGGATAGTTTAATTATGACAGTATCTTTATATCAGGCTTTGAGTTCAGTTCTACATTTGAAGGGTGGTTGTTTTCAGTAATGATATTCACCTCCTCCCTCTTCTGTCTTTGCATGTTGGTGTGTCATTCTGTGCAGCTGTGTCACCTCACCCAGGACTTCTTTAATGACACTGCAGAGTTGGGAGACAAACAGTTCGTTATGTGCCTCCTAACGGAGGTGACTATTGTTTTCATCCAAGTTTGATTGATTGATTGTGGTCCTGACCTATGTATTCATCAACTAATCAAGTATCTGTAGATGAGGACAGTCTCTCATGTCAATAGTCATTATCACACCTAAATTCTATATATGTTCTTGTCCCAGTACAAAGTCTCAAAAGAACGATGGAAAAGAAGTAAATGTTTGCAATGCATAGTGTCATGTGTTATCATGTTGTTGATGCCAGTCTCTTGCCACTAGGTCAACCCTGACAATAGTACACGATGAGCTCATTGTATTCCTGTTGAGAAGACCAGAGTTTCCATATTAAGTAAGTGCCTGTTGAAATTATGTTGACAATACCATACAAATGTATGAGACTCTGCAACAACTACAATCACACTTTGTAAGAGAAAACAAGTGTTCCACTTTGCTGAAGAGTGCCACCTTCTGGTCAAATCTGGCATTGCCTTAAACTGTTTGCATAATGTGGAGAAAGGCTTTGAATATCACCCACAGGCTATACATATAGCGGCTGTCAAGACCAGATAATTTGCAAACGACATAATACAGCTTGAGCTTGTCAAGCTTGTCAGCTTCTGTTGAGCTAAACTTAAACATTAGCTATTTGCGGTTTGCTGGCCTTTAGGAGGACCATGGAGAAGATGTCGCGGGTCACCACGGCCCTCAGCAGCAGTGCCATCAGCGGGCGAACCATGTTCTGCCACTTGGATGCCCCCGCCAACGCCATCAGCGTGTGTCGTGACGCCACACAGGTGGTGGTGGCCGGTCGTAACATCTTCAAGATCTACGCACTGGAGGAGGAGCAGTTTGTGGAGAAGTTGAATTTGCGCGTGGGCCGCAAGCCCTCGCTCAACTTCAGCTGTGCCGACGTCATGTGGCACCAGATGGAGGAGAACCTGCTGGCCACGGCCGCCACCAACGGAGCCGTGGTCACCTGGAATCTGGGCAAGCCCTCTCGGAACAAGCAGGACCAGCTCTTTACCGAGCACAAACGGACAGTCAATAAGGTGTGCTTCCACCCAACTGAAGTCTACATGCTGCTAAGTGGCTCGCAGGACGGCTACATGAAGTGCTTCGATCTGCGTAAGAAGGAGTCAGTCAGCACTTTCTCAGGTTGGTATCCGTCATCAGCAGTGTTGTACTACATTGTATAGTAGTCAGTCACCAGGCAACAGCTTATCAGCTTGCCTGGCATTGCTTGGGTTATATATTGCACACGTTGCTTTGATCACAAACAGCACAGGGCGCTGCTTTTCCTTTTTTGCCAAAGGGTTGGGTTATTGCAAATTGGCTCTCCCTTTCACTCTCCCTCTACTTCCCTCCCTCTCTCCCGCTCTCTGTCTCTCTCTATCGCTAATCAAGCTCTGCTCTGACATGGCCACACACAACTACCTCCCTCCCTCTCTCCCCACTGATTATATTCTCAGTATATTCTGACTGTTTGTGTTCAAAACTGAAAATGTTCTTGGACTTTCTGAGAGTATAAAATAAACATCAAATGAGAGTTTGAGCTACCCTATTTATCGCTCTTCCCTTTTTTAAACACTACATTTAAGGTCAATCTGAGAGTGTGCGGGATGTGCAGTTCAGCATGAAGGATTACTTCACCTTTGCTGCATCCTTTGAGAATGGCAATGTCCAGCTCTGGGACATCAGACGACCAGACCGCTATGAGAGAATGTTTACAGCACATACTGGACCTGTGTTCTGCTGTGACTGGCATCCTGATGACAGGTAAAGTGTTATGGTTGCTTAGCGAAATACATTTTTGATTGTGTGAGGTAATATGGCAGTTGTGTCTCAACTAGGACTGAAAATTCAGGGTAGGTTTGTAATGTTTTTGAGGGTCGCTAGCCCCTCCTATGTCCAGCTTTGCGGGTATTCCGTGTAAACACAAACATTGTCTCAACACAAACAGCCATTGATAATGAATGGCCAGTTTTTAGTTGAAGACGAAGGTGCGCAAATTCTAATTGGCCGGAATGAGATGATTGTATGATGATAAGAGTGCCCCTCACTTCACACGGGTGTGATTTAAAAAAATTAACATTTATCCTAAAGGCAGGATAGTCAGTCATATGTATGTTTGAAAATAAATTGGTCTGGTCCTCTGTAGGGGATGGCTGGCCACTGGAGGCAGAGACAAGATGGTGAAGGTGTGGGATATGACCACTAACCGCGCCAAGGAGATCTATTGTGTCCAGACCATCGCCTCAGTGGCGCGGGTTAAGTGGCGCCCGGAGAGGAAGTGGCACCTAGCCACCTGCTCCATGATGGTAGACCACAACATCTACGTGTGGGATATCCGCCGACCGTTCATCCCCTTCGCTACCTTTGAGGAACACAAGGACGTGACCACTGGCATTGTGTGGCGCCACCAGCACGACCCCTACTTTCTACTGTCAGGCTCCAAGGACAGCACGCTCTACCAGCATATGTTCAAGGATGCCAGCCGGCCTGTGGACAAGGCCAACCCAGAGGGCCTGTGCTTTGGGCTGTTTGGTGACCTCGCGTTCGCTGCAAAGGAGAGCCTGATCAGCAACGATGCCAACAGGAAGCCGTTCCCCGGCGGAGACCGCCGCTATCCCATCTTTTTCTTTAAGAAGCCTGACCTGACGGAGCAATTTGCCCATGTGTCCAGCGCCCTCAGTGTCTTTGAAACGGACTTGGAGAGTAGCCGCATGGACTGGTTTGTCAAGACAGCACGCCTCTACCTGCTAAGCGGGAAGCCGTTTGCTGAGTTATGTGATCACAACGCTAACGTGGCCAAGGAGCTGAAGAGACCTCAGGTCAGTAAGATAACCTAGGGTTAGGCTGTTACTGGCCACTGACCACTTGCCCTATTGGAACGGCCATGCTAAAAACATAACACTTGTGAATGATAACTTGAGGATTGCCAATATATGTGACCTGTTATATCGGCTGTGTCTCAACTGCTGCAAGACTTTCTTGGCTTTCTCATCATGCCTGCCAACAACATCTTTGTTCTCCTAACATTAAGAAAAAGCGCAAATTACATATTAGGCCGACCGATATGAACAAACTCAAATTAAATGAGTTGGACTTGTTGCACGTTCAAAGGGCTCACAGTCTCTTACCATTCTCACGTTCTTACCATTTCCTTGTGGGAATTTAGCGGTTGTGTTTATGTAAGTTACAAGCCTATACACATAAATCTTGCCAACACGTCATTTTTTCAAAGGGAGTGACTGCAGGAAATTAAAGCTTATGTGTGTTTTCGCTTTTCACAAACACATGGGTTCATTACCTTCGAGCAATTCATTGCTATTGCTACTATGATGTCACCCTAGTACATTTACAATTTTAAAAGCTACTATATTTCTCATTCAAATCCAACAAAGCCAAGACTTTGTTTTGTTATGGTGCATTCACACGGGCAAATGTAAAAGATGCAGTCTACCATTCATTGTCAATGGAAGCCTGCAAAGACGCAGTTGACAGACTGTGATTTAGAATCTGTTCAGAATAACTTGAATAATGGTGTTAATAATTTTTAAGGTTTCAACAACATGGACGATGTTGAGAATCATGTTCTCAGACCCCACGCCTTCGCTCAATCACAGTCACAGTAAATTGGGTGTCTTACCTTTAATGAACAGGTAAGAAAACATCACTGCATGGTAAAGAAATAAATAATAATCCCACTACATCCTACCTACCAACGCTTGTCACAGACAAAATAAAAAGTATATCTTAACATCAACATGTTTGTATGCTTGCCAGTTTCAGTATGAAGGAAATGGGCACAGGGATGGGCACAGAAAGCAGACTTGACCGCAGTAAAGGCGAGAGCAGGCAGGATAACATTCACCTGGAGCCTGGGAACTCTCACATCAGCAACAACGATGGTGAGACCTGCCGAACATCTCAGATTGTTCCCACACTTGTTTAATCTACCATGCAATGCAGGCACACTGGGTGTATGTAGTCATTTGTAATGTATGAATCACACAAAACATTCTTTCACCATATTCACACAGCGGCCATTTTGCTCTGCCGAATGTTAGGAAATCTCTGTGGTTGACTGTTTGCATGTTTGTGAGACTGGTGTGCATTGGCTTTTAGAAATGATTAGGCATTGACCATTTTCTTTCCCTAACAGACAATGAGGAGACGGAGGGCAGCGATGGTCAGGCGGAGTATATGTTTGGCGACGCTGAGCTTGATGACGATGACCTCTATTCTGTGGAACATGATCAGACGGGTCAGCCTCTGTTTACTATATGGCACAATAATTACCTCAAGGGTTATATCATCTAGTTCTGTACCAAACTAACAGCCCTTTTACCTAAGGCTAGGCAAACTGTGTTTATGTCCAGCTGCGTGCATACATTTCACAGTGAGTATTGTATATTGGCAATTTGGCAGCCATTTTGGAAGCTCACTCACCTTCAGCATTAGTATTGTGGGGTGAACTTGCTTGAATGTGGAACCATTAGAAGCCGTTTCAATAATTAATATTCTCCTAATTGATCACAGGATGTTTCAACAGTCCACCACGTGGGCCAGCCATAAAATGTGACCTTCTGTCATCACATATCGTATTTGCTCCAGGCTTTGTCTGTCCAGTCTTTGTCTGTCCAGGCTTTGTCACACTAATAGCTCTGTGCATATCCAGTAGAGGAACAGGAGTACACGCTGCCTCAGGAAGCTTTCCCGCTGCGCCACGAGATCATGGACAACCCGTCTGCCCCAGAGCACCTGCAGCAGGACAAGGCGGAGTCGCCGCACGTCAGCGGCAACGAGGCGGAGGCGGTCATGTGCCTGACGCCCATCGAGTCGTTCTCCCTCATCTCCATTTCCCAGCCGTTGTTCAGCCCGCACCTGCCCGCCCGCTTCTTCTGCCCGGTGGTGCGCGAGATGCTCAGCTACTACGCAGAGCAGGGCGACGTGCAAATGGCCGTCTCTGTTCTCATTGTCTTGGGAGACCGCATCCGCAGAGAGATCGACGACCTCACACAGGTCAGAGTACTGACCATTTGGTCTCATGAAATGGAAACATTCTCATTTCAAGTATTTTTGTTTTTCATAATTTCAATAGATTTGGTTTTTAATTGTTTTTAAATAAGTATTTGTCAACTGTGGAGTAATATTGTTTTATTGCACAAGAAATATCATATTGAATTAATTCATTAACATGGAAAAACAATCCTGCGATTGAAGGATTCAAGAGTATGTGGATTCAAGAGATGTGGAAAACAAAGTTTTATACTTTTTCTGTTTTGTATGCATGGAGTTAGCATTACTCTAATGGACTCCCAGGTGTGGGTATAATATTCAAATATGTCTTCCCTGTGTATTTTTGGTTTCTTCCTCAAAGCCTTTGAGTCAAAAGGCCCAATCGAAATGCCACTTTAGTGACATTATAACCTAACGTCTCCTCCATTATCATGAAACAGGCGATTTAGGCATTTAGCATACGCTCTTAATCCAAAGGGAGAAGAGTCTGGGACGTGTGGAGCATTGTCCAGGCTTATTCAGCCTCCCTGCATTATAATATCATAATAAACAGGTATAATTAATGAACTGGTGGGTGTGGCCACATAAGCACATCATTTTAACACTTTATGTACACTTGGAAAAAAAAGATCTTCCTAGTATAATCATAGAACCTGATGATCATGTTTTAGGGGGGGAACAAATCACGGCACTCCATCTTTAAGATCTTCATGATGCCTCCTGATTTTAATGCCTGATTCATGCTTCGTTTCATGCTTCGTGTCACATAAGCTCACAATTAATAGTGATCTGCTTTTTATTTTGGTCATGGTATTAAAGCATAATAAACATGTGATCTAGTGCATATGATTGTTTTCAAGTCCAGCAAATGTGGAATTTACCTAAAACATGACATGTTATGTTATGTTATGTTTGCTCCTGATGTTCTCATTTCTTACAGACATATTTCCCAAGTTAGATCGGCTATTTTCAGTGTGTGACAACTGCCCACAACTAAGTATAACTCAGGCTTTAATGCGAGTGGTGTCTCCCATTCAGGAACACTGGTACATGTCCTACATAGACCTGCTGCAGCGCTTTGAGTTGTGGAACGTGTCTAATGAGGTCATCAAGCTCAGCACGTGCAGCGCCATCACCTGTTTGAACCAGGCGTCTACCACACTGCACATCAACTGCAGCAACTGCAAGCGGCCCATGAGCAACAAAGGCTGGATCTGTGACAGGTACACCCGCTGAATGTGAATTAATTTGATTAATACTCACAATATACCTAGTACCTACACCACACTTTATCGTATGGACAACCACATAGAATCGTTACACTGCTAACCATGTTACAATAACGCAAATTAATTTACACTCGATATCCGTTGTACCGTTGAGTGGCATACATCTCAGACAAGTGTTATATATATTATATATGTTATATATATATTAAAGGCATAAAACCTCACTATGGGACAATGCAAGGAATATCAAGTTTTGAATTATTGATTTGCTTTATTCTCTTAGGGCTGTGACTGTGACTTAACAATGTAGTATTACAATCAAGTCAAAATTATATGCAATGAAATACAGAACACAGTAAAGGGTAAGACCATATAGTAATATATATTTAACATGAGGAACATGACTCTTTCACCCCAGGTGCCACCAGTGTGCCAGTGTATGTGCGGTATGCCACCATGTGGTGAAGGGGCTCTTTGTGTGGTGCCAGGGCTGCAGCCATGGCGGGCATTTGGAGCACATGATGAACTGGCTCAAAACGAACTCCCACTGCCCTGCTGGCTGCGGCCACCTATGTGAGTACACCTAACTGAACCCCACACTGGCTGGCTCCACATGGGGGGAGGTGTTGGGAAGTGCTCCCGGCTGCTGCTGGATGCCTGGGTCCGAGGTCGTAGCTTCCCGTCACAATGGAAAGACGGTTGGCGGTGTGACTGTGTTGGGAGGTCTAGTCATGACGACCAAAAGGAGCAAGGGGTGGGGCAGTGTTTCTAAAACATTTTAATTTCAAGGATCCCCATAACTCTGAGAGTGCACAAATGGATCCAAATGGACCCGTAAGGATCCATTTGGTTCCATGTGTACACTCTGAGTTACAGAACTGTAAGGGTCCATTTGGAACCCTGAGGGTCCCTGGACCCCACTTTGATAACCACTGGGGTGGGGTATGAATTAAGTTGACCCCACACTCATGCGCACTCTCCCCCAGTCTATGATGCACTCAAACTAAGCATGGTCCTCGATGTGTTTCCATTGGTTTTTCAACCCATCTGTGAGGTTGGGTCTTACTTTTCAGAAATGAACACAGACTTTTGTGAAATAAAAACTGTACAGTAGGTCTATAGAAGCACACTTGTGGATTATTAAATATATTTAAATATATGTAAATAGAGCGATTTTTGAAGATTTAAGATGATGGTAATATTTACATCCATTGAGGTCTTAAAGCAATAAATATTAACACAGATGTTGGCCTAAAGGGGTTGTACAGTTTGTTTTGGTTAAAATAAGTGTTAAATAGCTCTATATTCTGATGATTGCTATGAAGTGTTTGTTTAGTAGGGGTCTCTCCCATCTCTCCAGCTCTTTATTAAACAGGAATTATATTTTCAGGTTTTGATACCAATTTTATCCAATCATGAGAAAGAACACTAAACCCGAAGCTGGTAAATGGGTTTTCTCTCCTGATGTTTAACCCACCTGAAAATGTATTTTTTGTTTATTAAGGTGCTGGAGAGATGGGCAGGCTGAACTTGCTGAACAGTGAACAAACACTATAGCATGATTATTTTCTGAATACAAGCTTTAAACTTTTAACAAACAATGTAATATTGTTGCAGTCACTTGAAAGAAAAGACCGTCCCCCAGATATATCTTGTATGCACGAGTGCTAGTGCTACAAAAGAATGTAACTTTGTGATCAAATTGAAATTACCTGTACCATTTTGTTTGGTTTGTTTCTTTCATACTCGCATAGCAGTTTGCAAAACTGAAATATGTGCATATTTACAGTATACATAAATAAAATGAAAGGAAGGAGAAAAGTACAATCTGATTCTGCACTTTAGGTAAAAGGTATTCAGATGGATGGAGCCTGCACACCATATTGGGTACAGAAAAATACTATTTTATTTATTCATCAGATGAATAAATAAAGTGTTCTTTTTTTTGTGTGAGCTCCATCCATCTGTAAAGTCTCTGTAGCCCAGCACCCACCTGTCGATTCCTCATATTCTACATAGACATTTTAAAAGTAACCAAATAATAGGGGACAGAAGTCCCGAGCGGAGCTTGCTCTACTGTCAGTTTCAGAGGACTATAGAAAGTCTATAGAAACAGTCTGCACTCACAAGGTGACATTTCTTTTAATTGTATAAATTTACCGCAGCAGCAGTCTCTACCAATCTGCACATAGTGGTGTAATTGCTGCAGTGTCTATGCTACACACAGTTGACTAAGCTGAGACAAAGTAAGACTCTCAAAGAAAACAATGGGAGGTGTCTTATTGTGTATAGAAAATGTACCTTGGTTGGTTCACATCTTTATTTGTACCTTTTTTGTTAGAAAACCTGTACAGAATGTTAATCTGCATTTAAATGTGTACAAATAAGCAAATATTTTGTATTGGGCAATCATTTAAAATTAGTGTAGAGTTGTGTATAATTTCATTGATGAATCAATGTCAGTAATGTTAGTCATGTATTTTTGTATACGTTGTCTAATAGCGCAATATTAAGCACCAATTCCAGGTTTCCAGTGATTTGCCTAAAACCCCCTTATTGTCTCCACTAGGCCGAAGGCATGGGGAGAGAGTATATTTTGCACTCCGTCCGTCCGTGAACAGCTAATCTCCGGCACCGTTAACCCGGTCATGCCAAATTTTGCACACACACAACCTGAATGCCAACGATGAACCTCTGACCTAGCCTGGTTTCCAGACCACTCGACTGAGCACACTGGAAGCTCTCAGAGTCTGAATCAGGCTACCTCTGACCCACAAATTCCAGAACGGCCTGCCACTAGGAGGCCGACTTTTGAAAAACATTACTGTCCAAAAATCCTGCAAATTGTTACACACTATCTCTGTAGTCATGTGTTTAAGATGGATCTGTCCGATATTTCATATTCCATCCTAATTGGCTTTCAAAGTTTGCAGGATTGGCCCTTTTGAAACAAAAAGCCTCAAATCATGAACGCAGCGTGCAATTTCCGTGAAATCTTTCAGACTTTCCTACTAGGCTGAGGAATATATCCCACCATTTTCACATTGGCCTGTTGTAGCGCCACCAACAGGTGGACTTTTGAAAAACACATTTTTGGAACAAAATGCTTCATCAAATTGCCATCAAAGGCATAAGAAAACATTGCACCCTTTTCACTTTGGCCTATTATAGCGCCACCAGGAGGCTACAACCTGATCTGCCCTCCCCTGCACGGACCTTGAGTTTTTACTACCGTAATCACAAAAACAGAATCAACTGTGCTGGTCCCTACACCAACTCATCTCATCTGCCAAGTTGGCAGATTTCAGACGAGCTATTTCATGAGTAGATTTTTCAATTTCAATTTCAGCTGTTTCTAAGGCTGCCAAACAGCCACCACATGAATATGATCAACCGACCACAATAGCAACAATCAGTCACAACTAACCCATACTCCATTGGCAAACATATTCACCACGTTTGTTTTTTGCTTCTGTCCAAAACATTTTCATTGATACAGTTAGTCACAGAGGCTGCTAACAAGCATCTTCCCACAGCAGAATGGATTATGAAGAACAGTTTCCTAGCTGTAACCTCTCTTTACAACCATGACATGAGTCATGATAGAAAAGTTCATCAGTCTCCAGCTAGGTTAGTAAATAAGCCTCATACACAAATAGTCACCTGCCTGAAGAACCAGTGATTCAAGATGATTCCAGTTTAATTTATTTTTTACATCTTGTGTAGGAGTACATAAGAGTTGTTCTGATTCCTCAAACATTGTAGCAGCAATAATATTAGAAGCCTTTTCTGGAAATAACCAACTCACATTATTAGTTAAAAAATTTACCGGGTTTGGATCATCTCGAGCTTAGTATTCTGCCATATTGTTATACCTTTAACTCTGGAGCAAAAACAATTTTAGCTGTCATTGATTTAGTAGAGTTGCATTATAATTCAAATATTTCATGTAGGAGAACTGCACTCACAGATGCAGACACCATTAGTTCTTTAGAAAATGTTTCCCTGCACGATTCAATTGCCTGTGATGCTCAAATGGAAGAACATTGTAGACAGGCTACTCTCCTCTCACATTGTGCAGTCCAACGTACACTTGCACAAGCGTGTGGGGTCATGTACCCCTCCTGCCTGCTTGTCGATTCCCTACAGTGGCTGCCGTTGGCCTCGTCCGCATCTGACCCTGGTCTTTGACCTTGTCCCATAGAAGAGATGCTGGGTGGCTCTGTCGGTCTCTGGGCCTCTCCAATGAGGTGTGACAGGACTTGTCCCTGGCCAGCTCCCATTTCCACTGTGTAGGTGTGTGTCTTCAGGGTGGCATGCTCACCCTCCGTCAGGATTGTCAAAAGCCTTTATGCAATGAGGAAAAATAATATTTCATAATTTATAAAGTAGTATAGCAGGTAAACCTTTTGACACTTTAAGATTAAAGTTTTCTAATCTAATCTAATGTAAGCCTCTTGGTGTATGGCGATTTGGAAACTTCGGCACTTCAACATTTCCATATTTTAATTGTGTAGTCTGATTAAATGTGTGCCACTTATTTTCCATAACTCCCAAAATATTGTGGTGGTGTTTACCGGTGCACCTCTATGGCCGTTCCCAGCTGTCTGTCACCTTCTCTGGTATGCTCAGACGCCTCAGGCTCTGGAGCACCGTATGCAGGGTCCCCACTGATGTGATTAAACAACCAGATACATACCAGTATAAAGAGACGATTCAGACATGCAAATGTAAAACAAAATGTCTTTGATCACCTTGCATTTACACTTACCCAGCTCTTCGTCATAGGAATCCAGCTTTTTCTTTAGCTCTGAAATGTTGCATGGCTTCAAGCCATCCTCGGCTACAAAGAAAAGTTGGAAAATGTGATTAATTTTATTCACCATGTACAATTTGGAATTTGCCTTGGTAAAAGATCTGAAGAAGACCTTTCCAGGTCGAAACGTTGGTATTAATTTAATAAATGATGCTTCATTGTGGCTATGGGTGTGCAGCCTTTTCTTCACTTTTAGTTGATGATCTTTAAAATAACTTTGCGTAGACAGACTGCTGGATGTATGGCTCTCTCAAACAAAAATGTACTTAAATCTACTGTACCTTTACCACCAGTGTCACCCTCAGTTTTATCCTCCCCGCATGGAAAGCAGCTACTGTTCCCTTCTGGGACACTGAGGACGGAGAACAGCTCGGCCCGGCAGCACCGGGTCTTCTCCAGCATGCCATTCATCTCCTGGGCGAGCCGGTGGTTATCCACCAGCTCGGCGTGGACCCTCTGCCAGGCCATTTTGTCTTCCATCAGGCATCCCTCCATCACAGTGCGCAGCTCCTTCTCCTGAGACACTTGGCCCTGCAGGCTCTCCGCCTCCTCACAGCGCTATATGACAGACAGTGATCATTAAAGGTGAGACGTGCCTCACACGGTACACGATCGTTCTATGACTGTAGGGGTATTCAAAAGGTTAACCATAATGTTGATTGCCGATCTATAAATGTTCTCTTAATCTACAGCTGTAATTGTAAAAGGGATTGGAGAGGAACATTTAGTTAATTGCATTAAAGGTACTGTAATATTGGACGTGGATTAAAATAAAGTCGGCAAACGAGGTGGCAGTGGATTGAGGCTAAATGTAAGTAACGGATGGTTTAGTGGAAACGTAAACGTTTTGTTGCAGCCAAGCTTAGCAGGCACCTTGTGCAGCTGAATGGCCATCTCCTGCATCTCTGCTTCTAGCTGGTCTGCATATGATTGCTCCAGGGCATCGCTAGGAGGACGAGTGCTGCTGTGCCACCGGGCTATAGCTGAGGTCATCTTACGCTTGGGCCCAAATAACCTGTTGACCCACAGCACTGTGTTTATTTACCAGTATAAGTTAGTAATTTGTTTCCTTATGTGATGTGGAGGGGAAAGAAGTAAATCACTGTTTATATGGGAGTAAACATGTCTTACGTGATCCCCACTTCTTTTAGGTCATTCTCAGTCAGGGTTAGAAATATCCTCAGGTCAATGTCTTGTTCCTCCAGCAGGGGGAGGTATTTCGAAAAGCCAATCTGCTCCAAGAACGCTGCCAGATCCTGCAGCAATAAAAAATATGATATACTGTCAGTTGAGTCAAGAAATCAAGTCTGTCCTGACTCCTGAATAATCACTCCTGGTCCAAACAATACTGTATATGGCCGTTTTTTGTTATGGGAAGACTTACCTTGGGACCAGTGTAGGAGGGAGGAGGATCGGCAGGCAAGTTCACCCCACTACTATTCCCCACACTGCTGGGCTGTGTTATGTCACTGTTGCTGTGGCGGTTCTTGCTTTTTGAGTAATGACCCTTGTTTGTTCTACGGGAGCTGCCTTTTTTGGTTTGGTCCGAGTCCTGATGGACAAAGGAGCATTGTCACTGTCAATGTGGCATTCAACAATGGGGCTTTATTATTGTGGTATGTCCCCATAACGCAGTGTTGATGCTCTGCTGTGTGTGTGTGTGTGTGTGTTTTCACCTCATTGCTCTCCAGAGAGCCCTCCCAGTTGAGGCTGACAGCACGAGGCAGACATTCACTGCTACTGCTGCTGCTTCTCACAGTGGGCATGTCATTGTCAAAGAATGGACTCTCATCTGCAGAGTGTCACATGAAATGTTTTGAGCAGAACTTTGCCCTCTTTTGGTCTAAAATCGGGTGCATTTAATAAAATGGGGGTGCCCCTCCAGCGCCTATTATCATATCACCATACCTCTGCTGCTGTTGCTTTGGCCATCCAGCTCATTGATGGGTGAAGTGACGTCGCGGTAACAGATTCCCTCACTCTGTTCTCCAACATCACGGAACGTCATGTAACCTGGCGGAGCCACAGGTCGCTCTACAGAGGGGAAGAAACACTGTGAGACATGACCTTTTAACACCAACAGCATTGATATTTCACTCAATGTACACGCATCATAATACAGACTATTATATAAAGGTGAGCCATGAAAAGGTGGTCACCAAAAATCATATTTCTTGTGTGGTTAATTTGTTTTTGAAGCTTAGCCATGAAAATCCTGGTGTTTTTTAATTTGCACTCTTTGTCTAAACTTTTCAGTGGATCACTGCAACCCATTTGACACAGGGCACGCAACTCAGAGCCTCATATCACAAAACGCAGTGTTTGAAATGATTAAGTATGCAGAGACAAACTAAAGAATCACTCGCCTGTAATCCGACACAATGTTGTTGTTTTGGTCACAGTATGTTTGGTGTGCATACTTTTGCATTAACCATTGTTCTGAAGGATCAAACTTATGCATAATTCATACTAGGATATGGAATACTAAATGATAGAACGTGTCTTTAAATGATTAGATGATAAACTACCAGCGAGTTTGCTGGTGCCTCCGACTCGGAACTTGGCGATGGCCTGGGGCCCATCATGGATGCTGGGGCCTTTGGTCCTGTTCCGACTCAACCTGGGCCTGGGGGGTGCGCTGTCCGAGTCCTCAGAGGAGCTCAGATCTTCAAAGTGTCCTGAAGAGATGGACGGAATGGATGACACACAGCCCATCATAAAAATACTTGAAAAGTTAAAGACGGGTCGATTACTGTGAGACAAAGTCACGATATTTCTTTTCCCCAATCCACAATTGTATAATTTCCTAATCCCAAATAATCGTTGCAATTTCCTCTCATATTGACTTCCAACTATAAATACAATAACCATGTGATTCTTAACCAACAGTCTGCAGTAGAGTTATTTGATTAAAGCAATAAAACAAATGAATAATTGCAATAAAGTCAAGATCAAAACAAAATGATCAGATTATCCTATTGGACATAATATAGTTTTAAATTATGGAACATTATTACTTGCGCAAGCGGAGCGTGCAAGTACTGCGATCAGCTGGGTATGTATGTCTGACTGTGGCCCAATCAGGGACCAGCATAATTTGGTTACGTCACCATCAACAGTTCTAGTTGAAAGAATGTCATTATTATACCTGGTTTGACCTTTGGAGAACGTGAGTCAATGAGGCTGGCAATCTTGGTATATCCGTACATCATAGCCAGGGCTCGGGCAGTCTCTCCTTTGGCATTCCTCTCTTCTACTTTTACCTTCTGTGGGTGCATATGATTATCCATTTAAATACATTTGTTAGTAGTACAACAAAATACACTTTCTTGTGGACAGCTCTTTTCTTTTCACAGAGTACATGAATATAAGAGTATGTTAGAGTATTTGTCCTGTACCAGTTATGACACTCATCTTTGGACTCTCGTGTCCCTTCCTGACCTAGGACTGAATCCTGTCTTGTTCCTATGCCTTCTTCATCTCAGCTTTCTTACTGCCCATCGGATTTAAGAAAATAAATAAATACAAAGAAAATCTAAAGTATTTTGATGCAACACATTGTGAGCTTGTAGATCGGCAATTTGCGAACCTTTTTGTTTTTGCCTATAATGACATTCCCAAAGCTGCCTGTTACTTAAGAGAAAGAGAAGTTGACAAATGACAAGTTACTCACATGGTCGAGTAGGTACTGAACAATGATTTCATGACCTGAAGCAGCAGCCTCCATCAAGGGAGTGAAGCCGGATACTGGCTCCCTGTGTAGGGGGATCACTCATTAGAAAACCTGCAAACTATTAAACTGTGTTTAGTCTAGGATTTGTAGGCCTGGTCGAGTGAATAAAGGTACTCACTTGACATTAGCATTAGCATTGTTGTCCAGCAAGAACTTGACCATCTGCTGGTGTCCTGTGCTGGTACAATGTAGCAGTGATGTCCAGCCTCGGGAGTCCTTCTGCTCCAACTCAGCACCTTGCTTTTGTGGGGAACAAAGACAGTTACGCATAATTTAAAATGTAGTCCTACATACTGTTGAATTAAGATGTATTGTAAATGCTGACATGACATGTCGGACAAATACAGTATAGCTGTCAAATAGCACCATTTGCACCAGCAATAGTTCCTTCTTAGCCATGATTCATGACTCTCGTATTCATAGTCATGAAGTAACTGCACCCTGTTTTTGGCGAACGCTGCATTTACAAGATTTCCGTATATATAAACATTCAGATTTCAAATATAAAGTACTCACAATTTGTCCCACGGGTGTTAGTTAGTAGCAGCTCCAGCGATTAGAATTTCTGCATCCTGCGTTGTTTAATAAAAAGCATTTTTATCCGAGCTGTTATTTTCCCATTGGCTTTCAACTACGCGCCCCTATCGGTCGGGAGGAGGGTGGCACTCGGTGTGTTCGATATAGGTACTCTGACCGCCCTGCCAATACAGACTAATAGGCGAGTGCGCTCCCGGTGTGCAACTGTGGATTTCCCAAACGAACCCCGTTTAAAAAAAGTAGCCGGGGCGCTCGGACAAAAATGCTTTTTATGAAACAACGCGGGATGCAGCAATTCTAATCGCTGGAGCTGCTAATAACTAACACCCGTGGGACAAATTGTCAGTACTTTATATTTGAAATCTGAATGTTTATATATACGGAAATCTTGTAAATGCAGCGAGCGCCAAAAACAGGGTGCAGTTACTTCATGACTGTCATGATAATCATCATGGCAGTCATGTTTCAGGGCTAGTTCCTTCTGGACTTAACGATGGACTTAATGTGATGCTATTGCTAATCAAATGGATTCTAATTATTGTTGCTTTATTTATTATTATTTCATCACTGTCTAGTCTACACTTAATCTTCTGCCTAGACTGAGGAGTACAAGTTGACGTCATAACAATTTCTGTGTTTTATTTGATCCATTTTATATTTGGTATCGAGGTGTTTTGACACTTGATGTTTGTTTATACATTGTGATGATCTGTCATTTTATCATTAAGTTATTTCATGTGTATTAACCAATTGTATACAGAGTAGACGGATTGTGGTTAGATCACTTAAAATTCATTTTATTCTATATAAATATTTTCCTAAATGCAATTATCTGCCCTTTGAACAAAGTGGAATTTACAGCCTGGGATTACCAGTCTAGGTACATTATTAAAGAACAGTAGTTAATTTGGGTCTTGGGTGGATAACAAAATTCCTACAAACTGGATTTTTATTGCCATTTGTACCTGCAGTAGAAAGTATGAAATGCTTTCATTCCCACAGCTGGCTGCCAACATCAGGGGCGTGAGGCCTTTGGAAGTGGTCGCATTCACGTTAACTCCTGCCTCCAGCAAGAGATTGGCAATGTTGTCATGGCCAATGTAAGACGCATACATCAGCGGAGTCCAACCTCCCATGTTCTTGCCATCCAGGTCCACCTCTTTTCTAAAATGACAAAATATTCTAGACTGCAAGCAGCAAAACTGTGTGCATTACAATACTGACCCAGGATCACTTCCATTACAATCAGCAGGAGATTGTCTTATGGCAGTGGTGTGGATGGAACAATTGGAACATTATTATAATATACAGTAGACTGTCAAGACTCACTTCTTGATGCACTCTGCCACCACATCATACTGTCCTATGGAACAAGCAGTGTGTAGATCTATGGGGACATTCAGCTCCTCTGCTCGCACCAAGGAGTCCCCAAGCCACAGGGAGAGACTGGCACCAAGCTGCTCTGATTCACTCGCCTCGTCGCTCAATTCTGACATCCTCACTGATACTGATTGTACAGGGAGGACATGTCAAATCATTCTAAAAACATAATCTCAAACCGACATTGAATGAGACGTATTTTGAACAAGAGAAGAATCGTCAACATTTAAAGTAGTCGTTCCGCGGCGCTGCCTACGTATGTCCCGTTTTGACAGATGAATGTGCCAAATAACGGTCACTGGATGAAAGTTTGTAAATGTTATTAGTTGGTTGTTGGTAGAATTAAGTTGGTGTGTGCTCAAATCTTGTCACTGGCTAACTTAGCCAGCCAGTTTAGCCATCTGGTTAGCCAGAGGACAACTTATCATACTACCTCCTAACAAACGGATCATTATGAAAAAGAACTGCTCCAAGCGTCAAATGACATTCTACCGGATCTACAATGTAAATACGGTAGATTAAGTACTTTAATAGATACTTACAAGATACAGGCAGTGTTGTCGCAGCAGTGACCGAATCTTTGAACTTTCTTGTTTTGAGTGTCTCATTCAATTGTGCACGGGTTGTTCCTAACCTAACCTTCCTGTTCGCAAATGACAGCGAAAACCTACTGTGATTATTCTCAATCAGTAGCTCTAACTGTAGCCCAATACTGTATCAATATAGGTAATCCAAACACAAGTCTAGTCTACCTAAAATGTCCTGTTACATAATGCATATGCCTCATGTCTATGATGTCTCTACATGTGTTGTTGAAAGAGCACGTCATTCCTTTTCTATTGCAGTTTTCACAAAGTAAAAGCCTATTTCAAGTCTGAGCACAAGCTAAAGAATAATAATGTATTTTGACATTTATGTAAAGCCATTTCTTTTTGGCAAACCGTTATAATTCATAAACACCATTATGCAATCTATTCTAAAGCTTAATTGGTCATCGTTTACTTTAAGATTCTAGTAAATATGAATTGCTTATACAATCTAGATTTAGAAGGCCCATTACAATATTAGAGAAACCCAAATTGATTGTGTACATAGTGACAGAAAAAAGCAATAGTTTTGTGACATGGCATAACATAGTAATAAGTAGTGTTTAAAACCCTACACTAAAGATAAAAATAACAATTATACAAAAGATTTGTTAAGGTGCTGGTAGAAACGTTTTGATTTCTTTATTGATTACGTCTGAACATCATTGAAGACATTTTGATGCCAGTTCATTTCTACTACAGCTTTCCACAGATAAAAAACAGATAACTTTGTTAAGACCTTTCTTCTGACATATGGCTGTAACTTAAATAGTTTTCAGTAAAAAAATCAGAGAAAATTGAAGCAGAACTCCTCCTTGGAAGGTGTGAAGACAAAATGTGATGCCTCCCCCTGGAGATGTGTGTTTGGAGTTTGGGCTCCCGTTTTCAAAGTTTCCTGCTCGCTCTTTATCTCTGTGTAGTGGGTCTCTGTTTTGATTTCAGCTCTCCGGTGGAAAACCGACTTTGAAGAATCACTCACAGCCTTGACCTGAGCTGATGTAGTCGCTGGAGGAGAGAAGACAGTTTTCAATGAGTTGGGTTTAACATAGACACGACTGAAAGATTTTAATGCATTTTCACCTTTTGAGCTATTTTTGTACTTAAATCACACTCCTTTATGATATATTTGACTTATTCAAGCTGTGGAGAGAAACCGGGGCAAAGTAATGCCTAATTTTATACTCTGTAGTAAGACGGGCTTGTGGACAATAACTTATATTTTCAAGTTAATGCAGCGCATCACCACTGAACAATGTACTATAAATCAGGCTTAACAGGGTGAGAGACAAGCGAAGACAAGTGAGACTTGAACCACAACCACAATTACAGTAGCATGTACTGTCTGCCAACATAGTCAGGTCTGCTTACCATTCTGAATGAGTTTATACTGCTTATCCTTCTCTTCCTCCATTGTTTTCCTGTAATCTCCAGCCATAGCTCTCATCACCTGCCTTTTCTTGGCTAAAGGAGCTTTAGAGCTACGCAGAGTCTTTAGGGCGCGGGATGTATCCTCCTCTACAGACAAAATACAATCAGAGCATTGTGTCTCAGAGCCGTACATAATTTATGGGGAAATTATGTCTCACCTCAATGCTTTAAGTTAAATTCTGATTTTTTTGTTAAAACTAAAAGCTATTAGCTAGTTTTTGTATTCTACTAACTCTGTTTTGATGTTGACTTCTGGGTCTTCATTCCCAACTCCAGCTGCTCAATGCACCAGTCCAGTTCTCTTTGGAGCTGCTGTTCTGTTGTCTGAAAGACAGTTGCAAACTTGCAATAACAATGTATTAACTTCATATCATATGACCATTAAATCATTTCACACTTGCTACAACAACAGAGTAATTCAAGACCCAAGACCACAGAGTTTGACACTGACCAGTGGTGTGCCTTTGCTGGCCTCAGTTGAGATTGGCTTCTGCTGTGCATCAGTGCTTTCTGGGGATTTTTTCTTTCCAGATTTCTTCTTTTTCTTACCTTTAGATGACACTAATGGTTCAGATGTGGGATTAGTCACCAGTGCATTGGAGGAGGGTTTTTCCTCTTTAGCACAGCTTTCTTCACCTGGAGGAGGACAAGGCTCTGGGAGGGCAGGTGGTGATTGAGTGCCTGTTTTCATGTCTTCAGATGTAACAGTGGGTATTTGGAAATTGAATGAAAACCCAGAGTCCTGTTCTGTAAAATGTGTCAGTTCAGTTATTTTGTCTGGTGGCAGGTTCCAATATGAATGTGCAGGGGAGCTTTCAGAGAAGAAGCTGAATGTGAAGGAGTTATCACTTCGATTCCAGAGGCGTTTCCCCAGGCTGGTTTGGTTGGTCTGACTCTGAGTACCTTCATCAGTAGTGGTCGTGGAGTTACCGGTATTTGTAATATCTAAACATTCAAAAGCACGTGCACACACACACACACACGCACGCACGCACGCACACACACACACACACACACACACACACACACACACACAGACACACAGATAGAGAGAGGGGGGGAGCAAGGGAACAACCCACAAAGAGCTTAATGGTGTGCTTTTTGTTGTCATTCGATATTTGATATTTTAAGTTAAGTACCGATAAACAGCAGCCTTTTCTCGTCCATGACGATACTTCAGTACGATGTTTTCCAGATCGCGCGTTTATTTCAAGATCTCAAATAGGAAGGAATAGGATCGCATTTATTACTGCAATCATTGTCAATGGCACAATACATTAACATTTATTGTTGATAATTCCTACCGTTGAATACGTGAAATGTGTTGCTCAAAAACTTCTCGTGTAGCCATGGTGTTACCTCGAAATAACTCCGGCGACGATCAATTTCATCACCGAGACGTTCCGGATGTTCTGTTTCTGTTTTCTTTTTTCCTAGTTCCTCAAATAAATAAAGCAGATAAAAGCATGCAAGACTGGATTGTAAATTAAATAAAGAAAAATAAAAGTATAGACAGGACACACTGTACACATTCAAACACTGTACACATGCAAAAGAGGGGGAAGTCTACAGAATCTACAAAAGGATATAAACATATTTAGCCCTAGACTTATTTATAGAAGTGTAGTAGAATATATACATCTAAACGTCATCAAGAACACTTCTCTATACTTCAGATCAAAGTGAGTAGCAGTGAGAGAGCAAAACAAGCAGCATGTTTTTACATAATATTTGCAGTTTGTCTTTCCCCCCCCCTTTCTTTTATTTTCTGGTGGGATATGATGAAACAGGCTTCGGCTTGTGCACATTTGAACATTCTCATTATGCAATAAATCCAAATCAATAAATCATACAATAAGTTGAATTCTCACCATTATTTATATTTTTGTCACGTATCAATCACTTTGGATCAATCAGATCTTTCCCAATTCCCACAAGTACATGTGTAGTTACCAATGACATTCTTTTCAGTTCAAAATGGACCAATCGCATAGGTTCGTGGGTGTGTCTTAAGAGTCAGAGGCTCGTCATAACCTATAAATACCCCATACTGTTCACAACAACAATCACACTACCACCAGTCTACCACCAGAGCCGGACATACACGTTTGAGGATCGCAGCTGTGCTGGAGAGAAACAAGGTATTTATTCATTTTATGTTTTACATGCTTTGCTACAGCTCTTTGTTTGTACACTTCGTGATTATGTTTGACTTATATAGTAGATAAAACTGTTGAATTAGTATGCTGTGTACAGCGAATGAGCTTATACGCAATGTTACCCCGGGTGTTTGTTGCACAAAATGAGCGGGCTCCAGACTCGGAGACTAACGTTAATGCTGAGGCACAGATCGCAATGTAACGTGTTATCTGGCGCACTAGAAATGCGACGCTGTTTGGGTTACATATTCCATGTGGCACAGCCAGGGAATCATTTAAAACAATTTTACTTATACTAATGGTTAATATTGGAACAGAAAGTAAACCTGAGACCAGAGGAGCTACAGTAACATCAGGCGCCATGTTGACACAGTTAAACCTTTTCGCTAAGTGAAAACGAAACGTGTAGTTTCCTTGTACCGTAATGGTGGTTGGACTGGTATTTCAGGTTTACTGTGGTCACTGGCTGCTGAATGACTGCTAGACATTATGGAGGGAACGGCCATTTTATTTGCACATGTAAACAGAAACGTGCCACATTCACTTAACTGCACATTGTGTTACATACGTTCATGATTGTATTATATGCGTTTTAGCCGTTACTAAACCAGTCGCCATATTTAAAGAAGTTGAGGCAGATCGAGTGTCTCATAGCCCGAATGGCGGTCGCGCTGTTATGCTCCCGCCAATCAATCCCGTTCAGTTAGCACGGTTTACATTAGCACCACCAAATGTTAATAATTTAATTAAACCTCATTTCCTTATGCGTGAATAACTTTCAGTGATGTGTGATAGACTCAAATGGCTTATTATAATTTAATCACATGGGACATGGTGTCCTTGCTTGCCATGGGCCAACATTCAGTGACACTAGCAAATCGGCTATTTAGGGCGGCTAATGTATATTTTTTCTCTTTCCCTCTATTTCAGATAAAGTAAATCATGGCCCGTACAAAGCAAACCGCTCGAAAATCCACTGGAGGAAAGGCGCCCAGGAAACAACTTGCTACTAAAGCTGCAAGAAAAAGTGCGCCCTCTACCGGCGGTGTGAAGAAGCCACACAGATACAGGTATAAACTGTCAATGTAACTTCTGTATCTGTATTGTTCGATTTTTGCTGGGACAAGCAATCCCGATCGAAGAAGTTTGTGGTCTGGCAACTCGACTTATCTCTAAATAAGACAGAATTTGGTCAAATTGGTTGTGTGTAGTCATAATTGGCAGTGCTATTGTCTAGTGTTGGCACTGTATTTAGCAGATTCTAGTCTGGGGTCACTTTCAAAATCTACACAGGCTTTCATTGTGCATCCAAGACTGTTTAAGGTGCATGCTACAATATTTATACATTTATCAAAACTCTTCAAATGGCATATGTACAAGCTCACAGTGCATTGCACTATGCTGAAGATTTATAGGCACTTAAAGCTGCTATAAGCTGCTATAAGCTCATGGCTGTCTAAATATCAAAACATTATTATAGCAGGCAAAACAATTGTTCCAAGGTTTCATAGCATCTTTACCGTTTTAATGACTGTAATGTGCCCTCCATTTCTGTGAAGGCCTGGCACTGTGGCTCTGCGAGAGATCCGTCGGTACCAGAAGTCTACTGAGCTGTTGATCAGGAAGCTGCCCTTCCAACGTCTTGTCAGGGAGATTGCTCAGGACTTCAAGACAGACCTTCGTTTCCAGAGTGCAGCCATTGGAGCCCTGCAGGTGAGTCAATATTTGGTTTTAGTTCTTGGTGATATGCCACCCTGGTTTCTAATATAGCTGATTAGAATTTCACAACCATTGGCCGTATGCTCATTAGTCAGTTCTTATGTGATTATGGATACAAAGTACACAGGTCAAAATCTTGTGTATAAATAATTCTAACTTAATGTTTCTTTTCCATATTCTAGGAAGCCAGTGAGGCATACTTGGTCGGTCTGTTCGAGGATACCAACCTGTGCGCCATTCATGCAAAGAGGGTTACCATCATGCCTAAGGACATTCAGCTGGCCAGGCGAATTCGAGGGGAGCGTGCTTAGTCTGAACTCTTGTTTTGAAACTTTATTGGGGTTGGGGGGTGGGGGGTTGGGTGGAATTGGCTGGGGTCATGTTTTTTTTAATTTTATCTGAAGTTCAATACGTGAAACTTGTATACACTTTGTATTTGTAATTGGTAGGTTCAGGAGTACCTTGGCATCTCATTCATTTTAATCTATACTTTTCCTTCTGCTGTACTTTACACCTTGTAGATTAGAGCTTGAGATTTGTAGCTGTTAGGCTTTCTGCTAAACATTAATTCCCTTTTATCAAGTAAAGTATTTTAGAATGCATGTAGTAGGAAGAATTTGTCACATGTTGTAAATAAACGTTCCACTACCTCATTGACTCTCTTGCGCTGTTGATCCAGCTGCGACATGGTATGGTCAAACTTGCAGCATGTATAGTCAAAGCAAGGTTGGAACACATGATACAGATGTTGGTTCATGTTTTTGAGCAGCCAGTAAAGTTAACTGCAAGCATCTAGAGTTGCAACTTGCAATACCAATACCCTGCATCCTTAAACCCAATCCACAAGCGTTGGAACAAATGGGTTTTAAGGTAAACCACACTATTGTGTTTCTAAATCAGTGGACCATGACACAGCTTAAAACAACTCTTCTTTACTTTCAAACTCAGAGTAAATATAATAACGGCAGAGGCAGCAACATCACATCATCTTGTATATCAGACTCAAGTACTAGATCCCAGATAATCCCCCCCAATCATCACAAGGCAACACAGGAATATGCAATGAGCGTAGCACCATCAAACAGCTGTCAGTGAGACATAACATACCTTAATGCAAACATGACACCCTCTGGGGGTCCTGGGATGCAATACTGTAGTCTAATGTCTCCCTGGGACCCACCTAAATGACCACCCCTGGGTGATGGGACCCATTACATTAAACCATTTACATCACTGACATTCTGCCTGTTATGGGAGAAAAGGAGGCACTTTTAACAGTGAATGTAAAAGCGCCAGTTTCGATGTTTCAGTTGCATCTTCGTTAGGTCAAAGCATTCTGCCTGTTATGCTTCGTTGCATACCAAATTGCCCATCAGACAAATTAACCTGAACATTCATCCAAACAAGTCCTAGTATCTGACAAACTGGATTTTGTCATTCACTTCATCGATTGTAGACATGTTACCGACCGTACCGTAGCAGTCATTCTCGTTTGCAAGTACTTTCAATAATGGACTGTCTGGTTTAGAATAATGCTCCGATAATCTAGTGATTGGCCGATATTCACTCTGATCGTTGATCGGCATTTACCCTGTCTTTAGAAACTGATCTTTTACACAGTAACATTTTCATTTGACAGCCTGACAGGCCTACACATTCTCCCCTTCCTGCCCACACAGGAACCGTTTTGACGTGGGTTTTCACATTAGGGAAATAAAGATTTGCAACATTTCACAAGTTCAGTATCGGCCAATCATGAGAAATAATCTGATCAGTATGTCCCAAAAAACCTGATCGGAGCAGCCCTACCTGGTTACCTCTGTAGATGGTAGTGATTTCCAATGAGTTCAAACTAATCACTTGCACAGCATTTGACAAGTTCATAATGGCTCTATGTCTACAGTCTTGAGACTTGACTGATGGAAAGATAATTAAGATTTTTGTACAGCTGCAATCTTGCCTAACAAAACAAACACGACTTTGTAGTACACCTGATGAATGGGCTGAGTATTGGTAGCATTGCTTGTGTTGATGCGTTGTGCATGGCTTTGTCTTGTGTAGTGGATGTGAACAAAAATACCTTGAAGTTGGGTTTTATGAGAACAAATTTATAATGCAACCAAGACATTCAGGCTCAATGGGTAATCTTAAATGCACATCATATTTACATTTAATTTATAACGACTTATACTTGAAGGTATACTTAACAAAAATAAATAACAAAACATATTTCAAGGTCCCAAAGGTACTAGCTTGGTTTGCTCTTGGGTTGCTCCTCTTCATCTGAAACTGAAAGTAAGCCGGGCATTTGTTCATAAACATTCTTCTCTAGCTGTTCGTCAATGTCCGAATTTGGTCGCAGCGCACACCAGATCAAGAAGCCAACACAAACTAGACTGATAGGAAGAACCTTCCGCCAGGGTCGCTGATACTGCACTCCGAAAGAGCCCTCTACCGTCCAGGTCTTGTAGCTGCCTTTGCTGGTGGAGAACTTGATGGGCTCATTGTTCACCTCTTCTTCATCATCTGCTTGTTTCCTGGACCGAGCCAACCTCTGGGAAGTCAAGGTGAAGAGTCGGACATGATTCAGTCTCCTGACGAAGAGGAAGACACAGATTTAGTCGCAATGCTTATTTAAGTGAAATGCAGAGAGCTAAGCGGGGTGTCTGACGACGGGGTGATTCTGACAGTTGAGTCAGTCTGAATTGCTTGAAATGAGCCAGTATGTTGTGGAAGCAACCGCAACGTAACAGAAATCCAAGTTGTATCAACCAAAAATGTAAAGTTCACTTAAATTGATTCTAAATAAAATTAGCTCCGCTTATAACACAGGGGTATAGTCAGATTGTCATTGAACCACCCCTACTACGAAATACCCAACGTGTGGTGTGCTGCCTGTCAGGTTAAGGTTTACTTACCGAATACTTGCTGTGCTACCAACGTATATCCCACGACATACAGGAAGGTGTACCAAACTACCCAGGGCCATAACACGCATCTTGGTGGAAAGACTGAACGGTCATCTTAGGTGAAACGCTGCCTTACTGTGCCTGCCTGTTTTCGTTTTCAGTGAGGTCATGCAACTCATGGTTGTGCCAACTTGTGCGTCGCTGATATTCTTCCGGCTTTCCATCAATTCCATTTACGTGGTCCGGTCTAGCCAGTCACAGAGATGGCCAGTCATCTATCTTCACCCCCCACAATATACCTATTTATTTTTACAGAAAATTTGGAACAGCAGTATATCAAGAAATTGTAATTGGTACATTTAATAACGCGATAACTATTGACTCATAAACTTTAACAGTGTGGGAGAGTGCAGTAGAACTTAATTTGACCAAATGACATGGATGGAATAAAACCATGGATTATTTGATGACAGACGGGTACAGTTAAAGGTTTTAATAATAATAAATAATTCGTTTAAAATAAAAAATAAACTTGAAGGCTTGAACTACAGTACACACCCCGGTACAGCAGACGGCGGTATGCACCAAGGCGAGTGCCTCATCCAATCACAGTTCGCCAAACTGAAACGCTTCCTGGTTGAATAATACCCATGCTGGTTATTGATGGTTGATATCGAGTGTTTTCTGTTTTCAGTTCAAGTAAGTTTAACTTGGTTAAGAAGCATAATGATCAAATTATCATTTAATCTACACAAATTCATTTATTTTTATGTTCAAATCCGTGTAATCTATTTAGCAATCTATTTTACATAGCTTCTATTTTAACTAAGATTCAGCGTCTGTTGTGATTCAGCAGAGTTGTTAGTTTTCTTGTTGAACCTGTAACAGTTGAGCACTTAATAAATTTACTTAATTTTGACAGCACTTAGGCCAACGCTGGTTGTTATGGACCAGAGCTAGTTGTTTTTATACTATTAGTATAAGAAAAAATACTGGACCATAGCGTTATGGTGCTCAACTAGCCCCGCAAGCAGAACCCAAATGTAAAAAGCTTTATGTAGGGTTCCGAGAGGGGCTAGTGCTCAACATGACTGGCTGCATTCA
The DNA here is from genome assembly GCF_963924005.1 of Protomyctophum bolini. Lineage (NCBI taxonomy): Eukaryota > Metazoa > Chordata > Actinopteri > Myctophiformes > Myctophidae > Protomyctophum > Protomyctophum bolini. Next base: position 21,550,706 of record NC_137879.1, on the reverse strand, counting down.
GTGCATTGCCACTTAATAAATTATAGGCATAAAAAATCATCAACGTTCTATCTACACAACACACTTTACTCCACAACAACACTCTTTGTGTGGTGGATGTATTCTTATTTATTCATCATGCAAATGCTTCAAGTGTCTATGGTCTGATGGTCTTGTTGCTGTTGACCTAGCCCCTCTCGGAACCCTCCATAAAGCTTTTATGAAATTTGGATGTAAAGTCTACCAAATGCCAGAACTTTAGTACCATTTGGGTTCTGCTTGTGGGGCTACTGTTGACCTAGCCCTGGTCCAGCGCTTACAGCGAGTCTAACAGTGAGAGACTCGCTGTAAGCGCTGGACCAGGGCTACTGTTGACCTATCTGCTAATCATGCTCATGTGGATGTACTTGTAGGTGTAAGCTGTGTCATGCCTTACCAGAGGTCGAAATCGAATGGATCGAAAGGCAGTGGCTCCAAAAGGAAGTTGAGTTCAAATGAGACTGATGTTGGCATGGAAGAAAACAAAGAAAAAAGCAAACAGACTAAAATAGAGGTGTGTGAGTAGCAGCACAATGAAACCATTTCTTCTTAATTGTGCCAGTGTGCTGAGACAATACCGTTAAATTATGTTTGTTATTTCATCCAGGAGGTTCCCTTACACATTCCTGAAATGTCAATTGCTGCAGATAACAAAGTACAAGGAAAACATAAAAATGTGGAAGCAACAGTCCAAAAGAAGACGAAGAAAAAGGAAAAGCAGTTTGAGGTAAGTAAGTTGGCTGGTGTGGATTTATTTGACTGGGAAAATAAAATCCTGCACACTGTCTTCCTAAATTGCACAGTCCCTCTGGTTCTGACTAAGATCAGGACAGATGGACTGAAACATTGTTCAAGATAAAGAATACTGTGTGCAGGAGATTTTGTCCTGTGAAATATATCCTATATAACTGTGACCGTAGGTGTGCAGGAGCTTCTTGTCTTTATTTATAGTTGAACCATGAAACATGATTGTGAAACTATTGTGATGAGGTTGAGGCTTGTCTGTGTGTATGGATGTTACTGTCCACAATTACTCAATAAAATAGTGTATCATCATCAACAACAAACGGATGGAATATAGTCTAGATCGCTAACTCGATCCAATTCAACCTTTTATTTGACACATACAGGTCTTAAAACCAGTAGTGAACTAGTAGATGGTGTGCATTTAAAACAAGACTGATGGACATAAAAAAATACAAAGTGCATTATGCAATTCAAAAGTTCAATAAAAAAATATAAAAATGTTGCAAATCAATATTCTATAATATAAATACTGGTATGTCCAAGGGAGAGGTAAGGTCCATATCCATAGGCTGGTTAGAGAAGAGAGACACTGTCCTGAGGTGGGGTAAGGAAGGAGCGGTGGATGTGCACTGCACACGTGTATGGGAATCATAGGCAATGTTTTCATTCAATCACTACTCTGGATGGCTATGAAGAGCATGGAAATGTCTCCTGAGCCTTTTATTATACTTGATATTGCGCAGTTAGTTGGTCATGGTCCTCTGGAAGCCTGCCTTGACCACCACATTCCATCGCTCAATGACGTACACCCCTAGTTTGCCCTTATTTGACACGTTTTTGGTGATCTCTCTATTGAGTTTGTAACTTTGTATTGAATTCAAAACTGATATTGTGCTAAGAGTGCCATATTACGCCACATGGAATCCTTTGTACCCTTGTCCCCTGGTAGTAATTACTAATTTCAAGTCAACTTTTACATTTTTTCAATTGTCAACTTCAAAACAATTTGCAGCCAACATAAAGCATACATAATTCATGCCTCACAGTTTTGAAGCAATTTTCTTTTCAGTATGTTATCCAGATATACATGTGAAGAGTTTTGTTCATTGGGACCATGAATAATGTTTCCGGGAATCGTGATTTGGGATCGCACTGGAAGTGATTGGAACGCCACGCCCCCCGAGGTGCTGCTAGAGTGTAAACCACGCCCAGACCGCCTAATAATAACGTGCATCCATTACAACTGCTTTATAAATAAGAGTTCATAAATAGATGGATAGAGATGGCCGTCTTGTGACGCTATTTATTATTCATTTTTTATGTGCATTTAGAAGTTCATTCAGTTCAGTTCACACGCATCCCCCCCCCCCCCCCCCTCTCTCTCGCACACTTTAAAAAAATAACTACGAGTGAGATATAAAGTAGTTGTCATTGAAACGAACAGGCCACATCATCTCTGATTTAAGAGAAGGTGCAGTTGTGTGCAAATGAGTAGGCTCCATGCCTCTGGTGGCATGGCGTGCCAACCATTCCTGCATAATGCATTCCAGTGCGATCCCAAATCATGCTTCCGGGAATGGTGCAGCATCCATGGTGCAGAGATCTTGTGTAGCGTCAGAGCTGTGATATATGTGGATTTAAAGGATATATGGTGATTTGTGATAGACAGTAAGATTTTTGAAGGAATCTTGAGGAGTGGTATGTTCTTTTACATGTCTTTGAAGAAGTAGACGGGTATGAACACTTCTTTGCCTGGCTGGTATTCTGTCTGAGGAATAGTAGCCTCAGCTTAACCTGAAACGTCTCCCCAAGGAAGCTATAGATAAGTGGGTTGAAGCAGCTATTGGAGAAGGCTGCCAGGGTCACAATGTGTGACGTCAGAGGGTAGTCATGCCACAGCGCGCTGCCACTTGTCTCGCCTCTGAGAAGATGAGTGCTAATGAACACATTCTCCGGGAGCCAGCAGAGGAAGAAGACCATGACGGCGGCTGAGATCATCCGCAGAGCCTTCTGCCTGCGAGGCTGACACTGGAGACCACCTTCGCCTCGATGGGCACGCTGCAACACCCGCGCTATCCTCCAGTAGCATGCTACCAGGATGCAAAGGGGCACCACAAAGCCCAGAGTCACCTCCAACCACTGAATTTGGGTCACGTTGGCGAAGCAGAAGTGGAGCTCGCCGGCGTGCTGACCCTGTGCTAAAGCGAAGGGCAGCACGGTGAGCAGAGACGAGCACGTCCAGATCAGGCAGCAGCTGATGCGGGCGCGGGGCATTCTGCGGCCAGTGGAGCTTGTCAGTGCCACAAAACGGTCGAAGCTCATCCAGGTGAGGAAGAAGATACTGCTGTACATGTTCATCTGCTGGAAAAGGTTCATGAAGGTGCACAGAGCGGCCATGTCATAGTAGCCCTCCTTCAGGTTGAACACCTCGATCAGGGAGTCGGCCACCAGCAGCAAATCGGCCACTGCCAGGTTTACAAAGTACATGTCTGGTGCAGACAAACGGCCACGGCCGAGGTTGACAACTAAAATGAGGATGTTCCCAATAAAGCCCACGGGGAACAGGAATATGATATAGATGCAGGAGAGGAAGAGGCCGATTTGGTAATTTTCATGCTGCTGGGAAACCTTCCGTGGCATTTTAGAGTAGACTGCCCAGGAGCCCTCCAGCTGCACAGTGTAGTTACTATGAAGATCTACTGAATATTCCACATACATGGTCTCTTCCATATTATTCCGTGTCCTAGGGATAGAGGATTTATTGTGCCACTGTGCCGTTTTGGGTGTTTACATTAGCACACTTGGAAATCTTCTGTCAGATTGAAGTTGATGCCCAGTCGATGTTCTAGAGGAAAACAAAAAGTTATAAGTCAATGCTTTTTTCCCCTTCTCTCATTCAGTTTTAAGTGCTACTGAAGAGAAGCAAGCAGTAATCATTATTTGTATGTACATAATTGTGAATACATATAGACAGTGTTACTGAGAAGAAGTACGCAATACTCATGTTTGTATGTACAGATCAATGAATATATAACAACGAATACAAAGTGGTAACTAAGAAGAAGCATGCAGTAATGATAATCAGTCAGTCACGCCAGCACTTTCACAGCAATTACTATAGCCAGAGCATACCTATTTATACGCACATCGACTGTGGGTGCTGGGGTAAAAGAGCATAATATGGAAGGAGGTAGAGACCGCACACCAGTTTCAGGCAAAGGATTTGCTTTATTGTAGCGTTTTGATCTGATGAAGAAAATCCTTTGCCTGAAACTGGTGTGCGGCCTTTACCTCCTTCCAGTAATTGCAGTAACACCTGGCTGGTAACACTGAATTGCTATAGTAACACTTTCTTAGTATCAGACTTTAATAATAATTATATAGAAAAAAATATATAATAACCCTTTAACAATTAGAAATTGTGACAACTATAATACGTGTAGAATAGACATAACTTACATCTCCTTAAATCAACTTGCTGTGGTTTGTCCTTGCAATTGCCCATTTTGGAGGTTAAGAAAGTCTTCATAGATCCAGGTAGAAAAGTTGAGTTGAGTGAGATGTAGACGCTAATCTCTTCTCTCAGGTAGTTTGGTGCCACCCACAACACGGCAAAAAAACCACCCACATGGCTACTGTACTGATGTGTGCATGCATACAGTATATCTTCACCATCCAGGTTGCTTTGTTTTATTATATCACCTTTCACACAGATTGCATTTTTATTCCACTGTAAACCTTTGAGATCAAAGATGAGATGGAAAATATACATAATTGTCTCATAATATTTGTGCATTTTGTGCAGCAACCGGAAGTGTTTGAATTGAACACCACCCATGTCCTACTTTTGGCATCTTCATACATTTATACTTTTCTTTTACATTAGTCAGATTTTACATGATTAATTCTTCCCAGTGGATTATATTTGGGAGAATTGTAGAACAATTATGAATGTATTATAGTACACTGGCTGTGACTGGTGTAGAATGTTCAAATATATAAATAAGGGAGTATGGGGAAAGTCTAGGCAACTGATGTTTATACACAACAAGATGAAGGGCATGCATTCAGTTGGATCATGAAAAAAAGACTACTACTGTCTATTGGGTCTGGTCTTAATTGGGTCAGTCGCTGGACAAAATGATTTCACTCATTACAGGAATTTACTGTGTGGAGGGAGGGGTGGGAGGGATTAACCCTGGCCTCTATTTTGGACATAATGGGTAATGTAGTTTAAGTTTACCGTATATGCTTAATTTACGTTCATCGTTATCACATAGTGAGCTGTCAAATCTTCAAGCTGAGCTTATAAATTTGCTATGGTTGCTGCCCAACATTTGCTGTTTTATGCTGTACAACAAACAACTTAAAATAGGGCTTAATTGTTGATATTGTAGATACATTTATCTGCTGGCAATGGCATCAGTGGGCTTATGTAACCTGTCTGTGTGTCATATTTACTGGTCCCCAATCTTGTATCACATGAGCTGCCCTGGTAGAGCCACGGTGTGTGAGTTTGAATCATGCAGGTCACTTATTCCTAGAAAATAAGAAAAGATGCCATAGGGGTTCCTGAAAAAGGAGTAAAGAAAATAACAGTACAAGAGTATCTGTAAGTGTATCCTGCCCCAGGGAGCTAGCCCTGTGTTTAATAGTTTTTTTGCTTTTTGGAATGAATATCGATTGAACCACATTGGCCCTCCCACCTTTGCACAGATACACCTCAAGTTATTCTCCCTTTAGCTAAATTATTTTCTGTAACAAGGGATTGTTTTATGGGGTGAGGTTGCCCCTGCACCACGGCAAGGTAGCAGCACACGGAGAGGTCTTTAGCTAAATGCCTGTGTGGAACTTTCTTTGGCATTGCATACTTTTTGTCTGACATTTTGTGCAAATGGGCTTTTGTACAAAACCTGCAAATGATGTCATTGCCTCTTTCCATAAAATATCTGTATTATTATAGTCAGAGCAAGTTGGAGAGCTGGAATATACCTAAAGTAGCTAATTTATTGATACTATTCATAGCTTTATTTGCATGTGCTGTTGTGCATTTATTTGTATTGTCAGATTGAACATAGAGTTACAGTTAAATATTTATAAAACCTTTTGTAAACACTTAAAATCCCGCAAATCAGTATAGAGAGTATCCACGTGACATTATCATCATACCCAGAAGTTATGCAGAAACGCCTAACTCACTTTGCCACTCACTTTATGCATGCGCATAGCCTCTATACTTTAAGAATACAAAAAATAACACATGAAAAATGTAATGGCAGATCATATTCAAGCAATGTAGTCGTATAAAAGATGCAACATTGGTATAAAAGACACGATGAAATTGAGATGAACCATGATGGATTTTCCAGCTGGCCTCAAAATGTATTTGTAATAAATTATGTTTTCAAACTTGCTTTCCCCCTTGATGGATGATTATACAATTGAAGCTGTTTGTCCTCTAGGGCTCATAGTCCTGCAGGGTGTCTGCAATCTCAATGCGGGGGGCTATGATGTGCCTCTGGGTCTGTGTGCCACTCAGGCCACGGCAGCAGTCTCTCACCTGCCTGCCCACCCCTTGGAGGCTCTCTCTGCATGGTCTGTGGATAAGCAGCACCAGCAACAGACTCAGGCAGCTCCCAGAGAACAGGATGAACTCTGCCACGCTCAGGAACGCCCACTCATGAGGGCTCAGTGGCCCTTGTCCCACCCCCCTCACTAGCACCACACTGTAGAAGAGGTTGCATACAAACAGCACCGTGGCAACTGTCAGGAATACAGGACCCTCCTCGGAGCCGGAGAGGAAGCGCCCACTGGATTTCCATTGGTGGACGCAGCCGCCTATCATAAGTCCAAGGAGGAGGGTGTAGGGAATCAGGAAACCCAGACAGAGTTTAGCCACCGAGTATGAGAGGCCAGCCTGGACTGGATCTATAAGGCAGCAGGTGTCCTCTCCTGACTCCTCTCCTCTGGGTCTGGGGAGTCCACGGAGCCCCGCCAGCAGCAGGGAGATCAGAACAGAGGTCACCGCCACAAGAGCAATGCAGACACCAGATCTCTTCAGCAGTGTGTGGGAAGGCGGGTCAAAGGTCAGAACATATCCCATCAGCACTAGGAGAAACAGGCCACAGAGGGAGCTAACATTGACAGTGAAGGATAGAGCAGCACAGCCCAACAGTGTGGACTTCAGGTAGTCAGGTCTGTGGGCCACAGAGGACAGCGAGAGGAGCAGGAGGAGGAGCTGGGACCCACAGAAGGCCCAGAGCACGCCGTCCAGCCAGGCCACGCGTCTCTGGGCTCGATAGGTCTGGATGAAGCTATAGAACAGGAAGCAGGCCGCAAGTAAACCCAGCCCAGCGCACAGCGCATAGACATAATTGGCTCTGGAGGTCAGGTCGTTGGCTGCAATTTCGTCCAAAAGGTCAAGTTGTGTGGTTGTTGAAGTGAAGTCGAGTGGAGTTGAATTACCCAGGGCCTGTGAGGTGGTTCTGTGGGAAAAGTCTGGTCTGCTGGTCACCACCGAAGAGAACGGTTCTACAGTTTGATTTGTCTGGAATTGAAAAAGAACAGAATACTTTGATTCACAACCACCAATTTAATTGTACCTTATTAATTTTATGGTTTGTATATAGTATTTTTGTCACCAGGGGGTTTGAGCACAAATGAAAGCAAATATACAGTATATGATATCTCTGTGGCATCATGTCAGTGTCTTTTCCACTGAGGTGTGTAGTTCCACTTCTGGTCTTTAGTGAACAGATCAACAGACTGCTTTAGTAGTGAGACTAATTTGTCGGTTTCATTTTGTGTACCAGTTGGGAATTTGTTACTGGTCAGCATATGAGTCATTAAATGGGTTTTTGCTAAAGAGAACAGCTTTTCTTACACAACATTTATTGCATTACACTTAAATCCACTTCCTATAAAAGTGATAAAAGACGAATCTCTTACTCTTAACACTGGTTAAATCTCTTCTCTTAGGTGATTTATCAAGACCACATCTCCCTATGTTACCCTGTCTTTGTCTACTCCTGTGAGGAACTGGCTGCTCAGACAAACATATGTTTCCACTTACCATTTTCACTCTCGACACCCGCTTCTGTTTGTTTCTACAACCTCTGCGTCGTCCGTTCAGATGTCGTCAAACCCCTATGCTGTGAAAATGATGCTTGTTGCATGGATACAACTTGTCAGCTTGAAAATCTACTATTTTCACAGGCAGTACTCAGCCAACATACTTTCAGAATGATTTTGTGGCCACGTGATCAACATATTTTCCTCCCCTCCCTCTCTGTCGCTCTGTTTTTTTCCTTCCATGGCAAAGTGGGCTATGGGTCCGTTACAGAGAACATATACCCCTTGTTTAAGTTCCTCTAAAAAGGATGTCTGTTTTAAGAGCGACTATGCAGACCCTTAACGGTTTACTGGTGCTATATGTATTCAGGGTTTGTTTTTTAACTGTTTCTAAGTGGGATAATTCTGCAATTGAAATTAGAGCAATGCATTCAAAGCTATCCACAGTATCCAGTATCATACAGTTACAGTATGTTATTTTATTTAGTTGTTTTGCCTGCATAACTTGAAAGCTGTGGAGAAAAGGCTCATGTATGGATGTAGGTATGGATTTAAATGCTGCACTATACATGCACAGAAAGAAATATCTGTCTATATATCGGTCTCACTGTTCACCACCCAGCATCTCTCCACTCTTCACCTTGCTCAAACCAGTCCTCAGTTTATTTGTTTTTTCTCTCTACCACCCGATTTGTTCTTGCATAAAATCTTAATGTCACATAACTATAAACTGGTGGTTTTGTCCTTGGTGCTTACTGCTTATGTAGTGGTGGCGGTTCTGGGCTGCGGCACACAGGAAACTCTTAGGGTGTAGTGAAGGCGGTGCCGTTTCTTGAATCTTGGCTCATAACCACAATGAATACTAAATGCACAGAATGCAACGCTGACCTCGGTCGGCATGATACACATGTACAGGAAACGTCCTCAACAACCTAAAGCAACAGGAAGTGAATAAGTCATCTAAACACATGTCTTCAAACAGTATCACATTTAAAATATCACTTGCTTTGTAGGCAGAAGTCAAACAGTAAATCTGACTTTTTTTGGCCCTGCAATTGTGTCACTGCACGTGTGCATGTGGTGCATCAGACATTTTGATATTGACACAACATTGGATTTTGCTGACCTTGTACACAAGGATTTATTGGAATGTGATCTTCCTGTTTGGTAAACATGGCCAATGTTAGGACGTTTAATAATGTTTTTTACAATAACATCACAAATGATAAATATCCACACAAGAGGAATGGAGATAATAAACCTTCTGACTTTTGTTTGACAGATTGAAGAGCAGCCCTCTCTCCCCGTAGATGATAGTGAGAGTGGGGAAGAAGAAGACTTTAGTCCAGAGGAGGAACGCTTCCTGGAGAGGAAGCTGAAAAAGATCCTTGGAAAGGAGGAGAAGAACAGACTTATAGCTGAGGGGAAGTGGGTGCCTAAAGCCCTGCAAAACGTGTCCAGGGATCCTCTTGCACCCAAACAGGCCTTGGATTACCTCACCTGGTATGAGTAGATCTTATTTATAGTGCATCAACATCGTGGTATTCTCATTTCCTCTGTATCTTACGGCTGATTAAAAAAAAAGTCTACACACACTACCTGCCTGGAATGTTCTGAGTACAATAAGATTCTCAATAGGATACATTTTTAATCCCTGGGTTTGTTTTGTACTACATTTCCGAACGGCTTCTTGTAAATAATCCCTGCCATTGGGTTTGTCATTTTGTAGCTGGGAGAAGAACCGTGAAGAGTGGAAGTTCCAGAAGACGAGACAGACATGGTTACTGCAGCATATGTTTGATTCTGGAAAGGTAAAATTAGTTTTAGTATTATGAGAACAATTTACAATTTAGGCATTTGTCCTGACTTAATCCAGAGTGATTTACAGTAAGCAAGAACAAAAACATGGTAATACATAAAATATAGTCATCAATAATCATACGTAAGCTCAGAACCTAAAAGTGGAATATATAATGAAACTATACGTTTACAGTATAGAGTGCTATGTCTACATAAAATGCTATCTAAATTACTTAAGTTTAGCCTTTGCATACGCCTGTAAGGTCGCTGAGGCTAGGGCAAGTGCTAGGGGCTAAAATAGTGTGAAGAGGTGGGTTTTCAGACGACGGCGGAAGAATTGCAATGGGAAGTGCATTCCGTAGTTTTGGAGCCAGAAGGGAGAAGAGTTTGGGACGTGTGGAGTGTTGTCCTGGCGTTTTAGTGAAGGTACTTCCAACTTCCCTGCATTGGCTGATCTGAGCGCACAGGAGGGTTTGTAGGGTCCGATCCGATTTGTAAGATATGGGGGGGTGCCATACCTTTGGTTGCTTTGAAGGCCAGCATCAGAGTTTTGTACTCAGGCTACACAGTCAAACATTTTTCCAACCTTTTGCCCCATTCTGTTTTCTTGTAATTTGCTAATTAATGGGTGACCAGATTTTCATGAAACTTGGAAGGATTGATCACTAGGCTGCCCTAAATACATCACTAATATTGGGTTGAAAAGACCTATGGTCGAGGAGGAGACATAGGAAGACGAGGTTTGATGTAATAGATTCCTTGATGTCTGTGACATCATGCTGTGCAAATGGTGTTGTACAAATTGGTTGTGGAGAAACCCTACCTTGTGATCAAAATTACCACCTTGTGATTATGTTCAATAGTAGATGATTCCCATCTGACCCTGCTTTAATCACTCATCTGTACAATGTACAACAATGATGTAGATGTTTACTATTTATATTGTCTCTCCTCAGATTCCTGATGAGACTTTCTCTGTGCTCCTATCCTATCTGGAAGGGCTGCGCGGAGTGGCCCGGGACACCACTATACACAAGGCTGAAACCCTGGTACGAGAACTTGGAGAAGGACCGTTGGATGAAGATGTCAAGCAGAGGGCATGCAGAGCCAGAGAGGTCATCCAACTGCTTGGCTGACTTGGTCATCCACATAGATGTTTTTTTTTTTTTTTTATCTTTATCAAGGGAATGTTGAGAGAGTACATGTGCACCAAAGAGTGTAAAGTCAAACCTGATGCTGCCCCATACAACCACAAATTATTGCCACAGCAACTGGTGGCTAAGTGCCTTGCTCAAAGGCAAGTTGTTCAGGGAAGAGAGCATTTCTCATTCAGTTACCCTATTATGGTTTTCCCTGCCTGGTCTGAGGATTCAACCAGCGACTGTCTAGTCACAAGTCCCCTTCTGTGAATGATACCAATGGACTGCTAACTGTTAATGAGTGGTGATTAAAGTCACACAGATAGTCTGGATATGGGTTACACTCATTATTTAAATGTGATTAGTACTGTAGCCCTTGTTGTGCCGGGCTTTGTTTTTATTCAGTAGGTTTGCACGTTTAATATTTCCTAACTAATGACAAGACTGTCTGTGGTATCAATCATATATTACTAGTACATATCTCTTTACAATACAATACATAATGGGAAAAAATATTATCATGACTTGTCTTGATGTATGTGTCAAACAATATCCCCGTATTAAATGTGTTTGTAACCCTATTAGAACACGCAGTTCAGGGCTGGAGCCAGGCTAAACACTTTTGAGAAACCAACTTTTATAGTCGGCACACAGTAGCACATGATCACCCGATGCGCAGGAGCGGGGATTGAACCCCAGTCTCCCACCTACGCACAACCTGCCGTGCCAATAGGCCTAGCCCGATTGGCAGGGCTGTTGTGGTTGGCTGGGTGCTACACATAGACACAGTCTACTCTACTCCACTGAGTGGACTGCTTGCTTTAGTCTGATATGCGATAGTAGTAGTACCCAACAATACCCAGCAGAGGGCACTGTAGACTATCACCAGCAGGTGGGATCACTGTTCTCAAGTGCAATGGCCCAATGGGTGAGGGTGGGAGCAGAACCTCATGCCAGGGCAGGGGCCAGGGTTGACACTTATGTCAACGGACCCGGTTGACCTGGCTTGGACAAGGAGAAGGCCTTAGGGGCAGCTGTTTCTCCCTCCCAGCAGCAGACGAGTAACATGTTATGATGTTTATGCTGTTCATCACAACCAATGTCCAACTGGCAACTGCTAGTAGAAATGTGTTTGCCAATATATAGTTCCTTCCTCTGTGCTCAAGCACACGCTGCATTCTTCAACCTGCAGAGTTGTTCAACCAGCGGCTCCAATATACTGCTGTGGACTCAGTACGCAATACTCATGCACATTCTTACACACTCCTGCAAATAATTACTAAACAATTCTGATTGACAATAGTTTTTTTACTATATTATCTGTTGATCATATCAATTTGCTATGAAATCATGTTTCCCCAATTCCCCTAGATTTACAACTGCTGCAAACCTATTTTTATCGACAACAATTTACTTGCAGGGCAACAATCATCAATGGCACTTGCTACTTTAATTTTGTATTGCTTGTGGTTATAACTTATGTTACAATGTGTTATCGGGTAGAGTGGGGGAAAAAGGCCCCCCTGGGGTAAAAAGCCCCAGCTGAATTTAATTCTCTCACCTAATCCAGGTCATCAGTTTCCCACCCAAATACATTTAAGATAAGTTGATCTAATTCTTTGTCATCCTGAAAATACAGAGTAAATAAGTTAAACCTCTTCACTTATGTTTTGTAGGCTATATCATTAGGAAGGCCCTTAGGGAAGGCCTTATGATAAATTATCAACTTAAAAAAAAAGATGACATTCTTTGCAATGACAGCTTTAGGGGTAAGCTATAATGTTACGCCACATTTTAACCCTTTGTTCTAAAATACAGGTTTACTTTAAATGGCCAATATAACACAAATAAAACCATTTTACACAAATGTGGAATTGAATTTAATTTAGGTCAAATGTATCATGGGGGGCCTATTGCCCCAGTAGTGATTCCCTTTAAAAAATATATATATATTTGTACTATATACTATAACATAAAAGTGGGTAAAGCATTGCTAACATGTACATAAATGTATTTTAATTGGTCATAAAATAGACATTATCCTTAATTAAGGGGGTCTTTTCCCTCCAACACTGAAATATATTAAATTGTTTCTAAGTAACGGTTTCTAATTACTGTTCAGTAGTCAGATCCGGTCTAGAGCCCGCCTACTGTATCCGGTAATGTACATGCAGCCACAGATGTCGTTTCCCTATCCGCTCTAGACTGGATATATGCGAACTGTCTCTCAAAAGGAAGACAGCATATATGGCAGCGTTCATGTAATTATCTGTGGGTGGTGGCATGTCTTCTGTGACTTGACACTTTCCTGTCGCTTTAAGCCGGTGCGGAAGTATGGATCGATATGTGACGTAATATTTGGAGGTCAGCAGATCGCTCATTGCTTAAATTGCGTCACTACGATACTTACGTATGTTGTTGAACGTTTATAACGCCTATGTTGAGTCGTTCGTTTCTTTTCTCTGAGATTTCTAGTCGTTGGCGGCGAGCTGCTTCTTGTGTTTTAGGAAACGTAACGCAGCGTACACCGCGAACCCAGTGTTATTTGTGGACGTTGCGGATCCTCCAGACTGCACAGCACGTTTCTTTTTCCTCAATGGCTGCATCTAAATGTACCCGACTGAGCGGTGCGTTGATACGGGATCTGCTGGACACCGTGGACAGCGTCCTGTTCGACTGCGACGGAGTCATCTGGAGAGGTGATCAGGCCGTCCCGGGCGCGCCCGAAGTTATAAACCTGCTCAAAAACAATGGCAAGAAGGTGTTCTTCCTCACCAACAACAGCACCAAGACCAGAAAGATGTATGCGGACAAAATGGCTCTCATGGGATTTAACGTAACGCAGGATGAAGTGTTCGGGACAGCCTACTGCTCCGCGATGTACCTGAAGACTGTCTGCAAGCTGGAGAGCAAAGTCTATCTCATTGGCAGCGATGCGTTGAAGCAAGAGCTGGAGATGGTGGGGATCCAGCAAACAGGGGTGGGACCCGACCACATATCCGGGGCGCAAAGTGACTGGGCCAACGTACCACTGGACCCAGAGGTCAAGGCGGTGGTGGTCGGCTTTGATGAGCATTTCAGTTATATGAAAATTAACAGGGCTATGCAGTACCTCTCTAACCCGGATTGTCTGTTTGTGGGGACCAACACCGATAGCAGACTGCCCTTGGAGGGAGGCAAGGCTGTGCCAGGTAGGTTCAATATACTGTTCAATATAAGTTCAATAGGTCACCAACATAGTTTTTAGCTGACGCTCTCCAAAGCATGCTGTTGTGGGACTTGCAGGACACAGCTTGAGGTCAAGGGTGTCCCTAGTCCGTTTAGTCAGGTGTCCTCATACTGTAATCTCTAAACCTACACCTCCTTATCCTTACCCTCTTCTTAGGTACCGGCTGCCTGCTGCGAGCAGTGGAGACTTGTGCCCAGCGCCAGGCCCACACAGTGGGAAAACCCAATCGCTACATGTTTGACTGTGTGGCCTCCCAGTTTGGCCTGGAGAGCAGCCGCTGCATGATGGTTGGCGACCGCCTCGATACTGACATCTTGCTGGGCTCTAACTGCGGCCTGAAGACCCTGCTCACTCTCACAGGGGTCAGCACAGTGGCAGACGCCAAAGCCCACGAGAAGAGCGGCTCCCCAGAGCGGCAAGGCATGGTGCCAGATTACTATGTGGACAGCATCGCTGATCTGCTTCCATTCCTGCGGGGATAAGGCAGCCGAATGACTCCTCAAACTGTGGTGACTGGCTACTGTACTTGGTAGCCTAGTTCAGTGGTTCTCAAAGTGGGGGCCAGGGACCAGCAGGGTTCCTTGAGGGTGTACAAATGGAGCCAAAATGGACCCTTACCTTACACGCCTTTCCCACCGGCCACAATAACTATATCGATCACCATTGTATATATTTTTATTGTCGGTGTGAACCCCATCCACTTGACTTTTATAGTTATACTCGGTGTGAACGGCCCTTTACGGGTCTATTTGGTTCCATTTGCACACTCAAGAGTTATGGGGGTCCTTGCAATCAAAATGTTGTTTGAGAATCACTGTCCTAGTTCAAAGAAAGACCCGATGCTTCGCTAGCCCATAGAAAACAAGAGTTTGCAGTCTCTTCTATTTGTCTTAATTTATTGATAGTCATCTCTATAGAGGAGTCACACCCATGCTGCCTAAAGAGTCCTAATGCACTGTGTGGCAGGACAATGACTCAGGATTTTCAAAGACGACATCACGTTTTATTATCAAGTATAGTTATTAAAGTTCTAGTCTCTAATTAAAAAAATTAAAAAGACTACTTGACAGAACAATTAATCAGAGTATTGATTGAACAGAATTGGACAGTTTTAACTGGCAGTTGTGAAGTATACTGTGTGTTACCTAACCTAAGAAAAGAGGAAGGTCTGTGCGTGCAGCCGTACAACGTCAATGCCCCCCTTGTGACATTGTGATGCAATTGTCCATCTTAAGCAATGCTATCGAGTTGACACTGGGTGAATAAGCACATACCAAAGTCTCAACTGTTTTAAGTGTGGTCAGTTGCACAGTTCTTGTGTATTTGTTAATCACACGCGCTTCATTTTTTAAAAAGATATATATATATATTTTTTTTTTTGCGTTTTCTGCCTTTATTGATAGTATACAGTAGATAGACAGGAAATTGGGAGAGAGGCGGGGATTGACATGCAGCAAAGGTCGTCGGGATCGGGACTCGAACCCGCGACACGTCAGGCTACATTGGAGCCTATTGGGTGCCCGGGCTACATGCACTTCATTTTGACAGTACCTCATCAGGGAATAACTAAGCATTAAGCTGATTACACAGCATATACTTGTACTGTATAACTTTTATGTCTGATGCAGTTTACTTCTAGCCTCATAATGTAACCCTTAACTCTGCTGTTTTATTAATCTTTACGGGTTTTGTGTAGGGATGCTCCGATCAGGTTTTTTGGGACCGATCGGGATCGGTCAATACTGATACCGATCAGCCAATGCCGATACCGATCTTGTGCGTAAGGGGCAAATTTGAATATTTCCAAAATTATTTATCAACCCACGTCAAAAGTGTGTGTGTGTGTGTGTGTGTGTGTGTGTGTGTGTGTGGGGAGGACGGGGAGAATGTTTAGGCCTGTCACAAACATGCAAAGATTATATTATACTATATATCTGATTGACTTTTATACCACTTAAATGGTGTAAAAGATCGGTTTCTCCAGATGGGATAAATTGCCGATCGGAGTGAATATTTGCCGATACGGCCAATTATCGGAGCATCTCTAGTTTTGTGCAGTGCAACTTCATTCAGTTGTACACAGCATTTACTTGTACTGTATGTAACTTTTCTGTCCTCCATGTAATCTCAGTAATTTTACTGCAACACTGATTAGCCTAATTCCATTGAAGGCCCAATGTGCAAGTCTTTTAAATTATTACAATAACCATACAAATCTACTGGTCACAGGCAGGAGGCAGCTCATGCAGTAACCAGTAGAGACTTATGGGACTCACAGCTCTACTACATGGCTCACAAGCAGAGTTACTGTTTTAAATAAACATACAGTACATGATGCAAGGACAGTAATATGCCATTTAACTTGAACTTGCGGATTGGGCTTTTTAATAAGTAATGCAATCTTTTTATCATCCATATTGTACATTCTAGCGGCTAGAATCTAGCCCATTTCAGCAACAGTATTGTCGTTGACCCAATTCTAAAAACACTTGATCAAATTTTATAATAAAACAGACATAGCATCTAAGTTGTGTGTTCTCTGTGGTATTGAGTCTAATGCAAACATGGTACCCTTTCCTTTGAGTACTGTGCCTAAAGTCACCTTGGGCTGTCATCGTTTGGATGCAGAAACACTCACTGCCTCATATCCTCAGTCCTGCGATGACAAGGTGTGCCTTGCTTCCCTCTTTGTTCATTGTCTTGTCTGGGGGTTTGCAGGCCAATTGCTGTCACATGTTTTTGATGTGTGACAGAGAGAGAGAGAGAGAGGGAATAGAGGCATTGGAGAGTGGTAGATAGTTAGGAAGGGGAGGAATAGGAGCGGATGGCAGGGAGACAACATTTGAATTAGTTTTTGGCAAGCTTCACTTAGTTGTGAATGAGATGGAAGTAAGGGGGTACCTGTTTTGGGAGGAAACAGATGGGCTATGAGAGGAGGGAGGTCTCTACATGGAGAGAGGAGGGGAGGTTTGAGTTGGAGCAGAGAGAAAGAGGATCTGTCCAGGTGTATTACCTGTGTTCCCAGCCAGTGCCGCTCATGACCATGGCTCCATGCTGAAAGCTAAGAGAAGGGTGCAGAACAAGTGAGGAGCTGTCACAGGACACAGGATGGTGAGGTGTTGGAAACATTCACAGAACAGCTCAGAAGAAGCGCAATGCACGGTAAGCTATTTAGTCTGCTCGGAGGACTCTGAATCTTGGATAAAAGACCCTACCATGTGGCATATGAGCAAGTTTTAGGTCAGGGCAGGAAATTAACTTTCTTATCTACAGGTCAACAGTGGATGGAGAAATCAAAATATTCACCAGCCACTGTGTTTTAGGATCTGGTTAATTTATTGATTTAATGATTAAGTCTGAAGTTAATCCCTTTGATTGAATGTAATATTGTTCTATTAATCAGGACAGGAGAGAACTTTTTATTTGGCAAAAAGTAGCAAGTAGAGAAAATAAATCAACACCAGACATAAAAACACATTACCAGAGATTAATCTGCTCAGGGTAAATTTGTCTTCACAATAGAAGGATATTAGATTTATTGAAATTTGTATTTGAATCAGAATCTTGTGTTGCTTCTTTTCCATCAGGATGGGAGTCCAGCAGGGTCCCCCAAGTTCCCTCACAGGGCATTCTGGGTCAGTGTTTCTGCATCTGTGCTCCTGGTAGTAATCGCCCTAGGTTTGACAGGGAATCTAGGTCTGCCACAGCATCGTTCTCAGGTAAAGAGTCAACTATCAGGTTTGCTGATTTTCTCTAATCTAATTGAGGTACTAAACATTTCAGCTGTTTCTGTTGGTTTATTCACAATGATTGGTCTGTCAGTCGTGTATCTATTAATGTGTTTCCATTACCGTAGTCTTTACAGGTCGTCCGTATCACAATTCCAGACCAGACTGGAACTCTGACCAACCAATCAGCGCTTGTGGACAGGCAAAAAGACCTGGTGACCTTTTCTGTGACCTCCCAGTTCAACCACACGTCGACAGTGATCTTCGATATCAAACATGTAAGGAGAATATTTGGTTGCATCATAATTCAGTTTGTCACGTCTGTGATAGTCTGTCTGGACAATTATCTACAAATAATGATAATAATTCAGTTTGTCACATCTGTGATAGTCTGTCTGGACAATTCTCTACAAATATTGATAATAATTCAGTTTGTCACATCTGTGATAGTCTGTCTGGACACTTCTCTACAAAGAATGCAGTGGATGTTGCAATTTTAACTTTTGTATAAGTCTCAAGGTTCAGGAAAGGGGCAGTGATTTGGCCAATCAATCACTGCTGATACGGCACTGCTGCCAACTGGAAAGTGTCGAAACTCTAAGAAGGTTGGGCCTGATGACCTCTCTTCTAGGCCAAGGCTTTATCCATTAGAAATGGATTATCGCATCTTTGATGTATTTATTTTACGAACCAAATGTTGTACTTTATTGTTACATCTTGTGTACAGGTACAAAAATAAGGTACAAAACTTATTTTTGTTGTCCTTTTATGCATTCATCCCACATCCATCCTGTATTAGTACTGCAGACAATTATTTAATGAATGTTAGAACCCAATCATTACATTGCATTACAAAACTCTAGTATCTCTCATTCAAATTCTTTAATGAATGTTAGAACCCAATCATTACATTGCATTACAAAACTCTATTATCTCTCATTCAAATTATTTAATGAATGTTAGAACCCAATCATTACATTGCATTACAAAACTCTTGTATCTCTCATTCAAATTGTTACGGGCAGCCATATACAGCTAAAACTACTGTACGTATATCGCTGAAATAAATAATTTCGTTTGATAAAAGTGCCATGCTGTATTGTTCTTTTTCATAGGGTTTGATATGCTACAAGCCTGATAACCAGGAGAGCTGCTTCCTGCGTAAGATGGAGACGTCTGACTATGATAACGTGCACTCCTTTCAGTCAACAAACAAGGTAACAAAATGCAATTCTTCTTTTTTTATATACCTCTGCCCTGTCCAAAGTCCACACACACATACTGTAACAGGGTATGAATCCATCTCATGTGTCTAAATCAATAAAATGCCTGTAAGTCAATCAGTGGAAAAAACAACACTATGGTTTGGTTTTGCCCTTTTTCGCTCTACTAGTCTCATCTAAAGCGACCTGCGTTTGATCGCTGACTCACTAATGTGCGAACTGGCGCACTGGTGGAATTCCGTCTCACTGTGACTCACTGGCAGATTTTTCCTACTGCTTTCTTAGGCTTCACTTGGCTTCTTCACTTTTCTGCCACTTCACACAAAGAAAGAGGTTTTGAGGGTGAGAGAGGGTGTGTTGTGACGGTGAGGGGTAAGCTACTCATAGTAGTAGTTGTTCTGGAAATGATACAGGGTCTTATAGTCTCTGGTTCTCTCTGTCACACACTTCTTTTCTTTATCCATTGTTTCCCTCCTCTGTCTCTCACGTTTTCCCCTTTCTCCTTCATCTCTCACTCACAATCTTTCTTTCTTTTAACTACTCTCTTCCTCTACGGTTGAATTCCTTCGCACATCCGATCCTCCTAACCCTCTCTGTGTGCCTGGGATCTTCTTACAGGTGAGGGGACAGCAGCAAGTCTGAGCCCTAGACCCTGCACAATGGGCACTCTGTCTGTGGGTCTTTTAAGACTTCTCTGTTGGATTAAAGGGCAGCCTAGACTGTTAGGTTAGGCAGAGAAGGGCCAGCATGTTTGATGGAAGACACCTAAACGGCTCAGTCCCATGACCAGACCTATAGATCTATACGCTACTACTACTACTAGTTGGTGGAAATGGTCTGCATTTATATAACACTTTATCCAAAGTGCTGTCCAATGTGAAGAGGAATGATTCAGTATGAGACCAAGATGACCGATTATTATTTTATTTTTTTCTGTTTTTGCTGCCTTATTCGTATTTACATTAGATTAGATAGATTAGATTAGATAGAAGATTAAGCCATTTGGAACCTCAAGTTTTTGTGTGTTATGTGAGAGTCCTGTCTCTGTGGTGTCACATGTCTCACAGAAACAGGTATTCAGTAATCAAACCAAGCTACTGATGGCTTTCATTTAATTTAATAGGTTGCATAGGAGAGAGATGTGGGGCCTCCCTGTGAGTCAGTTCTTCTGTCCCTCAACACAATGGTCTTTGAGAGCAGAGTAAAAGATTGTTACATGACCCACTCAAGCATAACAGGACTTTAAATGGCTCCCTATCGGAGACCATCACCAGTATAAATGGTGCAATTACACACAGCCTTTTTGCCAAATGAGCGAGCAAATAGACCTCATAGGGAGTGATATCGGCCCTAGAGAGCTAATAGCAGTTTAACTTTCAAATCCATGGTAATCTCAGTTTGAGTGTTAGTCATCTTGGTTATGGTATCTTCCCTGATGACTGCTTTGTTTATTTCACTTGGCCAAGACAATAGCTTCTCACGCGTATGACATGTCCAGTGGGGGAAAAATTAATTCAATTCAATTCAAGTGATTAGCATTTCTGTTATAATGTTATCTTATGTTACTCATCAAAATAAAGATACCCCCCCCCCCCATGTCCCTCAATGCCTCTTTTTTGTGCTCAATAGAACCAGTACCAGTTGTCTGGGAATAGGACTCAGAGACAGACAGAGTTTCTAGGGGTGTTGGGAGCCAGTCAGGTGGATTTGTCCACCCTGGAGGAGCCTCTTAAGGATCTGTGTCAGGACAGCTCCATCCACTGGACCCAGAGAGCTAAAGGTGAGAACCAAACCACAACCACATTAGTTTACTATGAAAACCTGGATTTCCCGTTAGTCGTTCGGTCGGTCACACCTCCATATATGGTCACGCCTCATGACATCACACCTCCATATATGATCACGCCTCGTGACACGTCACTCCACCATATATGGCCGTCTCCATATATGAAGATCACACTGACCTGGACTGGTCTGGATCATCACCTAGATCTGCATATATGGAGCTGGCCAGCAACTCTACATCTTATCTCAAACCCTTAGAACTCCATATATGGAGCTGACCTGACATTCCAAATGTTGATCCGTCCCCACCCGTCCTTCCTCTTCGATGTCTCCTTTTTGACTGATACCTGACCATTCAAACTCTAGACGGGCCTGCCCCAAAGTTATTAGTGCAGCCACGCCCGGCAGCCGGCGAAATCTAATGTTTTCAACAGGCCCGAAAATGATCATCACCCAGGCTGATGCGTGCACGTGACCTCGCCCTAGGGCAATGTCGCTTCTCGATCTCAGGGCATCTTACTGGTTATTAGTGTGAATATGGATCCAAAGTAGTCAGGATTGCTTAGACTTCAATTATAAAACGTACAAAGATACTTCTAAAGTATGCAACATTTATGTTTAAAATGTCAGGCACTTTATCTGATGTTCTTAATCAGAGTGACTAATTAGACTAATAAGTATAAGCTTCACTTCCAAGAGTATTGCAAGCAACCAATATAAATGTATTTATATAATGGACGGTAATATATTGGCCTGACAAGATTCCTAAGATGTTTGAACAATGCTAGAAAGAATCATCATGTAAGATGCCTAGATAAAACGTGTTATTTCTTGATTCTCGCCGCAGCTTACATTTTGTAGTGCTGTTTGGTTGTCTTGTGAAGTTTCTAATTACTGTGCCTGTAATTAGAAGGGTGTTGAAACCACAGGCAGCCCAGAAATGTAATCCTAAACCATGACACGATGACCTTTTGACATTTTAGTGAGTCATCCAGAAAGTGGTAGCCTATGAATAGTATATTCAGAACCATACCATAGTGGGGTAACCGTTGCCTTTGTGCACTACCTGGTCCAATATTATCTGTTATGAATTATGACCTTTATCTGCTTGACCAAGTACATATAGCTACGTATACCCATGATATGATGACCATCAACTACTTTATGTATGCATGTTCTATTCCTATTCATTTTGTTCTTGTCCTTGTTTCATATCTTTTGTCACGTCATGTGTCCAATACGGTATAATATTCTCTGGGTGTGTATTAAACTTCAGAACTTGCCGTGTGATACACTGCCTGGTGTCATCTTGTTCTGTGCACACGCGACTCAACTGAAACATCACTCACCGCCCTTGAGAAATCACGACATTATCTTAACAAAACATCTTTCTGTCTTTGTCCTTAGCTCTGAACCTTGAAGCTGGTTGTTTCTAGCTAATTCCTATGGGACTGTTGTCTTTATCAAATTAAGTTACCGGTACTCTCAATAAGGGACTGATGGTTATTTATCAGAAGTTTGTATGGTGCAAAAACATTTTTTGAGCCCTGTGGGGGGGGGACAGGTTTTTATTTATTTTGGCTTGGGGTGGTCAAATAACTTTAATTTGTTTAATTTTGTATTGTAAAAATGTTTAGATTTTTGTGTTGCATATAATATGACACATCATTTCTCAATCTCTCTTTCGTTTGTGGGGCATTTTGTAACCATATAATGGAACCAAATGAACCCCCCCCCCTGACGGATGCTATTCGCCTATAATAAACAATCCGCATTCACTTAATTTTCTCTATACACAAATCACATCTGCATTTTTAATTGACTGACTCAGCTCATTTTAGCTAATTTTATTTTTTCTATTTCTCTCTCTAGGCCCAGGCAAACAGAGGCTGGTCTATTTCTGCATCGACATCTGTTTTCCCAACAACATTTGCGTGTCTGTGTGCTTCTACTACCTGCCCGAGTGAGCATCTACTCTCTACACTTCCAATTCTCTCCCTGACCAAGAGCAGGCAAACAAAGTTGTCCTTTTTACATCCCTGCTAAGCTGAAACAGTCCCCCCTATAGCACTAGAAGAGAAAAACAAACCCACCTTTCGGGTAAAGAGACACTTCACCCTGTGCCATGCATTCGCTTTTATTGCCAGCCAGCCAGCCAGCCAGTAAGCCAATGAACCGGCATCCAGCACTACTACTTCTACTACTTCCTTCCTTCCTCCAGAGAGAAGAGAGACAGACTGTCAGGTTTATCTCCAAAGCCCTGTCTTCACTCGACCTTTATGAGTAATGTCAGATTTTTTTTCTCCCTGAGGGCAGAGTTTGGAGATAGTAAAATAATGTTTTGTTTTTTTACGTGTCTATTATTGTATTTCCTGAAAACCATTGCTGAAAAGTACTTACATGTAACAAAAGTGTTTTGATCTCTTCAATAAAGGATGACTGGATAAAGGACTTAAGTTAATTGTGACCCATCCCTTATGCCCAGGTCAAAACTGTGAAATTTGCAATGCATTTCACATCGTCATTTCGTCATTTTTTTCAAATCTTCAAAAATGATGAAAAACGACGCGCTATAGTATGCCGTACGATATGGGCTATAGCCCATGGTCCAAAATGATGAGAAACGAGGATAACTTTTTTTTTCAAAATTTCAAAAAACATGGGCTATAACCCATCGTTTTTGTCATTTCGTCATTTTTTTCAAATCCTCAAAAATGATGAAAAACTGCGCGCTATAGTATGCCGTACGATATGGGCTATAGCCCATGGTCCAAAATGATGAGAAACGAGGATAACTTTTTTTTTCAAAATTTCAAAAAACATGGGCTATAACCCATCGTTTTTTTCATTTTTTTATTTTTGTCAAATCATCAAAAATGATGAAAAACGGCGCGCTATAGTATGCCGTACGATATACGCTATAGCCCATGGTCCAAAATGATGAGAAACGAGGATAACTTTTTTTTTCAAAATTTCAAAAAACATGGGCTATAACCCATCGTTTTTGTCATTTCGCATTTTTTTCAAATCCTCAAAAATGATGAAAAACGGCGCGCTATAGTATGCCGTACGATATGGGCTATAGCCCACGGTCCAAAATGATGAGAAACGAGGCTAACTTTTTTTTTCAAAATTTCAAAAAACATGGGCTATAACCCATCGTTTTTGTCATTTCGTCATTTTTTTCAAATCCTCAAAAATGATGAAAAACGGCGCGCTATAGAATGCCGTACGATATGGGCTATAGCCCACGGTCCAAAATGATGAGAAACGAGGCTAACTTTTTTTTTCAAAATTTCAAAAAACATGGGCTATAACCCATCGTTTTTGTCATTTCGTCATTTTTTTCAAATCCTCAAAAATGATGAAAAACGGCGCGCTATAGTATGCCGTACGATATGGGCTATAGCCCACGGTCCAAAATGATGAGAAACGAGGCTAACTTTTTTTTTCAAAATTTCAAAAAACATGGGCTATAACCCATCGTTTTTGTCATTTCGCATTTTTTTCAAATCCTCAAAAATGATGAAAAACGGCGCGCTATAGTATGCCGTACGATATGGGCTATAGCCCACGGTCCAAAATGATGAGAAACGAGGCTAACTTTTTTTTTCAAAATTTCAAAAAACATGGGCTATAACCCATCGTTTTTGTCATTTCGTCATTTTTTTCAAATCCTCAAAAATGATGAAAAACGGCGCACTATAGTATGCCGTACGATATGGGCTATAGCCCACGGTCCAAAATGATGAGAAACGAGGCTAACTTTTCTTTTCAAAATTTCAAAAAACATGG
Source organism: Protomyctophum bolini (assembly GCF_963924005.1). Classification (NCBI taxonomy): domain Eukaryota; kingdom Metazoa; phylum Chordata; class Actinopteri; order Myctophiformes; family Myctophidae; genus Protomyctophum; species Protomyctophum bolini. Next base: position 21,526,171 of record NC_137879.1, on the reverse strand, counting down.
GCTATAACCCATCGTTTTTGTCATTTCGTCATTTTTTTTAAATCCTCAAAAATGATGAAAAACGGCGCGCTATAGTATGCCGTACGATATGGGCTATAGCCCACGGTCCAAAATGATGAGAAACGAGGCTAACTTTTTTTTTCAAAATTTCAAAAAACATGGGCTATAACCCATCGTTTTTTAATTTTTTTTTTTTTTTGTCAAATCATCAAAAATGATGAAAAACGGCACGCTATAGTATGCCGTACGATATGGGCTATAGCCCATGGTCCAAAATGATGAGAAACGAGGTTAACTCTAATTGTCGTAGTGGTTAAGATGTTGGCTTTCCACGTGGGAGACCAGGGTTCGATTCCTGGCTGTTACACTATCATACAAAAGAAGACCTCAACAGCGCTAAGAAAGATCTGATTAATATGATGCTGTGTTATTTAAACTTTACTAACTGAAGGCTAACGAACAAAAGATCACTTCAAAATTACCAGGAGACTTTGCCTGAGAGTGTCTGACTGATGGTGCAGTGGTCTAATCATCAGGGTTTCAGTACAGACATTCCATGTTCAAGGCCTGTTCCTCCTACAGCTCAATGCTGCAGTAATTTGAACTTTTCAAGGCTAGAATAAAAAATAGAAACTCAAAAGCACCCAGAGACATCTGCTGAATGCCCAAAGGTGCCGTGGCGTAATGGTGTGGAGCGCTTGGCCCGATGCCTCTGCTACAGTCATTTGGCCGGTTCAAGTCCCATGTCATGACATCAAGGTGCTGGAGGACCATCGGGAGTTCCTCCTACAGCTCAATGCTGCAGTAATTTGAACTTTTCAAGGCTAGAATAAAAAATAAAAACTCAAAAGCACCCGGAGACATCTGCTGAATGCCCAAAGGTGCCGTGGCGTAATGGTGTGGAGCGCTTGGCCCGTTGCCTCTGCTACAGTCAGTTGGCCGGTTCAAGTCCCATGTCATGACATCAAGGTGCTGGAGGACCATCGGGAGTTCCTCCTACAGCTCAATGCTGCAGTAATTTGAACTTTTCAAGGCTAGAATAAAAAATAAAAACTCAAAAGCACCCGGAGACATCTGCTGAATGCCCAAAGGTGCCGTGGCGTAATGGTGTGGAGCGCTTGGCCTGTTGCCTCTGCTACAGTCAGTTGGCCGGTTCAAGTCCCATGTCATGACATCAAGGTGCTGGAGGACCATCGGGAGACGGTGCTCTCTCCCCCTGTTTCCTGAAAAGTAGCATTTGGGGGTTATGTTTGAAAGAACCCTGTCCACCTAAAGTTTTACAGATAAGAATTAGGTCAAACTTTAAAAAAGAAATAGCAATGCATTTTGGCCCATCATCTGACAGAATAGTCTGTGACTATATGAATTTGACAATGAAAAACTGCAAATTGCGGGAATTGAAAATTGCGGAAATTGCAAATTTGGGAAATTGGAAATTGCGGAAATTGAGGAAATTGCGGAAATTGAGGAAATTGCAAATTGCGGAAATTGCAAATTGCAAATTGCGGAAATTGAAAATTGCGGAAATTGCGGAAATTGCAAATTGCGGAAATTGCAAATTTGGGAAATTGAGGTGGCCCAAAACTTGGTTGGAAAGTCCCTCTTTTATGTCTGGCTTCCAGGCCAGTTGGAAAATGGCACACTGAGAGGTGGTAAGAGTATGTTAAATTGGACATTTTCATGGTAAAAGATTAGCTGGACAGGGTTCTTTCAGACATAAGCCCCAACCGTTACATCTCAGGAAACAGGGGGAGAGAGCACCGTCTCCCGATGGTCCTCCAGCACCTTGATGTCATGACATGGGACTTGAACCGGGCAACTGACTGTAGCAGAGGCAACGGGCCAAGCGCTGCACACCATTACGCCACGGCACCTTTGGGCATTCAGCAGATGTCTCCGGGTGCTTTTGAGTTTTTATTTTTTATTCTAGCCTTGAAAAGTTCAAATTACTGCAGCATTGAGCTGTAGGAGGAACTCCCGATGGTCCTCCAGCACCTTGATGTCATGACATGGGACTTGAACCGGCCAACTGACTGTAGCAGAGGCAACGGGCCAAGCGCTCCACACCATTACACCACGGCACCTTTGGGCATTCAGCAGATGTCTTCGGGTGCTTTTGAGTTTTTATTTTTTATTCTAGCCTTGAAAAATTCAAATTACTGCAGCATTGAGCTGTAGGAGGAACTCCCGATGGTCCTCCAGCACCTTGATGTCATGACATGGGACTTGAACCGGCCAACTGACTGTAGCAGAGGCATCGGGCCAAGCGCTCCACACCAATACGCCACGGCACCTTTGGGCATTCAGCAGATGTCTCCGGGTGCTTTTGAGTTTTTATTTTTTATTCTAGCCTTGAAAGGTTCAAATTACTGCAGCATTGAGCTGTAGGAGGAACAGGCCTTGAACATGGAATGTCTGTACTGAAACCCTGATGATTAGACCACTGCACCACCAGTCAGACACTCTCAGGCAAAGTCTCCTGGTAATTTTGAAGTGATATTTTGTTCGTTAGCCTTCAGTTAGTAAAGTTTAAATAACACAGCATCATATTAATCAGATCTTTCTTAGCGCTGTTGAGGTCTTCTTTTGTATGATAGTGTAACAGCCGGGAATCGAACACTGGTCTCCCACGTGGAAAGCCAACATCTTAACCACTACGACAATTTCAGTTATCCTCATTTCTCATCATTTTGGACCATGGGCCCATATCGTACGGCATACTATAGCACGCCGCTTTTCATCGTTTTTGAGGATTTGAAAATAATGAAAATGTGAAAAAAACGATGGGTTATAGCCCATGTCTCATTTAACCAGCCTTTTAGAATTTAGATGGACAGTGAAAATGTTCTTCAGGAGACTAGAACCCTGACTAGAACGATATGGGCTATAGCCCATGGTCCAAAATGATGAGAAACGAGGATACGTTTTTTTTTCTTTTTAAATCTCAAAAAACATGGGCTATAACCCATCGTTTTTTTCATTTTTTCATTTTTTTCAAATCCTCAAAAATGATGAAAAACGGCGTGCTATAGTATGCCGTACGATATGGGCTATAGCCCATGGTCCAAAATGATGAGAAACGAGGCTAACTTTTTTTTTCAAAATTTCAAAAAAATGGGCTATAACCCATCGTTTTTTTCATATTTTCATTATTTTCAAATCCTCAAAAATGATGAAAAACGGCGCGCTATAGTATGCCGTACGATATGGGCTATAGCCCACGGTCCAAAATGATGAGAAACGAGGCAAACTTTTTTTTTCAAAATTTCAAAAAACATGGGCTATAACCCATCGTTTTTGTCATTTCGTATTTTTTTTCAAATCCTCAAAAATGATGAAAAACGGCGCGCTATAGTATGCCGTACGATATGGGCTATAGCCCACGGTCCAAAATGATGAGAAACGAGGCTAACTTTTTTTTTCAAAATTTCAAAAAACATGGGCTATAACCCATCGTTTTTGTCATTTCATCATTTTTTTCAAATCCTCAAAAATGATGAAAAACGGCGCGCTATAGTATGCCGTACGATATGGGCTATAGCCCACGGTCCAAAATGATGAGAAACGAGGCTAACTTTTTTTTTCAAAATTTCAAAAAACATGGGCTATAACCCATCGTTTTTGTCATTTCGTCATTTTTTTCAAATCCTCAAAAATGATGAAAAACGGCGCGCTATAGTATGCCGTACGATATGGGCTATAGCCCACGGTCCAAAATGATGAGAAACGAGGCTAACTTTTTTTTTCAAAATTTCAAAAAACATGGGCTATAACCCATCGTTTTTGTCATTTCATCATTTTTTTCAAATCCTCAAAAATGATGAAAAACTGCGCGCTATAGTTTGCCGTACGATATGGGCTATAGACCACGTTACAAAATGATGAGAAACGAGGCTAACTTTTTTTTTCAAAATTTCAAAAAACATGGGCTATAACCCATCGTTTTTGAAAATTTTTGAAATTTTGAAAAAAAAAGTTAGCCTCGTTTCTCATCATTTTGGACTGTGGGCTATAGCCCATATCGTACGGCATACTATAGCGCGCCGTTTTTCATCATTTTTGAGGATTTGAAAAAAATGACGAAATGACAAAAACGATGGGTTATAGCCCATGTTTTTTGAAATTTTGAAAAAAAAAGTTAGCCTCGTTTCTCATCATTTTGGAACGTGGGCTATAGCCCATATCGTACGGCAAACTATAGCGCGCAGTTTTTCATCATTTTTGAGGATTTGAAAAAAATGACGAAATGACAAAAAACGATGGGTTATAGCCCATGTTTTTTGAAAATTTGAAAAAAAAGTTAGCCTCGTTTCTCATCATTTTGGACCGTGGGCTATAGCCCATATCGTACGGCATACTATAGCGCGCCGTTTTTCATCATTTTTGAGGATTTGAAAAAAATGACGAAATGACAAAAACGATGGGTTATAGCCCATGTTTTTTTTAATTTTGAAAAAAAAAGTTAGCCTCGTTTCTCATCATTTTGGACCGTGGGCTATAGCCCATATCGTACGGCATACTATAGCGCGCCGTTTTTCATCATTTTTGAGGATTTGAAAAAAATGATGAAATGACAAAAACGATGGGTTATAGCCCATGTTTTTTGAAATTTTGAAAAAAAAGGTTAGCCTCGTTTCTCATCATTTTGGACCGTGGGCTATAGCCCATATGGTACGGCATACTATAGCGCGCCGTTTTTCATCATTTTTGAGGATTTGAAAAAAATTACGAAATGACAAAAACGATGGGTTATAGCCCATGTTTTTTGAAATTTTGAAAAAAAAAGTTTGCCTCGTTTCTCATCATTTTGGACCGTGGGCTATAGCCCATATCGTACGGCATACTATAGCGCGCCGTTTTTCATCATTTTTGAGGATTTGAAAATAATGAAAATATGAAAAAAACGATGGGTTATAGCCCATGTTTTTTGAAATTTTGAAAAAAAAAGTTAGCCTCGTTTCTCATCATTTTGGACCATGGGCTATAGCCCATATCGTACGGCATACTATAGCACGCCGTTTTTCATCATTTTTGAGGATTTGAAAAAAATGAAAAAATGAAAAAAACGATGGGTTATAGCCCATGTTTTTTGAAATTTTGAAAAAAAAAACGTATCCTCGTTTCTCATCATTTTGGACCATGGGCTATAGCCCATATCGTTCTAGTCAGGGTTCTAGTCTCCTGAAGAACATTTTCACTGTCCATCTAAATTCTAAAAGGCTGGTTAAATGAGACATGGGCTATAACCCATCGTTTTTTTCATATTTTCATTATTTTCAAATCCTCAAAAACGATGAAAAGCGGCGTGCTATAGTATGCCGTACGATATGGGCCCATGGTCCAAAATGATGAGAAATGAGGATAACTGAAATTGTCCTAGTGGTTAAGATGTTGGCTTTCCACGTGGGAGACCAGGGTTCGATTCCCGGCTGTTACACTATCATACAAAAGAAGACCTCAACAGCGCTAAGAAAGATCTGATTAATATGATGCTGTGTTATTTAAACTTTACTAACTGAAGGCTAACGAACAAAAGATCACTTCAAAATTACCAGGAGACTTTGCCTGAGAGGGTCTGACTGATGGTGCAGTGGTCTAATCATCAGGGTTTCAGTACAGACATTCCATGTTCAAGGCCTGTTCCTCCTACAGCTCAATGCTGCAGTAATTTGAACCTTTCAAGGCTAGAATAAAAAAATAAATAAAAAAAGCACCCGGAGACATCTGCTGAATGGCCAAAGGTGCCGTGGCTTAATGGTGTGGAGCGCTTGGCCCGATGCCTCTGCTACAGTCAGTTGGCCGGTTCAAGTCCCATGTCATGACATCAAGGTGCTGGAGGACCATCGGGAGTTCCTCCTACAGCTCAATGCTGCAGTAATTGGAACTTTTCAAGGCTAGAATAAAAAATAAAAACTCAAAAGCACCCGGAGACATCTGCTGAATGCCCAAAGGTGCCGTGGCGTAATGGTGTGGAGCGCTTGGCCCGATGCCTCTGATACAGTCAGTTGGCCGGTTCAAGTCCCATGTCATGACATCAAGGTGCTGGAGGACCATCGGGAGTTCCTCCTACAGCTCAATGCTGCAGTAATTTGAACTTTTCAAGGCTAGAATAAAAAATAAAAACTCAAAAGCACCCGGAGACATCTGCTGAATGCCCAAAGGTGCCGTGGCGTAATGGTGTGGAGCGCTTGGCCCGATGCCTCTGCTACAGTCAGTTGGCCGGTTCAAGTCCCATGTCATGACATCAAGGTGCTGGAGGACCATCGGGAGTTCCTCCTACAGCTCAATGCTGCAGTAATTGGAACTTTTCAAGGCTAGAATAAAAAATAAAAACTCAAAAGCACCCGGAGACATCTGCTGAATGCCCAAAGGTGCCGTGGCGTAATGGTGTGCAGCGCTTGGCCCGTTGCCTCTGCTACAGTCAGTTGCCCGGTTCAAGTCCCATGTCATGACATCAAGGTGCTGGAGGACCATCGGGAGACGGTGCTCTCTCCCCCTGTTTCCTGAGATGTAACGGTTGGGGCTTATGTCTGAAAGAACCCTGTCCAGCTAATCTTTTACCATGAAAATGTCCAATTTAACATACTCTTACCACCTCTCAGTGTGCCATTTTCCAACTGGCCTGGAAGCCAGAGGGACTTTCCAACCAAGTTTTGGGCCACCTCAATTTCCCAAATTTGCAATTTCCGCAATTTGCAATTTCCTCAATTTCCGCAATTTCCAATTTCCCAAATTTGCAATTTCCGCAATTTGCAATTTCCGCAATTTCCGCAATTTGCAATTTTCAATTTTCAATTTCCGCAATTTGCAATTTCCTCAATTTCCGCAATTTCCAATTTCCCAAATTTGCAATTTCCGCAATTTCCGCAATTTTCAATTTCCGCAATTTGCAGTTTTTCATTGTCAAATTCATATAGTCACAGACTATTCTGTCAGATGATGGGCCAAAATGCATTGCTATTTCTTTTTTAAAGTTTGACCTAATTCTTATCTGTAAAACTTTAGGTGGACAGGGTTCTTTCAAACATAACCCCCAAATGCTACTTTTCAGGAAACAGGGGGAGAGAGCACCGTCTCCCGATGGTCCTCCAGCACCTTGATGTCATGACATGGGACTTGAACCGGCCAACTGACTGTAGCAGAGGCAACGGGCCAAGCGCTCCACACCATTACGCCACGGCACCTTTGGGCATTCAGCAGATGTCTCCGGGTGCTTTTGAGTTTTGAGTTTTTATTTTTTATTCTAGCCTTGAAAAGTTCAAATTACTGCAGCATTGAGCTGTAGGAGGAACTCCCGATGGTCCTCCAGCACCTTGATGTCATGACATGGGACTTGAACCGGCCAACTGACTGTAGCAGAGGCAACGGGCCAAGCGCTCCACACCATTACGCCACGGCACCTTTGGGCATTCAGCAGATGTCTCCGGGTGCTTTTGAGTTTTTATTTTTTATTCTAGCCTTGAAAAGTTCAAATTACTGCAGCATTGAGCTGTAGGAGGAACTCCCGATGGTCCTCCAGCACCTTGATGTCATGACATGGGACTTGAACCGGCCAAATGACTGTAGCAGAGGCATCGGGCCAAGCGCTCCACACCATTACGCCAGGGCACCTTTGGGCATTCAGCAGATGTCTCTGGGTGCTTTTGAGTTTCTATTTTTTATTCTAGCCTTGAAAAGTTCAAATTACTGCAGCATTGAGCTGTAGGAGGAACAGGCCTTGAACATGGAATGTCTGTACTGAAACCCTGATGATTAGACCACTGCACCATCAGTCAGACACTCTCAGGCAAAGTCTCCTGGTAATTTTGAAGTGATCTTTTGTTCGTTAGCCTTCAGTTAGTAAAGTTTAAATAACACAGCATCATATTAATCAGATCTTTCTTAGCGCTGTTGAGGTCTTTTTTTGTATGATAGTGTAACAGCCGGGAATCGAACCCTGGTCTCCCACGTGGAAAGCCAACATCTTAACCACTACGACAATTAGAGTTATCCTCGTTTCTCATCATTTTGGACTATGGGCTATAGCCCATATCGTACGGCATACTATAGCGTGCCGTTTTTCATCATTTTTGATGATTTGACAAAAAAAAATTAATTTAAAAAACGATGGGTTATAGCCCATGTTTTTTGAAATTTTGAAAAAAAAAGTTAGCCTCGTTTCTCATCATTTTGGACCGTGGGCTATAGCCCATATCGTACGGCATACTATAGCGCGCCGTTTTTCATCATTTTTGAGGATTTAAAAAAAATGACGAAATGACAAAAACGATGGGTTATAGCCCATGTTTTTTGAAATTTTGAAAAAAAAAGTTAGCCTCGTTTCTCATCATTTTGGACCGTGGGCTATAGCCCATATCGTACGGCATACTATAGTGCGCCGTTTTTCATCATTTTTGAGGATTTGAAAAAAATGACAAAATGACAAAAACGATGGGTTATAGCCCATGTTTTTTGAAATTTTGAAAAAAAAAGTTAGCCTCGTTTCTCATCATTTTGGACCGTGGGCTATAGCCCATATCGTACGGCATACTATAGTGCGCCGTTTTTCATCATTTTTGAGGATTTAAAAAAAATGACGAAATGACAAAAACGATGGGTTATAGCCCATGTTTTTTGAAATTTTGAAAAAAAAAGTTAGCCTCGTTTCTCATCATTTTGGACCGTGGGCTATAGCCCATATCGTACGGCATACTATAGTGCGCCGTTTTTCATCATTTTTGAGGATTTGAAAAAAATGACAAAATGACAAAAACGATGGGTTATAGCCCATGTTTTTTGAAATTTTGAAAAAAAAAGTTAGCCTCGTTTCTCATCATTTTGGACCGTGGGCTATAGCCCATATCGTACGGCATACTATAGCGCGCCGTTTTTCATCCTTTTTGAGGATTTGAAAAAAATGACGAAATGACAAAAACGATGGGTTATAGCCCATGTTTTTGAAATTTTGAAAAAAAAAGTTAGCCTCGTTTCTCATCATTTTGGACCGTGGGCTATAGCCCATATCGTACGGCATACTATAGCGTGCCGTTTTTCATCATTTTTGAGGATTTGAAAAAAATGACGAAATGACAAAAACGATGGGTTATAGCCCATGTTTTTTGAAATTTTGAAAAAAAAAGTTAGCCTCGTTTCTCATCATTTTGGACCGTGGGCTATAGCCCATATCGTACGGCATACTATAGCGCGCAGTTTTTCATCATTTTTGAGGATTTGAAAAAAATGACGAAATGACAAAAACGATGGGTTATAGCCCATGTTTTTTGAAAATTTGAAAAAAAAAGTTAGCCTCGTTTCTCATCATTTTGGACCGTGGGCTATAGCCCATATCGTACGGCATACTATAGCGCGCCGTTTTTCATCATTTTTGAGGATTTGAAAAAAATGACGAAATGACAAAAACGATGGGTTATAGCCCATGTTTTTTGAAATTTTGAAAAAAAAAGTTAGCCTCGTTTCTCATCATTTTGGACCGTGGGCTATAGCCCATATCGTACGGCATACTATAGCGCGCCGTTTTTCATCATTTTTGAGGATTTGAAAAAAATGACGAAATGACAAAAACGATGGGTTATAGCCCATGTTTTTTGAAAATTAGAAAAAAAAAGTTAGCCTCGTTTCTCATCATTTTGGACCGTGGGCTATAGCCCATATCGTACGGCATACTATAGCGCGCCGTTTTTCATCATTTTTGAGGATTTGAAAAAAATGACGAAATGACAAAAACGATGGGTTATAGCCCATGTTTTTTGAAATTTTGAAAAAAAAAGTTAGCCTCGTTTCTCATCATTTTGGACCGTGGGCTATAGCCCATATCGTACGGCATACTATAGCACACCGTTTTTCATCATTTTTGAGGATTTGAAAAAAATGACGAAATGACAAAAACGATGGGTTATAGCCCATGTTTTTTGAAATTTTGAAAAAAAAAGTTAGCCTCGTTTCTCATCATTTTGGACCGTGGGCTATAGCCCATATCGTACGGCATACTATAGCGCGCCGTTTTTCATCATTTTTGAGGATTTGAAAAAAATGACGAAATGACAAAAACGATGGGTTATAGCCCATGTTTTTTGAAATTTTGAAAAAAAAAGTTAGCCTCGTTTCTCATCATTTTGGACCGTGGGCTATAGCCCATATCGTACGGCATACTATAGCGCGCAGTTTTTCATCATTTTTGAGGATTTGAAAAAAATGACGAAATGACAAAAACGATGGGTTATAGCCCATGTTTTTTGAAATTTTGAAAAAAAAAGTTAGCCTCGTTTCTCATCATTTTGGACCGTGGGCTATAGCCCATATCGTACGGCATACTATAGCGCGCCGTTTTTCATCATTTTTGAGGATTTGAAAAAAATTACGAAATGACAAAAACGATGGGTTATAGCCCATGTTTTTTGAAATTTTGAAAAAAAAAGCTAGCCTCGTTTCTCATCATTTTGGAACGTGGGCTATAGCCCATATCGTACGGCAAACTATAGCGCGCAGTTTCTCATCATTTTTGAGGATTTGAAAAAAATGACGAAATGACAAAAAACGATGGGTTATAGCCCATGTTTTTTGAAATTTTGAAAAAAAACGTTAGCCTCGTTTCTCATCATTTTGGACCGTGGGCTATAGCCCATATCGTACGGCATACTATAGCGCGCCGTTTTTCATCATTTTTGAGGATTTGAAAAAAATGACGAAATGACAAAAACGATGGGTTATAGCCCATGTTTTTTGAAATTTTGAAAAAAAAAGTTAGCCTCGTTTCTCATCATTTTGGACCGTGGGCTATAGCCCATATCGTACGGCATACTATAGCGCGCCGTTTTTCATCATTTTTGAGGATTTGAAAAAAATGATGAAATGACAAAAACGATGGGTTATAGCCCATGTTTTTTGAAATTTTGAAAAAAAAAGTTAGCCTCGTTTCTCATCATTTTGGACCGTGGGCTATAGCCCATATCGTACGGCATACTATAGCGCGCCGTTTTTCATCATTTTTGAGGATTTGAAAAAAATGACGAAATGACAAAAACGATGGGTTATAGCCCATGTTTTTTGAAATTTTGAAAAAAAAAGTTTGCCTCGTTTCTCATCATTTTGGACCGTGGGCTATAGCCCATATCGTACGGCATACTATAGCGCGCCGTTTTTCATCATTTTTGAGGATTTGAAAATAATGAAAATATGAAAAAAACGATGGGTTATAGCCCATGTTTTTTTAAATTTAAAAAAAAAAAGTTAGCCTCGTTTCTCATCATTTTGGACCATGGGCTATAGCCCATATCGTACGGCATACTATAGCACGCCGTTTTTCATCATTTTTGAGGATTTGAAAAAAATGAAAAAATGAAAAAAACGATGGGTTATAGCCTATGTTTTTTGAAATTTTGAAAAAAAAAACGTATCCTCGTTTCTCATCATTTTGGACCATGGGCTATAGCCCATATCGTTCTAGTCAGGGTTCTAGTCTCCTGAAGAACATTTTCACTGTCCATCTAAATTCTAAAAGGCTGGTTAAATGAGACATGGGCTATAACCCATCGTTTTTTTCATATTTTCATTATTTTCAAATCCTCAAAAACGATGAAAAGCGGCGTGCTATAGTATGCCGTACGATATGGGCCCATGGTCCAAAATGATGAGAAATGAGGATAACTGAAATTGTCGTAGTGGTTAAGATGTTGGCTTTCCACGTGGGAGACCAGGGTTCGATTCCCGGCTGTTACACTATCATACAAAAGAAGACCTCAACAGCGCTAAGAAAGATCTGATTAATATGATGCTGTGTTATTTAAACTTTACTAACTGAAGGCTAACGAACAAAAGATCACTTCAAAATTACCAGGAGACTTTGCCTGAGAGTGTCTGACTGATGGTGCATTGGTCTAATCATCAGGGTTTCAGTACAGACATTCCATGTTCAAGGCCTGTTCCTCCTACAGCAATTTGAACCTTTCAAGGCTAGAATAAAAAATAAAAAGCACCCGGAGACATCTGCTGAATGCCCAAAGGTGCCGTGGCGTAATGGTGTGGAGCGCTTGGCCCGATGCCTCTGCTACAGTCAGTTGGCCGGTTCAAGTCCCATGTCATGACATCAAGGTGCTGGAGGACCATCGGGAGTTCCTCCTACAGCTCAATGCTGCAGTAATTGGAACTTTTCAAGGCTAGAATAAAAAATAAAAACTCAAAAGCACCCGGAGACATCTGCTGAATGCCCAAAGGTGCCGTGGCGTAATGGTGTGGAGCGCTTGGCCCGATGCCTCTCCTACATTCAGTTGGCCGGTTCAAGTCCTATGTCATGACATCAAGGTGCTGGAGGACCATCGGGAGTTCCTCCTACAGCTCAATGCTGCAGTAATTTGAACTTTTCAAGGCTAGAATAAAAAATAAAAACTCAAAAGCACCCGGAGACATCTGCTGAATGCCCAAAGGTGCCGTGGCGTAATGGTGTGGAGCGCTTGGCCCGATGCCTCTGCTACAGTCAGTTGGCCGGTTCAAGTCCCATGTCATGACATCAAGGTGCTGGAGGACCATCGGGAGTTCCTCCTACAGCTCAATGCTGCAGTAATTGGAACTTTTCAAGGCTAGAATAAAAAATAAAAACTCAAAAGCACCCGGAGACATCTGCTGAATGCCCAAAGGTGCCGTGGCGTAATGGTGTGCAGCGCTTGGCCCGTTGCCTCTGCTACAGTCAGTTGCCCGGTTCAAGTCCCATGTCATGACATCAAGGTGCTGGAGGACCATCGGGAGACGGTGCTCTCTCCCCCTGTTTCCTGAGATGTAACGGTTGGGGCTTATGTCTGAAAGAACCCTGTCCAGCTAATCTTTTACCATGAAAATGTCCAATTTAACATACTCTTACCACCTCTCAGTGTGCCATTTTCCAACTGGCCTGGAAGCCAGACATAAAAGAGGGACTTTCCAACCAAGTTTTGGGCCACCTCAATTTCCCAAATTTGCAATTTCCGCAATTTGCAATTTCCTCAATTTCCAATTTCCCAAATTTCCAATTTCCGCAATTTGCAATTTCCGCAATTTCCGCAATTTGCAATTTCCGCAATTTGCAATTTGCAATTTCCGCAATTTGCAATTTCCTCAATTTCCGCAATTTCCAATTTCCCAAATTTGCAATTTCCGCAATTTCCGCAATTTTCAATTTCCGCAATTTGCAGTTTTTCATTGTCAAATTCATATAGTCACAGACTATTCTGTCAGATGATGGGCCAAAATGCATTGCTATTTCTTTTTTAAAGTTTGACCTAATTCTTATCTGTAAAACTTTAGGTGGACAGGGTTCTTTCAAACATAACCCCCAAATGCTACTTTTCAGGAAACAGGGGGAGAGAGCACCGTCTCCCGATGGTCCTCCAGCACCTTGATGTCATGACATGGGACTTGAACCGGCCAACTGACTGTAGCAGAGGCAACGGGCCAAGCGCTCCACACCATTACGCCACGGCACCTTTGGGCATTCAGCAGATGTCTCCGGGTGCTTTTGAGTTTTTATTTTTTATTCTAGCCTTGAAAAGTTCAAATTACTGCAGCATTGAGCTGTAGGAGGAACTCCCGATGGTCCTCCAGCACCTTGATGTCATGACATGGGACTTGAACCGGCCAACTGACTGTAGCAGAGGCAACGGGCCAAGCGCTCTACACCATTACGCCACGACACCTTTGGGCATTCAGCAGATGTCTCCGAGTGCTTTTGAGTTTTTATTTTTTATTCTAGCCTTGAAAAGTTCAAATTACTGCAGCATTGAGCTGTAGGAGGAACTCCCGATGGTCCTCCAGCACCTTGATGTCATGACATGGGACTTGAACCGGCCAAATGACTGTAGCAGAGGCATCGGGCCAAGCGCTCCACACCATTACGCCACGGCACCTTTGGGCATTCAGCAGATGTCTCTGGGTGCTTTTGAGTTTCTATTTTTTATTCTAGCCTTGAAAAGTTCAAATTACTGCAGCATTGAGCTGTAGGAGGAACAGGCCTTGAACATGGAATGTCTGTACTGAAACCCTGATGATTAGACCACTGCACCATCAGTCAGACACTCTCAGGCAAAGTCTCCTGGTAATTTTGAAGTGATCTTTTGTTCGTTAGCCTTCAGTTAGTAAAGTTTAAATAACACAGCATCATATTAATCAGATCTTTCTTAGCGCTGTTGAGGTCTTCTTTTGTATGATAGTGTAACAGCCGGGAATCGAACCCTTGTCTCCCACGTGGAAAGCCAACATCTTAACCACTACGACAATTAGAGTTATCCTCGTTTCTCATCATTTTGGACCATGGGCTATAGCCCATATCGTACGGCATACTATAGCGTGCCGTTTTTCATCATTTTTGATGATTTGACAAAAAAAATTAAATTTAAAAAACGATGGGTTATAGCCCATGTTTTTTGAAATTTTGAAAAAAAAAGTTAGCCTCGTTTCTCATCATTTTGGACCGTGGGCTATAGCCCATATCGTACGGCATACTATAGCGCGCCGTTTTTCATCATTTTTGAGGATTTAAAAAAAATGACGAAATGACAAAAACGATGGGTTATAGCCCATGTTTTTTGAAATTTTGAAAAAAAAAGTTAGCCTCGTTTCTCATCATTTTGGACCGTGGGCTATAGCCCATATCGTACGGCATACTATAGTGCGCCGTTTTTCATCATTTTTGAGGATTTGAAAAAAATGACAAAATGACAAAAACGATGGGTTATAGCCCATGTTTTTTGAAATTTTGAAAAAAAAAGTTAGCCTCGTTTCTCATCATTTTGGACCGTGGGCTATAGCCCATATCGTACAGCATACTATAGCGCGCCGTTTTTCATCCTTTTTGAGGATTTGAAAAAAATGAAAATATAAAAAAACGATGGGTTATAGCCCATGTTTTTTGAAATTTTGGAAAAAAAAGTTATCCTCGTTTCTCATCATTTTGGACCATGGGCTATAGCCCATATCGTACGGCATACTATAGCGCGCCGTTTTTCATCATTTTTGATGATTTGACAAAAATGAAAAAATGAAAAAAACGATGGGTTATAGCCCATATTTTTTGAAATTTTGAAATAAAAACTTAACTTAAACCCCCAATGCATTCTCTATGGCAATAGCACAAACTTTGGCATGCTACTAGTCCTACATACTTACACCTAGAAACCCCATTCAAACCTATTTAGATTCATCTTACGGTGGACATGTTTGCCTGAAAAGGAATCTTTGAAATGTTTCATAGTTTTAGAAATATAGTCCTTTACAATTTGTACACCTAGAAATCCCATTCTAGGGCACTAGCCCCTCCTATGTCCAGCTTTGAGGGTTTGTGGCTGTGCACACACACACACACACACACACATTGTGTTAACACAAACATTGTATGCCATTGACAAATGAATGGTCAGCTTTGAGTGTTCACATTCTGCAAACACAAACATTGAAGACGATGGTGAGGATGCAAATTGTGATTGGCCGGAATGAGATGATGTATGGTGATAAGAGCGCCCCTCATTTCACACGGGTGTGATTCTTTGGCATACAAACGACATGCTACACACACGACGCACACACACACACACACTATTCGGAACATGCCTCCCCGTTTCAGCCACGATCATCAAGCAGAACCTATCATTGCGACAAGACACCTTTTTATTCTAACCTTCTAACCCTCTAAGTTTCTCCAGCATTAAACTGTAGGAGGAATGGGACTTGAACATGGAATCTCTGTACTGAGTCTGATCATTAGACCACTGCACCATCACACTATCACATTGGGCATGCCATAGTATGTGTTTTTTTTCATGTTTTCTGACGATAAAAAAATGATTAAAATCTTTGTCATGATTTTCATAATTCTTTGAATCTTCGAAAACCATGAGAAACGACATACAGTAATAGTGTTGTTCATGGTTTTCGACAACATAATATAGTATGCAGTTTCTCGTGGTTTTCAACAATAAAACAAATTATGAATATTAGTTTTTCATAATTTCTTGAGAATATTGAAGGGCTTGTTATTTAAGTGAAGTTTTCAGCCGACGAAATTTACGCTAGGATCTGCTGTATAGGATCACTTGGTAAATGTCACATTGACGTGCGCGTACGATCAAATCTGGCCTCGAAATTAAGTTGAAATGTACACTCCATTAACAAATATGGGGCCGGCCCTGGTGTAGGACAGTGGAGAGCGCTGAAGACCCTGCATCACACT
Source organism: Protomyctophum bolini (assembly GCF_963924005.1). NCBI lineage: Eukaryota > Metazoa > Chordata > Actinopteri > Myctophiformes > Myctophidae > Protomyctophum > Protomyctophum bolini. The sequence goes on along the minus strand of NC_137879.1, from coordinate 21,509,982 downwards.
ATAATGACATTGGCCCAAAACAGACAGGAGTGGAAATCCTTTATTGCTGCTCTACATGCCAGCTGGCATAAGAAACTTGGATCCTTGAGGGGATGTTGCAATGGGATGCTTGTAGATCGACTATAGCCTATTTTTAAATAAAGTCTTGAAACAATTGGATACATCTTGAATATTATTTAAACATTTTAAACAACATAAAGCTTGTATGGGGGTCCTTGGCACAAGATATTTTTAGATGGGGGTCCACAGCCTTATACATACATACAATATTAATTTAGGGGTCGTTGACATGAAAAGTTTGAGAACCACGGCACGGCAGTATACAGTTGCACAACTATTCAATGAATTTACTTTAAAAGCCGTTGTTGATTCAGATTGATATAAAATGTAATCACTGAACTTAGTGTAGTTTAAAACAGGCTGTTTTATAAAATAAAAAGACATTGCCGGTAAATAGAGTTTTAAAGGTAAAAATACCTTGAAAATGTGTCTCACCCAGAGCAGAGCTGGGAGGGGTAAAGTTAAAACATAAGCTCTCTTAATGACAATGTCTTTTTAATTTACTCATTGATAGTGAGACTTTGCAGTGGCAGTGATTGTCATTATCGTCATCGCAAACACCATTGACAATTATAGATAGTGTCAATGTTTCATTATTCGCCCCTGTATGTCACTACAGACAGTAGAATTGTGGAACTGTGCAGCAGACACGGACTGATCATGAGTTGTGTGGGATTCTTTCAGGCTGACTCATGGATAACACTGCTGGGAATCACTGTCCGTGGAAGAGAGAATGGCCTCGAACCAACATTAAAAGACTTGACAGTTCGCATCAACCTCGAGGCGACACGTCTGTGCTAAGAGTTCCATTTCTTTAGTACTGATCTGCCATTTCCTCCAAAGATTCCTTTTGTGGATGTGTGTGTTCTCGCTCTCTCCCCTTCTTCAGCCCAGTACGCTGTCATTGAAAGCCAGACACACCACAGCTTTCTGATGGCCACTGTACTCTCTCTTAATCTCCCCCGTCTCCACACACCACAGACGAGCCAGGTTGTCAGAAGAGGCTGGGAAACAGTAACAAAGTAGAGGTCAATTAACTATTCTTTGATTCACTATACTTTCTGTGATGATTTCCTGTATGCTATCTCTTCAATGTTAACCTTACTAGTATGACAGTGTATTGAATATGAATCTATGATTACATTGATTATTCTGAAGGAAATTCTGTCTACATTGTAAACAACAAAGGACATATTATGCAGCCAAGAAACAACAATTATGCAAACATTCAGCACATTCACAAGATAACACAGAGTGATGACAACTCAGAAACTTAAAACGTTCGTATTGCACAGGACTAGAGGACTCATGCGCCGAGTGGTAAATCAGTCAGATTAGCAGAACTCCAAGGAATATTGATGAATCCGCAAAGCCCCATATATGGAGTACCCTGATGTCATCAATATGACATCAGGGTCATATACTAGACTTCATATTTGGGCATGCCTAACACAGAACTTCATATATGGGAATATAAGGGACACAGACAGACAGCCGGGTATGATAGTCCCTATTGATTTGGCCACCAGAAACAAGGTACTTACCAGTTACGATGTACTGGGAATCGCCAGAGAAGGCACAGTCCCACATCCAGCCTCTAGAGGTCTCCCCAGGGTTGTTGCTCTTGATGCTCAGCTCAGTCATCAGAGAGAAGTTGGACGTCCTCCAGATTTTACACGTCTGGTCTGCTGAGCAGGTGGCCAACAGACTAGATATGGATGAAGACACCAAGCATGGAATATCATTATGGTCACGTTCAGGACAGAAAACGAATGTCACTTTACTTCCCAATAGGCCAACCACCTGTACTATCATAGAGAAATTAGATAACTAACGTGGAGTCAGGGCTGAACTTGCAGCGCAGAGAGTAGCGTTTATGTGAAGGGATCTTGGTCTTGGGGATGAGCTGGGTCACCTCGTCTCCCATGCCCCCTGCGAGATTCCACACGTAACAGTTCCCCTGAGACAACAGACAGCAAGAAGATGATTATGGTCAACATAATCATTCAAGTATAAGCAGAGTGGGAAATTCAGGCCAGATGCTGGTGAATTCTAAACATGGCTGGTAAGTTTGAAGTAACTGGCCATTTTGGCAGGCTGCTCAGGTATCAGGTTATGTTACAAATATTCTTTTGAGTGTATTTTGTCAAATAAATGTGTAGGCTTTCATTGTGAATGTTGGCTGAAATTATGTTACAACATTAGAATTTGTTACTCAGTGAAGGGAAATACTTCAATGCTGGAGCTTCACTGGCTCTGGTCATCAGTCCAATTTGTGTCAGTATTTTGTGAAATAAATGCATGTGTAAATGTATACAATCTACCAACAACTGATGTCAAATGCTGATGCTGATTTATGCAACATGTCATGCCTCAGAATTATCCCAGAGGCTAGTTTTCATCTGTAGTCCTTCGCCAGGTGTAAAGGCAAAGCTTGTAATCTAAAATGTGTCATCATCAACACTAGCATGCCAAGATTAAGCACAAATGGGGGATGCTTTAATTACTTCAGCTCTATTAGGTTTTGTGTAGACAGGAAAGGCCAGCATTATGGTGGATCTCTGTGTAAAGGTGGCTTCAGCTTTTCATGCCCATATACAATTATATTCAAACAAAACAATTGTTGATGATTCAATGAACACAATGTTTTCGATCATAACTCTTGCATACTGACCAAGCTATTCACTGCTGCCATGTAGCTTGCGTCTGGGTCGATGTGAACAGAGTTGATCGAGACCTCTGGCTCTGGAATCAACTGCTCATTGTGGTCAGTCTTCAGATCCCAGATATGGATCACTCCACTCTGGTCCCCCACTATCAGCTCTGCCTGGAAATCATTAAACCATTATAATCTAATCCAGACCAATTTACAACATTTTATACTGTCAAACATATTTAGTAGAAATGGACACAATCCATTGTGACTTAACACGAGAACAACAATAGAAAACAATTCATTTAGCCAATCTGTATTAGAAAGGAAACAAAGTACAAGCAAATCCACAGTACCATGACAATAAATGTAACGCTGGATTCTAAGGCCCATTTATCACCACCATTTACTCCCAAAAATAGTATAGCTATAAAAGTAATAAATAATACAGAGGAAAAAGATATATTTTGTAAAGGCATGTCATATGAAATTGGCAGGATATTTCCAAGTGTGTGGACATGACAAGGCAGCGAGGGGAGAGGTGTTTGGAAACTCTTTATTGGTTTTCCATACGTTGTTCTTGGTCCTCTGCTATTCTCCCTGTACATACTGCCATTGGGAGAACTCATTACCAATCACGGAGTCAATTTTCATTTCTATGCTTATGATACCCAACTATATCTTTCTGTGGCTCCAGATGATCCCTGTGCTTTAGACCCGCTGTTGACCTGTCTGTCTAGCATCAAATGCTGGATGAGTGAGAACTTTCTCAAGCTAAATGAGGATAAGACAGAAGTTCTCATAATCAGTTCTAGTGAGCAGAAAGAATCAATAATAAGCAGACTTGGCAACCTGACTGTAGAAAGTAACAGTACAGTAAAGAACCTCGGGGTCATTATTGATTCTGAATATAATTTTAATTCACACATTAATCATGTTACCAAGATTGCCTTTTTTCACCTTAGAAATATTGCACAAATCAGAGCCTATTTGTCTTTGGACGATGCAAAAACGCTAATCCACGCCTTTGTTTTTTCTCGGCTTGATTACTGCAGTGCACTTTTATCTGGACTGCCTAAGAAAATAACTGACAGATTACAACTTGTCCAAAATGCAGCAGCCAGAGTTTTAACTAGAACTAAGATGAGAGAACATATTACTCCAGTTTTGGCTTCACTGCACTGGCTTCCGGTTGTTGTTTAAAATTATTTTACTTGTGTATAAAGCTCTCAATGGTCTCGCACCTTCCTACCTACATGACTGCCTGCCTAAATATGTCCCAAACCGCCTTCTTCCACTGCTGGCCTGCTCGCTTTGCCTAAAACAATGGCAACTATAAAAAATACGGGGAAGCAGCTTCTTGCTTCTACGGGCCGACGGCATGGAACAAACTCCCACTGTACCTTCGACAGGCAGCCTCTGTAGACATTTTTAAAGCACAGCTCAAGACCCACTTCTACAACATTGCTTTTAATTGATTTTTTATTTTTCGTTATTCATGTCCTCACTGTATTGCATTACTGCTTGTTTTTTTAATGTATTTGCCTTGCTTTTCTTTTTTTTTTTCTCCATTGCTCTGTAAAACACTTCATGAAAGGTGCTATACAAATAAAGTTTTATTATTATTATTATTATACAGACATTTGTAGTTTTTTGGTAGATATGCATACGTCACCTCTTGATCGTTGAAATGTCCCTGTACCAATGTCAGTATGTCACCAAGGAAAAATACGTGTACATCATCTTATAAATATACATTTAAGTTTATTCTGAATGGATTAGAATGTTTCACCTGGTTGGGATGCAGGCACACGCAGTTGATGGGAGCATTGACCTGGAAAATCCTTTGACATTGTAGGTTTCTGGACCTAGAAAATAGTTTTAAAAGTTTATTGGCAGTTTAACACATTATTTATACTGATTTATACTACAAAACAATCTGAGCAAGAGCAAAGAACAAGCAGAGATAAGGATGCAAATACAAAATTAACATAGAAATCTAACGGCTACACGCTGATACAGAAATTCAACATGAAAGGAGGGAGATTAGGCTGTATAAGAAAAGGAAAATTAAGGGTACATAACATGGACGAAGAATGCTTTTCAGAACTTGTACGGCAACAAAGGTGCATGAACATGTAAATGAGTGATGGCGTTAGAGTCTGGGAACAAAGCAAACAGTAATCTGAGAAAGTTACTCTACCTCAGGTCCCAGATGCGAGCCATGCAGTCCTCTCCTCCCGTGTACATCCAGCGCCCATCTTCATGGAAACCTACTGACGTGATATTCTTACTGACGCCGTCATAATTGATCACTGGGTTGGGGTTGTTGGAGTTCAGATCATACATCCGGATGTGCTGATAGCCTGAAATAGAAGCAAGATTTACAATTAGCATTCGATATTGATGTTACAGATTAGTAACAGAAGGTATAATTCTTTGTAGGCCTACCTGCAGCTGCAATCATACTCCTGTCAGGAGTAACTTCAAGTGAATTTACTTGCTGAAAACAATTATTAAGGATACCTTTCAATTATTATAATAGCAATGTGGAGCCTAATAGTTAAAGGTGTTTGTAAAGACGATTTTAAACTGGTAATGGTAACTGATGAGTGATGAGGTAAATAAAGAACTCAGTGCCCTGCAAACCAGCAATTTCCCTCCAAACTTCTCAGAGACTCAGCCATCTTTATAGTTCCAATCATCACCCACGTAATAAACCTCTCCATCAAACAGGGACAGGTCCCTCATGATTTCAAACTTTTTTCTTTTTTTTTAATATATTTTTTATCCCACGATTTTGTAACCCATTTTTCACCCCTGTGTCAATCATCTAATGTGATCCTGGGCTCTACACACCCTCCGCCAACCTGGGGAGAGCAACGGACTTAACTCATGCTTCCTTCATGCTCGAGTGTCCAAGTTGCTCCTTTACACCTGACAGGGGGGAGTTTCCCTGGTTGGATGTAGCGCGTGGAAGGAACACGTTATTCCAACCAGTTCCTTTCCCCTCCATCAGGCGCCCCAGCTGACCAGGGGGAGGCAGTTTAGAGACCAGGATTACTGCATGTTTTTGTGAGGGTACCTACCCTAGGGGACACGGGGAGAACATGCAAACTCCACACAGAAAGGCCCTTTCGCCAACCCCGCCTTCAGGTATGGGCACTGATGACGCGGAGGAGGAAACACGCCGCCAGCACCAACGGCGCCCCGAGCGGGAATCGAACCCAGGACCTTCTAGCTGTGAGGCGCTGTCGCCTCACAGCTAGAAGGCCAACTGTGCCACGGTGCCCCATGATTTCAAACTTGACAAAGTAACTCCCCTGCACAAGAAAGGGAGCAAATTAGACAACTACCGCCCTATTTATATTCTTAGCTCCATCTCGAAAGTGATGGAACTAGTCTATGAACAGGTTGAAAAGCATCTTGCCACTAAAAAACTAATGTACAAATTCCAATTTGGCTTCAGAACATCCCACTCCACTGACACATGCCTCCTCAATTTGAGCGATCACATCAAACACGATGCTGGCAAACACGATGCTGGCAAATACTGCATATCAGATAGCACATCAGATGACTCGGCACTGCTGGTCTCAGACAGAACTGCAGGTTGAAAAGGACCTCAGCTCTGAACTTGGTAGAATCTGCACCTGGCTCACTGATAACAAACTATCTTTACACCTGTGAAAAACTGAATCCATTCTCTTTGGATCAAACAGTAATCTCAGCAAAGCAGACGGCTTCTTGGTTAGAGTGGGTGACAATAATATCACGCATAAAGATGAAATTACCCACCTAGGTTCCATCCTGGAGGCAAATCTTTACGGTGATAAAATGGCCACCAATGTAATCAAAAAAGTCAATCAAAAAACAAGATTCCTATACAGGATCTCCTCACGGGTCATCAAAAACACCTTGAAGACCCTAACAGGAGCCCTTGTACAAGGTTTCTTCGACTATGCATGCACCTCCTGGTACCACAGCACCTCAAAGGCACTTAAGACAAGGCTCCAGACTTCCCAAAACAAACTGGTCAGGCTACTACATGGTCTCTCTCCCCGAACCCACCTCACCCCTGCCCATTTTTACAGGCTGGAATGGCTTAGGGTTGACGACAGATTAATGAATTGCATTTTTATAGCGCTTTTCCAAGTGCTCAAAGCGCTTTACAATGGTTCATTCATTCATACATAGATTCATGTATAGATTAGAGCATTTTACAGTGGGTCTGGTCTACAAGATTCACTACACAGTCCAAGACTGGGGCGGCGGTGGCTCAGGGGTAGAGTGCCTGGATGGGAACCGCAAGGTTGCCAGTTCGAACCCGGGCTCCCCCAGAGTTACTGTCGAAGTGTCCTTGAGCAAGACACTGAACTCCTAATTGCTCCCGATGTGCTAGCTGGTGCCTTGCATGGTTTCCGCTGCCATCGGTGTATGAATGGGTGAATGTAATGCACAATCTATGTAAAGCGCCTTGGATAAAGGCGCTATATAAATGCACCATTTACCATTTAAGATAGATACCCATGTACCTATTGTCTAAATACTTCCTTAATGTCAATGAAGTCCACACCCACAACACCAGAGGGAGTTCAACAAACCATGTACAACCCAGATTCGGCTCAAACAAAGGACTAAATTAAATTTGCTCCTATGCCACTCAAATGTGGAACGCCCTACCAACAGCCATTAAGATGTGAATCCCTTGACTCCTTCAAAACCGCTCCAAAAGGGCACATACGGACGGCTGCGATTCGAAACTGGCCTCCGTAAATAGTCTGAGTCCCCCCCACCCCTTTTCCCCTTACTGTATATTTTTCCCCCTTTTTACTTTCTTTATATGATGATCGAGTTCCTGTTTTTTGTTATAGAAGTGTATATTTGTAGGACTCTAAAAGTTCAGATGAATTGAAAATGGTGAACCCTGTTGTAAACAAGTGTAATGCATGCTCAATCATCATGTCGTCCACAGTAACAATTTTTGAATTGGCTTGTGCTTTCGTTTGAAATGTACCTATTCTGTGAATAAAAATGCCAAACATCTGTTTTATAATGCGTCTGAGTCTGACTGTGAGAACAATGCAAGGATACGGAGTCCTGATGCTGGACTGTTCTCGTGCAGATCCCGCTGTGGGCCTGCCAGAACCGGACCGTGTGGTCGTATCCAGCCGTAGCCAGAATAACTGGGTCACTACCCACCGTCCCCTGGTTTACGTTCATGGCTGCGATCGATCAATCCTGTGGATGCACGTTACAAACAATTAAGCAGGCAAAATATACATCATCACATATCCCACCAGTAAAGTAACTGTTCACTCCTGACATGCAGAAACTGGAAAGATAACTTATCTAAGATACAGTGGCTTGATATTCGGAGTTCGGACGTATTGTGTCTGCTGCTAACGTTAACCTTCCTAGCCAGTGTGGAGCATTAGCTCTGGTTCACAGCGTTAGGTCTTCAACTACCTTCCATGCTAATTTGACATAAAACAAATTCTAACATTACTTGCAGTTTGCACTGCCATTAATATAATAATAAATAACTGAATACATCTTTCAACATAACCTGTCCTACGCGGTAGGTTGGGGCTGGGTTACCGTTGTTGTTGATGACAATAATAATAGTTGAGATCGTGTACGTCTGTTTAATGTGTCCCTCTACAACATGAACGATACGAAACATTCCTACCTATGGGTCGTCAACAAGGGGCCCGCGACCCCTAGGGGGGCCTCAGAGTTACTGCAGGGTGGCTGCCAAATTATTAATAGTATTAGTGATAATATGAAGTAGAAACCTCTTGTTTATATCTGAGTGAAGATACACATGGACATGAATTCAACTTTTTATTAGCTACAATAATTTGTAAAACAAAACAAATAAAAACATTTAAATTTGTACATAACACAACACAACTGTTGCTGCTGTGAAATATAGCATTACTTGGAGAAACCCATATGCACTTGAAAGAAAAACCTGTGGAATACTTCCACAGTATTCCACACACAAATAATTCTCACAACGGTCCACACAGATGAACCAACCTGTGCATTCACAAGCCAGAGCTCATAGACACTTGCCAGAGCTCAGCTCACTATATTTGTCCGTTGTTACTTGTTAGGCCTTAAGTGGGTTCCAGGGGGTTCCCTGCTAAATGATTGATAGTTAGGAACCTAATGGACCCTTTGGTTCCATGTGTACAATATCAGAGTTATTGGGGTCCATGTCCTAACAACATACGAAACTTGTGGTCCTGCAAATTAAAAAGTTTGAGAACCACAGTAATATTCAACAGTTTTATACCATATGTATTATAGTGTGAGTCCTAGCTCTGGTCCATAGCGTTAGGAGTTCTCCCAGTCCCTTCTAATGCTATGGACCAGAATCCCTGCTTTGTCCCAAACCCTAACTAAAGGGCCCTTGGCCTGAAAAACATTGAAGCAGATTTAATACACACATATGAAATGAACAAGAACACAATTTTATTGAATAAATACAGATAAATAATGAAATGTAGGGAAGCTATCTAAATATTGCATATTAAATACAGATAAATAATGAATACTGTATAATTATTAGAACAAATATATATTCATAAAGGATCAGGGACAATAAATAAAGAATAGAATGCAAAGAAATTCCCAACTCTTAAATTCACATGCAAATATGCCAGTCGAGGATCTTAACAATAGAACACAGTTAAATGTAAATGTATGCCTGTTGCAGAAGGTGAGGATTCTGGGTCTGCATGTGTCTGAATGTTTCCTGACTACTGTAGCAGAGCAGACATATGTAGTTTCACTTCACCAGGGTCAGCCATTGAGCAGGACAGAACTGTCGTTGCGACTCCTGTCCTCATCTTGCTAGAAGGGAGGATCTAGAAAAGATTTAAATTATTTAAATTTAAGTTATTATTTGTTTAAGTTACAATTTTTTTCACACAAAGATAATTACGGATAATTATGGAATATGTATTCTATACCAGACACTGAAGAACAGAAAGAAAGCAAGATTACCCACCTTCACATATATTTTGCATCTCTCCAAAAGAAACGTCCATTTCAGCGCAGTCTGATCCTTATCAGTCAAACGTGCAAACTCCTCAGGCTGAAACAGAAAAAACGGTTGCAAACCAAAACGCCATAGTGTGTATATGGAGAGACAGACAGACAGACAGACAGACAGACAGACAGACAGACAGACAGACAGACAGAGGGTGTAGGCAGACTGTCGCGTGTGGTCACGCACGTTTTCGGCTGCGCGACGGACAGCTTCCCGGAAGAGCTCTCCTCCGCGTCAGTCGGGCGCGGAGGTGGAGCTTCTTTTCCATCCACCAGCTGTCTAAAAACTGTGCGCAGCCGAAAACGTGCGCGACCACGAGCGACAGTGTGCCTCCGCTGAGACAGACAGACCGACAGACCGACCGACAGACAGACAGACAGACAGACAGACAGACAGACAGACAGACAGACAGACAGACAGACAGACAGACAGACAGACAGACAGACAGACAGACAGACAGACAGACAGACAGACAGACAGACAGACAGACAGACAGACAGACAGACAGACAGTTTACTGACTGTGCAGCCAAGTGTCTTGTCAGCAACAGGGCTTTTGAGGGCGCAGGTGTGGAGGGTTCCAGTGTGGTCTGTAATGTCCACCAGCATGTCAAACCCTGTGGTGACAGACAGGGGCTGTTCCCTTCCAGGACACATGGAGTTACTGCAGCTCTGCAGCTCCTCATTCACCAGGTATTTACACCTGGAGCTGGAAGAAAAGTCAATTTGTTCAAATTAATGAAATAACACAACATTTGTCTATTGCAAATGCAAACCTTTGTCCACTCTCTCAGACTAAAGGTGGTTGCACACTGGACACATCTTTCGGAAAACCAACAGAAAAACGCAGCTAAACATCCGAAAACGCATCCAGTGTGCAGGAACCTTAACTGTGGTTCGGCACCCAAGGGTGCCGAACCACAGTTAAGGTTTTAGGGTTCCAAAATTGTCTACAGCAACATTAGAAGGGCAATGCATAATGCTTACATGAGCCAAAGTAACAAACATTGATTGATTGATTGATTGATTGATTGATTGATTGATTGATTGATTTAAATATTTATTAACAGTTTTCAGAATTACAGTAAATTCCAAGCACAACTCAATACAAAGACTGTTAACCGTGAGTGGACGACCCAATAAAGCATTACACTTGTTTACAAGAGGGTCCACCTTGTTCAATTCATCAAAACATTTAGAGACGTACAAATATACGCTTCTATATAGCCAAAGAACAGAACAGGAATTCATCATAAAGGGGGTAAAAAGGGAAAATAAACATATACAGTGAGGGGAAAAAGGGGTGGGTGGGTGGGGGGGATTCAGATTTTACGGGGGCCAGTTTCGAATTGCAGCCGTCCGTAGGTGCCCTTTGAGAGTGGTTTTGAAGGAGTCAAGGAATTTGCATGTCTTAATGACTGTAGGTAGGGCATTCCACATTTTGGTGGCATAGGAGCGAAAATGATTTAGTCCCTTGTTTGTGCCGAATCTGGGTTGCACATAGTTTGTTAAACTCCCTCTGGTGTTGTTAGTGTAGACTTCATTAACATTAAGGAAGTATTTAGACAGGTACATGGATATCTTGGTGGTGTATCGAAAATTGTGGACCAAACCCATTGCAAGATGCTGTACTCTGTCGTGCTGTACTCTGTCGTCAACCAACTGTATTGAATAATGTTGTAGTTTTTACTGACGGATAATTCGTTTTTCCAATTTTCCAATAGCTAAACATAATGTTTAAAACACCAAAAGGGGTTCCCGCCCAAAATGGGTTAAGAACAGGTTTTGGTATACCTTGGCAGGAAGAAGAACTGCATTTGTCTTGAGTGTATGGAAAAAACAAATGATCACTTTGTTTAACGCGAAAATGCTATTTATATTCAATTAAACATACTGTTTCAGTCAAACAATTATTGTCATTGTTTTAATAATAATGATAATAATAACACTTGTTTGTGGTTTAGCACTTTGTTTGGAAAGTTGGTGATATGTTTTTAAAGCCTCCAGCCTTTCACTTGTGGATAATCTTACCACCTCGTCCTTATGACTTTGGAGACATCAGAGTCCAGGTTCATCTTGGAGATGAAGCTATATGTGATGCCGAAGGAAGCATCAGAGTTCTCCTGGGCTCTCAGCTTCAGCTGACTCACAGTGTACACGTCAGTAATAGAATCCACTAGAGAGAAAATAGAGAAGGAAACCAATATCTGATACCTTTGTGAGTTAGTTGTAGTCATGGGTTTGTCACATGGACATTCAATAATTAATTTCATTTTTATAGCGCATCATTTTCCAAGTGCTCAAAGCGCTTTACAATGGTTCATTCATTCATACATTGGGAGGTGAAGCGGCGAACAGTCGACGCCAGCGTCCTCACTTCCCACCCCCAATCCAACCCTTGATGCTGAGTGTCAAGCAGGGAGGCACTGGGTCCCATTATTTAGAGTCTTTGGTATGAACCGGCCGGGGATTGAACCCCGACCTCATAGTCTCAGGGCGGACACTCTAACCACAAGGCCACTGAGCTGGTATGAGCTGTTATGTATTGCACATACAATACACAGTCACCGTTCTAAGTTCAAATCGTATTTGTCATGTGGTTAGAAACTATCCCTGAGCCTGCTAAATCGCGACCTGATGCTCTGGTACTGTTTGCCAGAAGGTATCAGAGTGAAGACAATGATCTGTCCAGCTAACTGTCCGGGGTGTAGAGGTCTTGAATGGCTGGCTGAGTTCTGGTGATGTGACAGTGGTCGCTGTTATGACCAGTGACCACCCCTGGTCTTAAGGTTGTCAGTCTAATTTAATTTAGTATTTATTATAACCTCATCATCATCATTTGTCGACCGCAGTCGAGATCATGGATTTCACAATGCCACGCTAGACTTTTTTCATTGCCATCCCCAGTCCCTGCTTACTGATGTCCCTAGCGATGACATCAGGGAACGACAGTTTTCTACTTCTGGTCTGCTTTGAGGCAGGATTCCAGAGAAGAAGGGAAGATATAACCTCAACCTCGCTGGCAAACTGTGTTCTTCTGGATCGGACTAGTGAAGAAACACGGGGAAGGTTGCTGTATATTAGATTAGTCGATGGGTGGCTCTTCCAAGACAGATTTTGCGCTCTCATTAGGAGGCGGGTGTGTAAGTGCCATCCAACCGTTTCTCTAATTTCTTTGAAAGTGTCCATGTCTCAGAGCCATAGAGTAGAATCGGTTGTCCTAAATATTTTTACTTTGAAAAATCTTACTAAGCTGGGATGACCAGATCTTATGCACGTCAACCTACAAGGCACATCTTCTGGCTTGTCATCTTCATCCAAAGCCCCAGACTTTGAAGCCTCTTTAGCGTAGTTAAACAGCAGGCTGGCCTCTTTGGTGTCTGAAACCAAGTTAGGAAATTGTTAGTCTCTCGAGACAGACTGTTGACTCCGTCAAATTCAAAGGAAAAATATGTTTTTCCTTTATTTTTTGACGATGGGTTCTCAGATTTGGAAATGGTTAACAGCGATAAAGACTTTGCTGGCTATTTTGTAAACACTATACACTGTATAGTGTTTACAAAATTAAAACTAAATAAAAAAGTAGCATACTGTATAGTATACAGTATGCTACTTTTTTATTTAGTTCTCAACACTCATCTCTGGCACACACGCCAAGTTTGAGGTCAATCGGTCAGGCGGTGCCCAAGTCATGGCCAGGACAGACATAGGCACAGACAATTCCTTCAAGTTTCAACTCATTCTACAATATATTCAGGATTTGGAACACATACATGCCCTATTTCCAATCTCTGTATGGGCCTTTGGAATAGAAAGCATAAAAAAGTAGTGGGAACATAAAGCAAAGTTTCCAGTACTTTTCCATGATATAAACAGATAAAAGCAGACCAAGCTCTGTTATTATATTATATTATAGGTAAATCAACCACCCTTGTTTCTTCCCTCTAACATCCCTCCAATCAAGTTTCTACTTGGATGGACATACACTACACTACAGTATAATCTAGTTTCATAGCAGATTAGATAACTACAGTACATTGTATATATTGTAGATCTGTATTGGTCTCTTACCAGGATTGACGGTGATGATGGTTTTGCAGCCAATGGTTGCTGCCATGCAGCTGCGAAAGCTGTCAAACCCAATCTTGGCATCTGCTATGAACAGAACTTTTGAGTAAAGACAAAGAGGAAAGGGAGCATGAATGTGAGTTATCTTAAACATAAACACACAAAAAAAATCTATCTCAAATTTCTATTTCCATGTTTGTCTTTTTGAAAGGAGATTGCCATCTTAATAAGACATGACAGAAAGAAATGAATCCAGGTTAACACAAAACCACTCTGTTAACCTACCCGTCTCCCTTGGTATCAGGGTTTGTACGAGCTGAATGGCTTCTCTGTCCCAGCTGTGTGTGATACAAAGGTCAAGGAGTCACTCCGGGGGGAAAGAACATGGTGAAAATCAAACACATGTGGAGAACAGGGGTTCAGGCAGCTGAACTTTAAGCTTAGTATCACCAAAATAGACCTGACGTAACAGTAACAGAGGTCTCTGTACAGCTTGATGTCTCCAAACCAAGCCCGTAAATAATGGTAATGTTACGTGTAATAAGTAGTCTCACACACCTAAGTAAAAGGAAACTCGATCCAATATGGTGATATTGAAAGATTGATGTCACTGAGATACACAACCTGGAAGTCTAGACGTGACCCAGACAGAGTCTATCTAAAGTCCAATGTCAGCGATTTCACTAGGTAAATAATGATAATATCACTGCAGATGGCAGTATGCTGACACACTTATGGGAATAGGATCTTATGGCAAGTGGAGAGACTATAGCAAACCTTTTCCAAATACTGTACCTATTAATGGATATTGTACACTCTTGTTCAACATGACATATAATATGGTTCTGTCCTTTATTAATCCTGCACATACTGAGACAAAATCCTAGACTGATAAATGCCTTTTTGCATGTTAGGGGCGTATGAGCTGGAGCTGATCTCGCAGCACTGCTCAGTGGGTTCTGCTCCTATTAGTTAGGATGCGCCAAATGCAGATGACATTTCTCCACAGAAATCAATAAAGTATTACTTAACTAAATCAATTTAAACTTCCTAATAAGGAACAGTTACACATTGTTTGTCCTACTCACCAGACTAAGGAGAATGAAGGGACAGAATCATCAAAGAGCTTCACCTCCAGCCTCTGACCTTTACGTCCGTCTGAGGTGGTGAATTGTTTAGGCTCTGCAAACTGAAAGCAATGACCAGAAATATTTGTTCTTATCATCATGTCTTTCCTTCCTGTAAAGTAGCTACATTATATTATGTGCAGGATCTGGCCTCTCCCGGAAACCCTGACTTCTGTCTTTAAAAGCCATTATGTTAACTCTATCTTAATTGGATTTACTTCATTTTTTCCATTAACTTAGCCCCACACAGATGCAAACCTCTGGTCACAAACTCCTTGTATTCATGCTTTAAAGTTTATAAATCAATGATGCCATTATGGTGACCTACCGATTTCAATGCGGCCAGTATATTTATCACATTTCCATTCAAGCTCTGTCCATTGGCCACTATGTCTCCTAGAGAGTAGAAGTCCCTGGGGTCCTTCACCGGCAGGTTTAGTAAAGGCAGCAGGCTGTCGACAGTGTCTATGTCAGCACACAGAGACAGCCGGGAGTGGGCCTCTGTCATCAACAACCTATAGGGGCTGAGACAGGAGAGGATATAGTAGAATCATGGTCACCAGTCCAGCTGGGCTTTTATTATGCTGTCATTCCAGGTATTTCACAAGCTACTTAATAGCTGTCGACAAGTCGTCTAGAGTGAACAAAATTCTGACCAATGCAACAACTTTCAACACTGTGGCAACTGTGTTGAAAGTTGAATTAGGGGAACAATGGCTTGATGACATTAGTGCTGAACATATCAGTATAAGCACATACACAAACAGTCATTACCTTGGTGTTGTGGGGTTGTATCTTTCCTCTTTCTCCTGATCTTTATTGGCCACCAGAGGATTTTCAATGATTACTGAAAAAGGATAGCAAGAGCTAATATTGTGCATTTAGAATGAGTAACTATAGCAAGAAATATGTTGCTTCAGAAGATAAATTAATTATATTAACAAATATGGCAACACTATATAATGCAAAGTGCCAGTGTACATAAAAAGAAGAAAAATATTTAAAATCATCACTTTCAATAAAGAAATACTTGAATCCACACCACAGTCTCCAATAGTGAAGCTACTGGAAAGCAGGTTGATGTATGCCTCGTTACCCCAAGATGCCACATTGATGAAACCGTCTGGTGAGTCTTTGATGGTGAAGCCGAAAGTATATCTGTCATACCCAATATCTGAAAATAAATGTGTGTGAAGAAAGAAGGAAGGAAGGAAGGAAGGAAGGAAGGAAGGAAGGAAGGAAGGAAGGAAGGAAGAATTTAATTAATAGACTTGGCATAAGAGAGAGAACCAGTATTTCAACATAAAAATATTAAGATAGCCTACTAAATACAGTATGTGGGTCTTGGTGGTTGGCTAAAGAAAAGTTAGATTATATTCCTAGCAGTAGAGGGCGCTAGTATACAAGGCATTGGTTGAAGTAGGTCTACTCAAGAATATTTCTGCTGATATTAAATATAAATTGTATCTGAATCTTAACTTTTCTTGTCAGGGAAACTCCTGATGTCGGTTTTACCAATGATGACACCAACCATCCTCTGAAAAACAAAAGAAACCATACATTACGGGCAAAGAATTCCATAAATAGTTCTAAGTAGCCTATTCACCTGCACTTGCACTTGTCTTCATCCTAGCTGTATGCCAGCCCAGAACTAACAAAAGCAAGACAAAAAAAACATAATGTAGGCCAGAGGCCTGTAACCTCCTTTAGAAGCTTTCAGAAGGCAGCTGAGGTGATTAGAAATTGAAAACATATCAGGCTACATGGACTGTTTAGTGTGTGTGTGTGTGTGTGTGTGTGTGTGTGTGTGTGTGTGTGTGTGTGTGTGTGTGTGTGTGTGTGTGTGTGTGTGTGTGCGCGCGCGTGCGCGTGATTTATGTTTCAAGGTTGAAAAATATCAATACTACTCACCAGATGTGAAGCGTTGGGATGCAATTCAGAGATGGCTACATAGTTCTGACCTGCCATTTTTGTTGTTGGCCCAATGTGTTAATCCTAAAACAGTTTTAGAAGAAAGCAATTCAATGCGCACATGTATTCTGGATTCTGGAGACAGTTTTATAGTGGCACTGGCAAACCGTGGCATTGATGATAATAAAATATTGATAACCAAATAGGCGTAGGCCTACTATACACCAACCTCACCTGACCTCGGTGAGTCACACAACTTCTTTCTCACTTCTCTTCTGACCCCCTGGCTGTAAGCTTTTTGTAGCAGCCTATATATGCAGTTCACTCGGATACACGGTATATTCTGTATCAAATATGTATAAACTCTTACTGTATATAACTATTCGACATGTTATTAATGGCGACTTTGGCGAGTCTTCTTTTTCTTCGTGGTTCGTTCGCGCCAAACTGCTCCTCCTCCTGGCGACACAGCTGAGAATCAGTGCACGAGCATGACGAACTATACTGGCGTCGCGCGCTAAAAGTTAGCCAATCTACAATTTCATAAAATGTTGATAATGAGCACTCTGGTCTTGTGGTCTATCTATGGGTCTAGCTCATAGAAAATGTAAATAGTCAGACATTCATACTGCAAATGCAGGGATACTGAGTACTGACAGGCTATTGTGCAGAGCAGACTAGTAGACAAATTAATTCCCATGAACACTGCCAATGATGCTGCCATGCACCTGTTAGCTACACTGCATGCGCGAGCACACACACACACACACACACACACACACACACACACACACACACACACACACACACACACACACACACACACACACACACACACTGGAGTAGGCCCAAACCATAACACTCTTTAAGTGCCTCCATCACCATCACAAAGGCCTAAAGCGGTGCCTTTCTGTGATATTGCCTTGGAATGATTCCACTTGGCTGTCATACACACATAGACCTATACACACAGGGGATTTGTTCTGAGACAGATACTGAAACAAAACTGACAGAAATGTGTATAGCCAGATTCTCTTGAGTGGCTTTGATTTGTTATAGTCACAACATTTGATACTATTTGTTATATTAATTGTTACACACCTGAAGACTCTTGACTCTGCATTTGGCCATTGAGCATTCCACTGGAGCAATTATCTTGCTCAAAGGTAGGCCTACATTGGCATTTGGAAGGGGATGTTGAAGTTGAACTACCCCAACCATAGTTTTACAGCCAGGACTCAGCCAGGTCTCTGTCTTTTATCCTCATGCTATATTGGTATTGGAAATGTTATGTCGTGTCACCAACCTAACCTCTCCATATTTTCCCAGTGAGGCCAGGGGTTTGAACCAACAGTCTTTCCACCATAAACCCACTTCTCCATCCTCTGTTCAGAGACAGTTGCTGAGACAAACGTGACAGTTTGCCAGATGCCCAGAGTTGCTTTGATAGCACTAAGCTGTTAGTTGACATGCGATATACTATGTGTTACACACCTGAGTAGGAATCAAAAGGCGAAACTGGAAACCCTCATTCAGCTTTTGTCTGTTTTGTTCTGCTCATACAGTGAATAATCCTTAAGGTTGGGTGTTTGGTTTGGATCTATTTACTATGAAATGTTTTCATGCGGTAATATGTCCGGGAAAACTATTCTACACTGGATTATTTCTGACTATGACAGACAGTGTGATCTAACCTTTCTGTTTGATTGTTTTGCTTTCTTTTGGCGTAGGAGGATTTTATAAGCCCCTTAAGTTTTTCATTTGTAATGTTTGTTCTATAGTCGTTTTCATCGTTTTCATCACTTTGCATTCATCACATAATTTTTACTATGCTGTCATCACTTAATTTTCATATTTCAATATGCGTAGTAAACCATATCAAGTTGTGCAACAGCAAGAATTTAAAGGCACTGTATTCAGCAGACAGCTATGTTATATCGATAACTCAACAGACTGAGATTATTTCTCATAAGACACCTTGAGTGAAATGGTTCATCAATGAATCGATGGGGTTTGTATAATATTGCATAATGTTTAATGTAAAATAAGAGTGATTAGATTGAAAATTCTACTAGTATGCAGAAGATCAATTTGTTATTGCACCAGTGGCCAGGTATTCAAATGCAACATTTCAAATTCTAATTTCATTAGGTTTTTGGGAGTACAATTTGTGACTCCATTAATCACACCCTGGTAATATAAAAGCATATAAATCATGTGATACCGCCTTCTTGGTTCAATGATTTATTCATAATGAATTCATAGCCCACATTGATAAGTAATTATTCCCAATTTAACCCAATATTTAAATGTACTCATACACCCATATCATGTATCTATACACATTGTTTCTTAGCAGTGTTTGGAAATTAATTCGTTTTTGCTATTGGAATAAAGTATACAGTAACAGTTAGAATCAAGCCTACCATGTGACTTTTCATGATGTGGCCTTATATTTGAAGTCAAGCTCGATGTGCACTACAGTATATGCCTATTTACAAAGTCACTTGAGGAATGAGTTGCGATTGGGTGGCCCGTCAGCTGGAGGTCGGCTCCCAGGGGTCTCTCAGCATAGACCCCTCAACTATTAATCAAGCATGTGCGTGTGTGTCTGTGTGTGTGTGTGTGTGTGTGTGTGCGCGCGCGCGTGTGTGTGTTTGTGTGCGTGCGTGCGTGTATATGTGCGACTGTGCGTGCGTACATGGAAGCCTTGAGTATGTAGAGAAATGCACTGTAAATTGTGCATTAGTGGGAAAAGCCAAGATGCTAGCTAAATACTGTGCTGTGTGCATATTGTATGTGAAACACACAGAAATATGTGCATACATGTTTGGAGATCAGCCATAACAATATACAGTATTATGTGCAGGAATATGGTATCAGTTTGTTCTGATTCTAGATTGTTGCAAGATTAGGGCTTTGCACCCATGCACAATCAGACAGTATAGTCACTATAGTGGCTCTTATGGAGTTATAATTTGATGTAACGGTTGCTATCAATGAATAAAGACGGGGAGGATGTTTTTATTGCTCATACTCATTACTCAATAATTGTGTCATCACACACACACACACACACACGCACACACACACACACACACACACACACACACACACACACACACACACACACACACACACACACACACACACACACACACACACACACACACACACACACACACACACACACACACACACAGAAGGTGGCGGAGTAGCAATTCTTCAATCAGATAACTGAGATGAAACCTCTAATTATGTCTGGGATGAGTGATTCACTGGAACCAATGCCACTTTATAATTCTGCACTCTCTATGCAGCACAATAGAGTCTAAAAGAATTGTTTTGGCATTCTCAGACAGATATGCGTCTCCACCACAAGGGCATTTAGTCGGCCACCAAACTGGTTTAAACGGTTATGCAGCTCGCATAATGCTTCCTCCTGGCACGTAACACTGAGTCAAGTGACAAACAGCCTCCCTGTGATTTTCATTCTCACGACAGATGTTGCCTGGCATTCTTCTTATTTTTTTATGAGAAGTCATGCATAATATAAGGTTGCACATGTTGCTGTTTTTATGTATACTGTAGAAAGAAATTGCCTTTTGAAGATGAGAAACTGGAGCACGGTGAACTGAGGACACCTTTGTTGCTGATGACCTTTGGTTAAAATGTACCCTCCTGAAAGAGCAGTCATCTAAGACTGCTGTAGTGGACCTGAAAATCCTCCTCACTTCATTAATCTGAATATAATGGACGTTTTAAGACCAGAGTTAATGTTTGATTCAGTGGTAAAATGTATTTATACAAGCATGAAATAACTTACTGGGACTTAAGCCCACATCATTAAAATATGAATGTGCTTTCAATATATTAAGACCTCCAAGAGGTCAGGTCAGAGCTGAGACTTTAAGTTTTTATTTTATAAGTCATTTATTATATTTTAAGTGCAAGCGGTTTTGGTCCATTGCACTCAAATTGAACCTGGAGGTGAGATTTCTACTGAATATAAATTTGGGGTTTGTAATTCTCCTTGAGTTTCAACTTATGTGGTCCAGATGAGATAAGATGATTATTTAAAATGGTCCCATCATTCAGCACGATGGAGCAGCCAAAAACAGGTGGATTACATTGGGGTTATTAGCAGCACAGATTAGACCTGCATGCCCTGCCAAAACACACACAAACATCCAAATGCACATATGCCATCGGTGTATGTACGTATGTACAGTACGTGTACACACACACACGCACACACACACACGCACGCACACACGCACGCACGCACGCACGCACACATACACACACACACACACACACACACACACGCGCGCGCGCACTAGCAATGGCGTGAGAGAGTACAGCACTCTTCCCTGGCTTTAGCTGCCGTTACAACGGAAATAGTTCTCTTCATAGGGGTAACCACAAATACGGTAGTAATGGTTTTGCCACACCTGCTTAGTGCTTACACATGCACCACCCATCATGATCATGGTAAGATAATGGCCTTCAATTCAAAGGAGACCTTTTTAAACACCATTTTTAGAAGCATTCTGTTGTACTACAAACCCCTGCTAAATTCTTAAACACTACAGCTTCACTACTGTAATTACCAAGATGGTGGAAGTATATAAAATAGGATTTTAGTTATGAATTGGCTGTGCTCCACAGTGCCTCTAAGCATACAAGTCCAAGGCAGCTTCCCTGTCTGCGGGGGTAAGAGTCACACAACATCTGGACTGAATTATGCTCCTCTTTTCTTGATGCTTGATGGTAAATCTCTCCTATCCATCTTCTAGCTCTGACATGTGCAGTGCTTATAGACCGCACCATCAAGCACACACATGTTTTGTACCCCCCCCCACTCCATGTCCATGTCACTGGTATAGTAGGGGTCCCTGTGGACCACACACACATGCCTGGCCATGCATCATGCTCTATGATCCAGTGCATCGAGCCACTGTTCAATAGTGTCGGTTAACCGGGAACAGAAACAGGATGATATTGACACCTCCCATCTCCAGATAGGACCCAAAAATGGATGTGGTGACTAATAATAATTATACCAGACTGGTATATTGTGTGGAATGTGTGACATTGGAAGTGTATGTAAGTATGGGAAAATTCCTATATTCCAAAGGACAATAGTATTTTTTTTCCTTTTCTTTCTTTCTATTTAAAAAATAATAATATTCAATATTCAATATCCTACACAAAGCTACTACTAATTTGAATGAATGTTAAAAAAAATGTAGGGGTCCAACCCTAGGGGTCCACCGACATTTGACAGATTTTACATGTACATGCTGAGAGGAAGCACACCTAGGATGCAGTTGAGCGTTCTACCATCATTTGTGTTTATTTTCTTTCTTTACAGGAGAGCAAGCAAGCCATTCCCCATTGTATTTTTCCCTCATTGACTCAGACATTAGAGAAAGCAGAGGAAATGCAGGCGGAACACTGTGGTGAGATTTGATTCTTGGCCAGTATTCACCACTAAGCCATCGACAGGCTGTTACATTTTTCTTCTATTTCTCCACACGTGTCGCTTCCCTGGAGGACGACAACAGTAGTGAATGTTTGTAAACATCAGGTCAGAGTCACCGTCTCACTGTTATCTTGAGCCCTGAGAGCCGATAACATTGGAATACATCAGCTGGTTCAGGGTAGCACTTCAAAGGTCCTACTGTACGTTCCCCAGCCTGTAGCAATGCAGGCTCCCAAACTATTTAATCAGGAGCCTTTTCTCTTGGCCTGGAATTGTGATACGCTCTGAAAGCAGATATTGGTGTGGGTGTGCGTGCGTTTGTGTGTGTTTGTTTAGGCGACCTCTCTCTTTCTTCCATTGTCCCTGCTCGTGACACTGGCAAGAATACTAGGGGCTCGTGGAAGTCTTTGCTTCCTAGAGGTATAATTCTGTGGTCAGGCTGTTGAATGTGTCCACTTCTTGGTCGGGTTTTCCTTTTCATAGGAAAACTTCCTTAGGTTCCTCCTGGGCAAAACTACTGAGCCATGGTGTTTTGACTTCTGTTTGGTTAAGCCATTCAATAATAGAAAACGAGACCATTATTACCCATTTTGATCAAGCATCTACATTTACATTAAATTATCCACAAATCTTATTTTCTGATAATAAGCAGAAACAGACAGTTTGACGGAGACCAGTGCTCACATTAGTCATTTTTATTTTGTCCATGGGCTCTGCAGGCATCTATCAGTTGGTCTACTAGAGACTACTACTGTATACCGCTGTGTATTTATGGCCAGAATTTGATATATCATTCCCTTTGGGTTATCCACTGCAGAAGAAGAAGAAGAGGCCAGAATGATTATAGGCTAGTCTTTATTTCATGGATGACATCATGATTGTAGATCATGGAATCCTATGGTTTTGGAAGTCCTCTATACACGATGCAGTAAATCGTACAGTAGCCGTAGTGTGGAAGCCCAAATTCCTGGCTAAATGTTTGGATTTGATGCAGAGCAAAATATTAAGGTCAGCAAAGGGTTAGACGTATGCAAGCAAGCAAAAATGCATGTGCAGCGCGCTCCGCTCATACACACAGTCTGTGTGGGTAGAGTAGCGTGAGCAGGCTATTCTACAAACGGGCCATAATCTGCTTTTACGGGTGGTCTTATTACTTTGAATTACACCTGTCAGATAACCTATCATTTAAAAGAGTTGATTGCTCACTACTGGGGACTGGAGTTGAGATCAGAGATTGTTGTTGTTAAATGTACCTGACGTCACTCATTGCTTCATTCCTGTGAGTGGCTGTTGCTTTTTGTTACTTTACTTTATTTGACCATGTATTGTATACATGGCACACCACTCTACAAGACTGAACCCTAAATATTTTAGAAATGTAGAAATATGAACTTTAACGGCTATATTTAAACATCTTGCCGAAGCCTGGAACAGGTTGTCACCATGTGCAGCGATGGCGTTGTTTGGGGTTGTATCAGGTCACCATCCTATTGGTAGGGGTGTAAAACAAAATCTAGCTTTTATCACTTTATTAGCAAGAAGAATTGGAGTGGAAATCAGCACTGCCCCCTAAAGCATCTATAATATGGCTATAATATATAGGGCACAAAGGGGGAAAAAAGAAAGAAAATACTTTTGACATGAATTGGACTATATTGTACTTGTTTGCACTTCACTTTGTCAAAAGCAATAAATAAATAAAAAATAAAAATAAACTTTAAGTTTGGAATACAAGTTTCTCATTCATTCTTAGACAATGACATATTTGATTGCATGTTTTGTCTCTGCCCAACCCATGCATAATTACAGAAGCATTAGCCTATCGGCTGATTTCTGCCCATGTTGTGTCTGGTTCTCAACACTGCATGGTACACACCTGAACACTTATCTTCTCCTGCATCTTCAGCCTACGGGGGTTGGGCGCTGATCTTTCACTGACAGCACAGTGTGCTGTCGTTGTGAATCACCCAGCTAATATGAACAAACCTCTGCATTGCAGTTCATTATGTATTTCCCCACAAATCCTATTACACAGAACGTAAGTTTTACAACAACCGAACCGGCAATCGTGGTCAAATTGTTTGTTTTAGTGGAAAACCTAAATGTTTCCACTCAACAGAATCCATCTGAGGGTCATATCTCCCTCCCGAACCTATTCCCAAATTGGGGGCTTTCGCCTCAACAGTTTACACAGAGTCAAAAAGCATTGAGAAACAATCAGGGCAGAAATAAACAGAGGGGCTGCATGGCTTACTTTGAAGGGCACCACAGAGACAAAACCAGAGAGGTTTTTATTTACATTTACATGGTAGGCATGTTCTTGTCAAGAGCACCTCGCTATGGACGCTGAAATATAAGATTCAGTGTGGAGACTAGTGAGGTGACGATGGATTAGAAAGAATCAAGGGGGCCAAACAAGAATCCTGTGGTCATATAGGAAACCAGTAAAGATTTATTGCAGACAATGGTGTCCATTTGAACCACAATACACTCCAGTAAATGTCCCTTTTGGGACCGACAGCACGCATCAAGTAGGGTTTCAGCACAACAGTTGTTCTAACCTTTTAGCTCTTAACAAATCTACTTCACTGATAAACAGTTTTTTATTATTATCTTGAAAATTCCCACATGCCACACGGCGGTCGGGGTCGTTCTTGTGCAGGCACGCCTGTCACTTCACATGCCTTCTGTCTTGTTTGACTGGAAGTGTTTTTGAGCAGTATAGCTACACACCCATGTGATAATGTACCGTGCTGCCTTGCCCTATACTTACCCTGCTAACCACACAGCTCTGCCCTGCAGTTATGGCTGAGAAGATGGCCCTGTCACAGGCTTTCACACAACAGACACACAGTACACTATAGGGGCTGGTATGTTCCAGGGATTATATAGACCTCCTCATTGGCTGGTGCATCTGCCTTCTTTGTAGCGCATTGTTCAACTCTGTCGCCATCATTTCATTGGATCGCTGCTGGGAACTGTGTTATTGTAAACATGTTCGACTTTATTGCCATTTGTTTGATTTATCTTTATGATTTTAAATGACATATTTATGTCACATAAATATTTTGCACATCGAAGCCTTGCGCACGAATACAGTACCACGATTGTGTGGAAAAGGTCGGCTGAGCTCAGGTTGACAGAACAAAACACTACATGTAAGTCATCCTTAACTCCGGGACGCCCTTCACCAGTGGTGCCTGAGGGAGGCATGGAGAAGAGTGGTTTCCACAGGCGTATGGGTGTGAGAACTGGGAAGATGATAGGACTATCTCTGCTCTTTTGAATACCTTCCCTTTACCTCGATCAACAGCCTGGGTGCAGTCATACCTGGCCTCCCTCAGTGCACTGTCACACTGTCAGGATCAGTGTGAGGTGCCGCTGTGATCGTCTTTGTGCGCTGGTGTTTAACTGAGGCACCCAGTGACCGCATCACTCCCAAAGGATTTGTGTGTGTGTGTGTGTGTGCGTGCGTGTGTGTGTGTGTGTGTGGGGGGGGGGGGATTGTAGCAGTCTACAGTCTCTAATTAATGTGAGTCCAGCAGATACATTCCATCAAGGTGACAGACATTTGAAGAACACCTCTTCAGGAGCTGGTCACACATAGGTATTAGAGATAGATAGTAGACTGAGAGACTAACATTAAGAGCATTGCAACACAGCAGGTTTGCAGACAGAATTTTGTGGTCAAGTTGACACTATTCAGTCAGCTATCGGCATGCAACAGAATGAACAATTTGAGAAGTCTGGTATAATCAGTTTTAAATTGAACCTAAAACTGTGACAGGATTAGCCCTTGTGATGAACCAACATGAATGTATTGAAAAACATGCGCAGAAGGAAAACGAATTAGGTCAACCTGAAGTCTGTACTCTGTAGTCTCTATGGTGCTCTCCTGTGATTGACAGCTATAACATCAGTCAAGTGGCAACAACCTTTTAGTCCAAGTGACACAATTGTTGCTTAACTATTCCTCATACAGTTCAGACAGGGTCTTGTTCTTTTTTCGTAAACACAATAAAATATGCATCAGTACCTTACATAGTGTCTTAACTCGTTTTGTGCTTTGAAGGTCTCGGTGCTCGAGGAGGCATTTTGAAACAGATCCGGTCTTTGAAGCAGCCAAGGCAGGTCATCATAGGGACTTACCCGGGGATTACAGACCATAATAGTCACTGCCAAGCTTTGTACAGCTGTCGGCTTTCCCAGAGCCAGAACCTTACACAGGTGTGTAGGAATGCAGCACAGAATGTATCTCTCACAGACACAGGTGTGTGTGTGTGTGTGTGTGTGTGTGTGTGTGTGTGTGTGTGTGTGTGTGTGTGTGCATGTGTGTGTGTGTGTGTGTGTGTGTGTGTGTGCTTGCGTGTGTGCGTGCGTGCATGTAATGATCTTATATTAAACCATCCAAAGGGAGCTAACCTCACATACATTACAGAGTGAAATTCAACACGGTCTTTAGCACACATCAAGAAAACAAAACACGCCAAGGGTATTGATCACGTTGACTCCAGAGTGGCACATACCCGATTGTTTTCCAACATCCGAACAAATCAATATGGTGGAGTAGTCCAAGAAGACAGAGGGGTAAACGATGTCCTCTCTGTGTAGAGACTCGGGGGAAATTGACATCCTGCCTGCAGGTAAGAGGAGGCACTGGTCAATACATGACATACATTGTCATCTGCTTCAAATTTATCATCTACACAGATGTACTGTCATGTCATGTCTCTCTTGTACTCTGGTAAATAGGGCAAAGTCATCAATAACAAGAAAGTAGTGCTTTGTTTATAAAGGTTAACCACTTTCAACTGGTGTCCCTGTTTTGGGAATGTGATTATAGGCAAACATTTCACGAAATTTGAAACATTTTTCCAACATTTTAAAAAAATAGCAAAGATAGCAGATCTACAAGCTCACAACAACAATGAGCAGGATAAAGAAGGATCGTCGTTGCTCGACCTCGTCGCTGGACGTCATCAAAGAATTCCAGAGGTGAGTATGGTATAGGTATAGGTAAGGTATAGCTTTAGGTTTCTCTCCCACAGGTGCAGTACCAAGTA
The DNA here is from genome assembly GCF_963924005.1 of Protomyctophum bolini. NCBI lineage: Eukaryota > Metazoa > Chordata > Actinopteri > Myctophiformes > Myctophidae > Protomyctophum > Protomyctophum bolini. Next base: position 21,482,550 of record NC_137879.1, on the reverse strand, counting down.
CAACGGTTCAACTCAGGTAATTGTGGTCAACAGTCAATAAATGCACTGAGGATAGGATTCTGAATGATAAGTATTTCTACTCAGCCTGTACCCTTAAGTATTTGTACTACTAGCCGTAGGCTGTGTTCTGGGGTCGTATTTCTACTCCTTTTCCATATCCGTCTACTCTGGTCGTATGCCTCTCATTTACAAAGCCGAATAGTCACTTCACTTGAATAAGCCGGACTATTGCATGGGCCTTTCGGCCAGTTAGCGCCTATAAATCAAATACAGAGAGTGGATCTGATTGTGAGGCAGAGAGTTCTTCCTTTTATACTAACGAGTTCACCTGGGCAGGTGAACACAGGTGTGGTGCATTCCAACAGGTAACAAGGTACCTTCCCCAGGCTGACGTCTCCTCTCTCTCTCTCCAGAGGGGCGCTTGTTTATTGGGCAGTAATCTACCAGCGAGACACCACAGCATACATAATTCCAAGTGTTACCTGAAACTTGCTTTGGTATATAAAGCATGAAGCGACCTCAAAACTGCTACTTTGAGGCTGAAGTGTGCTGACATACAGTAGTAGACACAACAAAAACACCTAGATAAGACATTTTGCTGCAGATCCCATTTCACAGATTACTTTTTCTTTACTGGCACAAATGTTATCATAGCTAATGAAACCTTGAACTTTGATAAAGTTAATGCAAAGTAAACTTGATTTTTGTGGAATAAAATTATTTGCGTCTTTGAGTGTTAAGAAAAGCGCTATATAAATCCCAGATATTATTATTATTATTTGTGTATAGTAAAGAACATCAAAGAGTCAGCTGTCTCTTTAGTCATCACTGTGTTTTTTTTGTCTTTATTGTAATGGCTGCTACACAAAGGGCCATAATGAACCCAAACTGATGATAAAATCGTTTCTTATCTGTGTCGGTTCATTGAGCAATGGGTCTGTCTAGCACAGCAGTTGTACAGTATGTGTGTCTACTGTTTAGGCTTTAGCACGCAAGACTGTGACGATGGCAATGGTGTGGTATTGGTTAGCCTGATTTAGGGAGGTCTTTAGCTCAAAGCGAAGTAAAAAAACAAAAAAACAAGTTGGTGGTTGTTACTGGAATCCAAATTGATCCCACTGTATGCAAAGTTGCTTTTGAAATGAAAAACAAATAATTTTCTTGTGAGTTTTGTTCATTCCATGACAGGGAAAGAAAAGGACTGTCCTATAGCCTCAGAATGAGTGTTGGACGAGTTGGTGAGGATCCAAGTCTGGCCACAGAGATGAAAGTGGTCGTGCTTCATCCACATGCGTCCAATTAGGGAATCTTCAGGTTATCAACACAGCAGCATGTCTCCAATATGGCAATATTACCAAAGTACGATGCAGTTTAACGGCTGCCTCCAGTCAGGAGGGAATAAGATAAGGGATCTATCAGTGTTTCTTTTTAACCAAGATTAGCCCCTATTAGAAGTCCCATTTAAATTTGCTGGTCTAGGCTGCAGTCTTGCTCAATTCCCAATAGGAGTTTTTGCTGAGTGAGTGGGCTGAGAGATACAGTAGTTTTATGTCACAAATTACACAAAACAGAGCGATGACAAAACAGTTACGCTGCTATACGTGATAGCCTACTCTTCTCACTGCAACATACATCCAACGTAGTAATTGTTGCAACCATCCATAAGGCCTCTAGAAGTTTCCATATACACCTTGGGGTACTACTAACTTCCTGCTCTGTCATTCTCTAAGCTTTAAAAGGTGTGCTTGTAGAATGTGACAAGTTCAGAAGCTAGACAACCAAATCAACTATATGTACACTCACAAGTCACAAGCCACGTTATTAGGCACACTTGTCCAGCTGTTTGTAAATGCAAAGTTCTAATCAGCCAATCACAAAACAATCAGCTGCAGTTCAAACTGAGCATCATTCTGGGCGGGAACCCCTTTTGGTGTTTTAAGCATTATGTTATATGTAGCGATCCCCGCCAAAAGAAGGTCAAGACTTGAACTGATGGTAATGAATTTATTTAGTCCATAAACCAACGTGAGAACTGACAAAAAATAAAGAACACAAAAACATATACTGTTAATATTAGACATATTTTTCAATACCATTCTGTAGCTTACTCACAAACTTCAAAGGTAAATAGCATATTCAAAAAACACTTTTAAAGTAATTTCAAGCAAAGCCATATTTACTGTAATTAAAGTCCAATCAATTAAGGCACATGACTTATCTAAATCATCATATTATAGTGTACCCTTTTAACAGCTGTTTTTAACTCCAATAAAGTAACGAAATAGCCTCTTTTAACCCTTTTTAAATGTAAAGGACATGAAATACTTGTAACCATAATGTATGAAATATAGTCCGAAACAATTACCAATTCCTTTGCAAACATAACACAAAAAATAGCAAATTAAACTCTGGCTTAGTTATAGTTTAGTACATTATCCATACTTAAGACCATATACTTAGTTGTAGAAATACGTTTCTTAACGTCTTTCAAACTACCATAACCATAGTTGACGAGGATGTAAACAACACAAGCCATACACTTGTACCAATCTTTTCTCCCAACCCCCCCCCCCCCCCCTACTAACCTTATGCCTCTTCGGGGGGTGGCTAAAACTATACTGAAAGTCTTAAAAGACTAATCATAAAAAGCGCGGTATGCTTAAATTTGTACACAAGCAGCAACACCGAGTCTTCTTTCTCTCGGATTATGTAATCCTTTTTGCGTCGCGCATGCTATGACGTCACGCTTCCTCTCTGGGTCGCACAGGTAAATGATAAGTCATACAAAACTTCGAAATAAAAGTATTTGGCTCAACACACAAAAATAACAGGAAAACGACCTAAAAACATGTAAGTTTCACAATAAAAGGTCTGATCACCCAGGAATATAATGATTTAGTGCAGACTGTAATTTGGTTCGTTACATTATACTTTAGCTATTGAAAAATAGCAGATCTACAAGCACCGAGAAAATCGTGAAAATGTGGCTCAATTCTTTGAATATATATTCTTTCAGAGCGAACGTTTAAAAAAACCTCAAATCTTTGCTTCTGGGTGGGGTCCCTGGATCAACGTATTTTCAGATTGGGGTTCGCAGCCAAACACAGATAATTCTGGGGGTCTTTGTCATCAAAAAACGTTGAGTACCACTGACATACAGAAAACTGTCATGATTTAGAGAAGACATTTTATAGAATCGAGCCTGGGTCTAAATGGGATAAAAAAAGAAAGAAACTTTAAACCATGACTTTGATTAGTTTTTTGATTATGGTTGTTTGTGCAAAATGGGCTGGTCTGAATGTTTCAGACACTACTGGGATTTCCACACGCAACCATCTCTAGGGTTTACACAGAGAATGGTCAGAATGGTGAAAATGCCTTGTTGATGCAACAACATTAAGCCAGACTGTTTTGAGCTGATAGAAAGAGCATCTTTGAATGCACAACATGTTGAACCTTTGAAGCAGAGGGGCTACAGCAGCAGAAGACCACAACCAGGTGACATTCCTGTCAGTTAACTGGAATCTGTGACATTTGGATAGCATGGTCAGAATTTAGTATAAGAACTGGAATCTGTGACATTTGGATAGTATGGTCAGAATTTAGTATAACATGAAAGGATGGATCCATACTGCCTTTAGTGCCTTGTATCAACGGTTCAGGTTGTAATCGTGTGCCGGGGAGATATTCTTGGCACACGTTGGGCCCCTTAGTACCAATTGAACATTTGTTGAATTTATGCCAGGAAGAATTCAGGCAAAAAGCGGTCCAACCCGGTACTAGGCTAGCTACTATGTATATACAGTATCAAACCAGGTGCAGGAACAAAGGATGAAAAAAGTCAACTCTGCATTAGACATGACATGTATGAAGGGCTTGATGCCAAAGCCCTTATGTATCCATAGCCCATAGTTACCTTATGTTCATCCCTCAATAAAGAAATACATAACGAATAAACTCATGTAAATAAATAAATATACAAACACAGGTAAAAAAAAAAAGAACATAGAACGTTGGTCATGCCAACAATAAAAGTAGATCAATGTCACATTTTTTCACACAGTGGACAACTGGATACTTTAAAATTAAATACTTAATTGGAATGCTAAAAGTATACAGTGAATCAGATTAACTAAATCTTGAGAAGACTCTGATGGTGGTCTGGTCTCTGGGTGCACATGTTTACCATGTCTCTCTGAGGGAACGATTCTCTCTCTCTCTCTCTCTCTCTCTCTCACACACACACACACACACACACACACACACACACACACACACACACACACACACAGAGAGAGAGAGAGAGAGAGAGAGAGAGATAATTCATTCTACTTAGCAGATAGCACCTGTCTGTCCCTGTTGAACCGGAGAGTTGAGGTTAACTGTTTGAGTCATGACTGGCTCCATGAGCTGTGTGGCCAGGAAGGTTATCAGACAGACAGGTGGCTGCAGCCTGCCATTTACAACACTTTTTATTTGCCTTTTTTTCCCTCCACTGCAAATAAGTTCTGCTCACATGTTTCCAAATTCTTCTTTTTGGGGGAGAAAGGTGCAAGGTGCTCTCCAATCCATCAACCTTGATTGGGCTTGTTTTGTCATTAATTTCAGGTCGCATGGTTTGTGAAATGGAAGGGGCGTGTGTTTGATGGACAGGGCGTGGATTGTCACCCAGACGGAAAGGGGTGTGTCTGCTCAGTGCTCAGGGCTTCCTACGACAGACGTCCATGCCAAGGGAGAGAAGGCACAGGACTACAGGAGCATAGCGCACAAGTACCCCGAGCCCTCCCTCGGAGCGCACGCACGAGAACTTAACGCCGGCTGCCGGGGGACATAAACTCACACAATATTCTGAGTCATGGTGAACCTGATATGAGACTTATTTGATTTATTCCCTTTCTTCTTCCCTTTTTTGAGGAGTTTGCGACAAATAAACAAGTGACATTTGAAGATTTGTTGAGAAATATGAGTGGATATTTAAAGCGCAGTGGGCATGTTTTGTGTCACTTGACGCCGTGGCAAGAGCACGGCGAATTCATCCACAATGCTAACAACTTTTAAAAATCAATATAGTTTGGAATAATTTTTTTTGACAAGGCATGCTTCCTGCGTTGTGTCCTCTGGCTCAGGATAGCGACTAATGGGATGTAGTAATAAATGGAGAGCTGGGTTCAACTTTGGACACCTTAAGGTGCAGTCCAGGCTGTCGTTTTTCTTTACCATGATCATTCTTTTCATGTACCTATTCTACTGCCTCACCGGATACTGCGACTCTTTACCTAGACCCATATATGACCAACAAAGCAATTATCTAAAGAGGATCCTCATAAATGATGGACAAGAGGCATCGCAACAGCAGCAGCCCGGTGCGCGCAAGGACGCTCCCCCCGTGTCGGTTGTTCGGGAGAAGCTTTCGGACTTTGACAATTCGGACGGTGATTCACAACAAGGCGCCAGCGCGAACGAACTGCAACCGGTTCTGGGTGCCAACAACATCTCTATAGCGAACAACTTCGGTAGTAAAAAGTTTCCTCAGGCAATCATTATCGGAGTGAAGAAGGGTGGCACGCGAGCGCTGCTGGAGTTCCTGCGCATCCATCCAGATGTGAGAGCCGTGGGTGCTGAACCGCACTTCTTCGACCGCTTCTACGACAAGGGATTGGAGTGGTACAGGTGAGGACGTATGCCTGTTTTTATTCTTTTTTTTAACTAAATAATTGACATTATTTATCAAGTGGTATTTTAACCAGACTATATGCGTTCGACAAATCTGACCACACGTGGCTATGTGATAGGCTACGCTACCCTATCACATGCTATTTTTTACTGTAATAGAAGAATCTGAATAAATGAGTGCATAAAGAGGATGCATATATCTGCTTCCATGGTATTGGTATATCAATTAATACTCTGGCATATTCTGTAGGCCTATATATAATGCTGAACATCATTGGATCAAGATGGCAGGAGCAAAATATCTATTAGTGATCATGAAAATTATATTGGTGCATGGATGGCAGGAGCTTCAGTCACAAAGACTGCTTAAATGGCCATGCAGTGTTTCAACAGGAATCGTGAATAATGTCATCTGCATTTGGGAAATTGGAAACATCACACATCGGGTTGGAAATTGTGGTACGAGAGAACACATTTAATGACTGTGATGTAGCCTAAGATTTAGACTCTCACTCTCATGTATGTATTTTAGCGATTTTGACATTTTTAATCTACGAAGTCCACTTCCCCCTGTGGTGTTGGACAGACACCGCTGAGCGCCCGCAACTCTGAATATGTACAAATGCAAAATATAAAAGGTGCTAAAGTTATACCATCTTGCTCTTGATAAAATACATCTACGAGAGTCTAAATCTTATAGGCTAAATGTGATGCTTGTGTATTAGTAAGGCAAAACAGAAAGAGCAACTCTTCCTCAGATGACTGAGAATGTCCAATGCTGGACATGATTAGACTGTCTGCAAGAACAGTGTGTGGACAACTACATAGACTAGAGGGGTGTTATTGAGCATCAAGCCCAAATGCAGAGTCAGTGGTGCAAAAAACATAGGCAGTGATATTAGTACAGAGATGTGGAAAAGGTGATATTGTCCGATTAGATATCCTTCACCGTATTCTCAACAAGTGGGTGAGTTCATGTGTGGCATAAGAAAATGGAACAGTGCCTGAATGCTTGACCCCATACAGGGAGGGGGTTTAGTGCACTGTTATGCTGTGTGTGAGTGCGTGCGTGCATGCTTGTGTGTGGTGTGTGTGTGTGTGTGTGTGTGTGTGGGGGGGGGGGGGGGGGGGCATGGCTTGGCTTGGGCCCACTTGTCCCCTTATTTTAGACTGAGGGTAGGGTCTCTGTAAATCAATACAAAGTTATTCTGAGTGATCACCTTTACACTTCTATCCTGATGGGAGCGGCATCTTCCAGAATGATAATGCACATCCACAGGGTATGAGCCACTATGAGCTGTCACTGAATGGTTTCATGAATTTGAAAATGACGCGAATCATATACCGTCGCCATGCAGATCTCAACCCAATTGAACTGAACTGGGACAGAAACACAGAATGTTAGACAGCACTCTCCACCACTACCACAAAACAACAAACAAGGGACTATCTTTTATTGGAACGGCGTTCCATCCCTCCAGTAGAGTTTGAATACATGCCAAGGCGCATTGAAGGTGTTCTTGTGGCTCGTGATGGCACAACACCTTACCTTGTTATGTTGATTATTCCTTTAATGTGTCACCCGGCGTTTATGCTATCCCAATCTTGGTGTGCACAATTCCTATACTCTCTTCTCCTCTCCACAACTCATCAATATCCCCTAACACCAATAATGAGTGCCACAGAGTGACTCCTAAGGTAGGAGGGTATTCAGTCCGCTGCCAATAAAATGCTGTTTATTGAGCTGACACACTCCTTCCCTAAGTGTCCGTGTGGGTCCCCTGGGGGACTTGCTCCCTTCCTCATGTGCATGTGTGAATCGTGTGTGTGTGTGTGTGTGTGTGTGTGTGTGTGTGTGTGTGTGTGTGTGTGTGTGTGTGTGTGTGTGTGTGTGTGTGTGTGTGTGTGTGTGCGCGCGTATGCGTGCAGTCACGGTGAGGGATGTACAAGTGTGAAATGACTGATCAACGAGATCTGTGGGGCTTTTGGCAGAGGATTAGGATGAGGGTGAGTGAGGAATGTGGCTATAGAAGGGTGACTGATATATAGAGATAGGGAGAGAGCAAAACAAAGGAGGGAAGAAGAAGGAAAGGAGACATGAAGAAGAAAAGAAAGAGGCATGAAGGGGGATGTCAGGGAAAAGACAGGTTATCTGGGACAGTGATAGAGAGCGACTCAGAGAAACAGGGACAGGGGGAGATCAATACAGCCTGTTAATGATGAGTCCACTATGCAGCTCAGGTGTCACACGAACAGCAGTCCTCGACTCCATCAAACCCCAAAGCCTGTGTGTGCACAAGCATACATTGGTTCCTTCTTTTATCTCCTCCAGGAAAAACCTCAACCCCCAATTTTTCAAAATGTCTCAGGTGACGCTATAACAGGCCGATTTACATTGTGGCCTATAACACGTAGGTGGTACCGTCAAACAACATTTTCCTGGCACAACTCCCTATTGCCATGCCCATTTCTGCCTAAAAATATTTTCAAAACACACTTTGTGCAGCTACTCCAACTAGTCCTTTGTAAACATTTTTGAATAGTTCAAATAGCCGATCTACAAGCTCACAACGTGTCGATGTAGATCGGCTAGTTGAACAATTTTAAAATGTTTTTCAAAATAGTAAAAACGTTTAGGGATAAGGGGTAAGGCAAGGCACTGACGTAAATAGTGCTAAGTCTACAATGTATTCCTTACTCCAGAATGGTGCAGGTCTTGTAGCCATTAGTTGCCATTCTCCGAGCTTTCTGTGATAGAGTAGCTCTCTATTGAGCAGTGCAGTCAAAAGCTGCATAGTTGACATTTATGCAGTTTTTTAATACTTGCTGCTGATAGGACATTTGACCCTACCCTGTAGTCTTTTGATGTAGATGTGATATACATAGGTTTCTCTCTCTCCCCTCCCTTCGGTCTCTCTGCCCGCTCCCCATCTCTCATAAAGGCCTAATGAAATGTGTGTTTTGTTCCGTCTTAATCTGCTGACAGCCCGTGTCAACACTGCGTGGATTGGATCAGAGTAACGACAGGTCAGGCATTAAAGTGGACAGCTCAGGGACATGTAAAAGGGCCGAGAGGGATTAGAGCCCATGCCATGGTTAAATAAGGCTTTATGAAGTGTTGGCCAGGGCACAGGAGTTTATTTTCTATTATGAGCAGGCCAGGGGTTCTCCTTCCTTGGTGGTGTTATGGTTTGTTGGAGGAGAAAATCATTATATAGCGCTCTGTCGTTCTCTGGCTTGTGGACAAGCAGTATAACGACTTATGGTGTGGCGCTAAAGACGCCAGTAGAGAGACAGCAAAATCCAACTTCGACCGCGACGAATGGCCGTGGCACTTGGCAGCTCGCCATGGCGTTTGGCCGAATTCGTCGACGTTTTTTAGTTTTCGTCGCGGCTGGAGCCCGCACACCACAGGTACAAAAAGGACGTTCTTTATTGAGAATTCTGACAACGTTTCGATCTATTTGATCATCATCAGGTCATGCTAAAAAGCCATGATCTAGAACAGGGTTAGTCTGTACAGTATCTCTGTCTTTATGTCCCCAGCGCACTGCGCACAGTGCACTGCCATGTGCACACAGGAGATCACAAAGCTCAGCTGACACTGCTACAGCAATCACAGCTCAGCACAATAAATACAGCATCATTGGTGATGAGTCTGATATATGCATATCACTGTAGGCTGTAGCCCATTATGAAGGAAAGCAAATCTCCCACTACAGTAAGACTGAAGAAAAAAAAAAGTATCTCCATTTTATTTAGCTAACTGTCATTTTCAATTTCATGGGGAAGCCAATGGTAGAATCTCTGTGCCTTGTTCTATGCACACTTGTTCTATGCACACTTGAGTGCTATGACTTTGTCCGTTCTGTGCTCCCCTCTTTCTCATCTCTTTTCTCTTTCCTTTTCATTCCCCTCTACCTCACCTTCCCTGTCCTGTCTGCACATACAGTACATATCATACTACTGTATATGTAGTTACTAAAATATTATTCATTTAACGTAATTACACGTTAAGTATGCAGTAGTAATTCACATATATCAATTTGAAACGCGACCTCGCTATGAGATGCCAACAAAAATCATACGAGACTGGACTGGAAAGTATCACTTAAACATTCATCCCCTGACAGAGCTCTTCATTTCAAAGCAGTCTCCATGTCTTTGAGCTTGGAAAGAGCCTTGGCCTCTGTCTTCAGCTGGTAACCAAGTAAAACACATGGACATGCTTAAAGGAAGCATTTGGCAAATTGTTTTAGAAAAAATGCTTATATGTGGAAAAGTCTTGGCTTTGCCATCTACTGGAAACCATTCTGTGGTTTTACGGTGGAGAGCGAGCATTTAGACAGCAATAGTGTGTGTGTGTGTGTGTGTGTGTGTGTGTGTGTGTGTGTGTGTGTGTGTGTGTGTGTGTGTGTGCGTGTGCGTGCGTGCGTGCGTGTGGTGCATCCATGTGTTTTCTGTACACACAAAGTCATATAGCGACCCATGCGCGTGTACACCACACGTGCATGGGTGTTTCAGGTATATCTGATCATTCAAGGTCTATCCAAGCTTTCTCTGCATCTTCCCATTGAACCGCTCTACACCTTTCATTGACACCATAAATATTCCACAGATATAAATGTCATTTCCCATATCGATCAGGCTAAAATAGGTTCTCTCTATTGATTGCTTGTTCTCTGCCTTTATCAGACCGTTGCAGCAGAAGTTAATTAACTCTGAATATTCCATCTTGTTGACATGGTGCTGTTATACTGCCTTCCTTCCACCCATGGCATTGATGCCCCTGCCTCCCCATGAGGCTTAATGGATTTATGGGCTGTTTAAAATAAAGTAATGTACAGCCATTAGAGATCTTTTTTCTCTGATAATTATTCCGTCCTCTTACATACAGTATATCTCTTCCCTTCTCTTCTCATATCCTCCAGTCCATAGTCCATACCAATCAACCTATGTTGCATAGTTCATAGAGTATTGAACAGTGAACACGGTACCTAGACAGGAATGTCCAGCTTTTATTTCCTGCTCAGCTTTTCTGCCAGTCACAAGGGCTTCCTCTGGGAATTCTCTTGGATGCACATTTAGGACTCTGTTCAATGTTAGTTTTTCTTTCTTCCTTTCTTCATTTTTTGGCCCAATGAAAAGGTTTTTTGGACAAGAGCAACCTTTGGAATGGCCTTTGGAAAAATGGAAATGATCAAATGTATAGAATTTGAGTGAATAAAGAGGGCTTTGTATGGTGTACAGAGTCCAGTGGCTTTGCCAGTCTTTGTATAGTTGCATCATTGACTTTGTTCAATGACACAAACAGCAATGCTACCAAGTGTGTCTGCCCAAAGCTATCTGCATCAACATGGCATTTAAGGTACTGCTATTTACATGTAAAGGGATTTTGGTTAAAACTGATACTGATATGTAAACTACGCTGAAAATGCTACATGAATATAATCAAACATGACTTGACTGATGAATTGGTTTGGGATAAATATGGATTTTTACTCCACAGAAAGCAAGCAAGATCCAACTCAGTCATCTACATTTTGACAGCTCATCATTGAAAGACCTTTCGACTCTCACAGCACGACATGTCTTATCCAATCAGATCAAAGCTAATTTAATTTAATGGAATATTAAGCCAGGCTAGAGTTGTAAAATAACAATACCGGGCGGTAGCATATAAAACCTCACCACAACCCTATCACAGATATTCAGATGCTATAGAAACACACACACACACACACACACACACACACACACACACACACACACACACACACACACACACACACACACACACACACACACACACACACACACACACACACACACACACAGCCCCAGAGTCAGAAATAATCTAAATAGACATGTTTGCATTATGGACTGACCGCAAATGTTTTTAAACAACATGACATAATGTGTCACTGTGTGTGTGTGTGTGTGTGTGTGTGTGTGTGTGTGTGTGTGTGTGTGTGTGTGTGTGTGTGTGTGTAATATCTGGACTGTTTTGCCATGCAAAGGTTGAGTATTTAAGTATTGAGAGTAACCTCAACACCAAGGAAGCTAGCTGTTTCACTGGAACAGAACATTATGATGTCCTTCTAACATGTTCTACTCCTTCACTACAAATTCCCTTTCTCCCTTATTATCCTTAATTCCACTGTCTTATATATTCTTCTTCCCCCCGCCCACCCCACACTGTCTGTTCACTGTAGGACAGTCTAATGTCAGTTTTGCAGTACACATTTCAAAATGAATGTAATGAATATTACATGCATTCATTCATTCCATTACAGGGCGGCGGTGGCTCAGGGGTAGGTAGAGTGGCTGGATGGCCAAGGTTGCCAGTTCGAACCCGCGCTCCCCCAGGGTTAGTGTTGAAGTGTCTTTGAGAAAGACACTGAACCCCTAATTCTTCCTGATGTGCTGGTTTGTGCCTTGCATGGTTTCCGCCGCCATCGGTGTGTGTGAATGTAATGTACAATCTATGTAAAGCGCCCTGGATAAAGGCACTATATAAATACACCATTTACCAATATTATTACTT
>NC_137879.1:21427830-21462830 GCF_963924005.1 Protomyctophum bolini | reverse complement strand
TTCTGGTGTCACCCTCTTAGCTTCATGCCAGGAGACACACCAGACTTGAAGCCGAGTGTGGTTGCGGTCGTGTATATATCTACGTGTGTATATGTGCTCGTGGTTGTGTGTGTGTGCGTGCGTGCGTGCGTGTTGCTGCTGAGGAGTGGTAGAGTCCTTTCCATGCCTCTGCTACAGAGCTAAGAGCCTCATAAGCCCTGAAGTTAAAGACCAACCACGACGACTTAGGCCCAACCATTGCCACATGGCTACCGAGGGGGGGGGGAGCTATGGAAATTACATGAGGGAACTTTTTTTGAAGAGTTGGAACATTCCACTGTGCTTAGATTTCGAAAACACGAAGCCAGCGTGAGATTTGAATCTCCTCTTTGTAAATTAAATGAAGAGGGGGGGCATATTTTGCGTGTGTAGGCTATGTGTGTTTTTAGGCAAAAGGAAAGTTGGAGGGATACATTTCACCACGTTGTATTCCATGATGGAAGTTATTAGATTCCGTTTTGGAACTACAGTAGCTGCAATGGAATGAAATAAATGATACGAGACAAATGGCTTTTCGTTTCCTTCCCCAAATTTAATATAAAATGTATTCTGGCATGCTATCAGCCTTTTCTATTAGGGCTGTGGAATTTATCAAAAGACAAATCAAAAACATAATATTGACAAATTGAACTGTATATTCCAAATTGTATGAGGCTTTTTTTTAATCAGATGAAAAAGTGCACAAATCAGCTTCCCAAATAATTGACTTTATTCATATGGTGACCATTTTGCTCTGATTTCTAAATCGGGGGATGGGAAACCCCCAATGATGAAAGTGGAATGGGAAACTCCAAATTATGAATCAGGGGGTTGGAAACCCACACATATGAAATAAAGCATGTGTGAATATATGGTCAATCTGCTGAATCTCTATATATACTGTAAATCAAGTTACATCAAATATTTCAATGTGTCCAGTCAAGCTCACCGAAGTTAATGACAAAGGACCGGTTCCTGACAAGATATTGATAATAAACGTTTCAATGTTTCACACAAATGTTGACCCCTGTGTTAATAATCTTTCTGTTGAGTGTCATCCCGTTTCTCTTTAATGAACGTTTGTTCACTGCCTACAATTAAATGTAAGTTTATGTGAACATTGAACAGCCTTGAATCACGTGCAGACGCTGTAAATGCGGAAACTGTGTGAGTGAAGTGGAAGGCATGGTCCAGGCTGTGATGAGCCAGTTTGGGAGTAGGCGGATGAAGGGAAATGAATTCTCTCTGTGGTTAATACAGCCTTGTGGGTTCTCCTGGTAGACCTAGACGGTCCTAGATTCCCTCCCAGTCTGGTCGGGCACGACTGCTTGACCATCGCCAGCACCCAAAGTCATGTTTAAGTTCCCCTTACACAGAGATTGACGCCACTAATTACAGAGCAAACGTCAAAAGGCCTTAATGGCATCATCAAAGGGTATAATCCTCGATAACTGGAATATCGGGGGGAATATTGCCGTCTTTATAGTATATAAAAGTATTTTCTTTTATGGTATACATGTGGAGGCAGATGCCAAAATATTCGTCTATATGTAATGTTGAGTGTTGAGTTGTGAGTTTTAAAAACAGAAATCCTCATCTCTCTCTCTCATTCCCTCCCTCCAGGAACCTGATGCCTCGTACATTAGACGGCCAGATCACCATGGAGAAGACCCCAAGCTACTTCATCACCAAGGAGGCCCCCCGCCGCGTCTTCTCCATGAGCCGCGATACAAAGCTCATCGTGGTGGTCCGTGACCCTGTGACGCGGGCCGTGTCCGACTACACCCAGACATTGTCCAAGTCCCCGGGGCTGCCGTCCTTCCAGAGCCTGACTTTCCGCAACTACTCCGCGGGCCTCATCGACACGTCGTGGAGCGCCGTTCGCATCGGCATCTACGCCAAGCACTTGGAGAATTGGCTGCGCTACTTCCCTCTGTCGCGCTTCCTCTTCGTCAGCGGCGAGCGGCTGGTCACGGACCCAGCAGGGGAGATGGGCCGCGTGCAGGACTTCCTGGGGCTGAAGCGCGTGGTGACGGACAAGCACTTCTACTTCAATCAGACCAAAGGCTTCCCCTGCTTGAAGAAGCCCGAAGGGAGCAGCAGGCCCCGATGCCTGGGGAAGTCTAAGGGCAGACCCCACCCTCACATCCCCACCAACGTCCTGCTCAGGCTCAGAGACTTCTACAGGCCCTTTAATCTTAAGTTCTACCAGATGACTGGTCATGACTTTGGCTGGGACTGAAGTGAAAACGCTTAATCACCTAAGCTCTTAAAGGCTGCTGGAACCACAGTTGTCCATATATCCATCTGTTCTTTTTGGAGGCCTCTGTGGAGTCCTTGTTCTACCCCAATGACGACAGAATGGAACATATACAGTGTTACCAAAGCTTTCGCTGTACAGAATATGCCTTCCTTCATGTCCATAATTTCTGAAACTAGTAGAGAGCTGTTTTGCCAAAGCTTTCCCTGCCAGATCTTTCATAAAAAGAACAATTCTACCAAACACCAATCTCTAGTCTCTAGTCTCCATGAGGGAACTGCGAGACAGTGGCTAGCTAACCAAGCTTATAGACTCAGAGCTTTATGGTAAACCAGTCTTCTTACCTCATGTTAAAACCAAATACCAAGCCTTGAGACAAGTACTCCTTGAAAAAAGGTGAAGCTTTGGTAAACCAAATGACACATTGGACCTGTGAAGTAAGAGACAGTGGCTCTGCTACAGGGAAGGAGCTAACATCCAGATGTTTCTGAATTATGCACAATAATAACACAATCAGAATCCAGGAAATTAACATGTAATGTCCATTGTTGAGATGAAATGATTTCAATATGATGCAAGGAGTAGCTCATGTCAACCTTGTTCAGTCATTAATCAGCACACAATTGTAATCACCACTTGAATACATTTCTGGATCATTCTTGTACCTTTTATGAATGATGTTTTTTCTACTTGCATAAATTGTAGTTTCTACTTAGACAAAATGGAATGAATGCAGATGTACATTTTCTGTTACGCAAAACGGGCACCAGAATTATACAAAAAGGCTGGATCATGCGCTGTACATTTGCCATTATTTATACGTTGCCACTTGCCAGTGTAATGATTTCATGAAATGGCTATATCTGTATCTGTTTTCTACTTCATTTGATTGATACTGAAACTCCATAAGCTGTACATCCATTCAACTGTATATTTCTGAAATCCTAATTTATGAGATGGCAAAATATTGTTGAAATGTTTTTCTCTGACACTTTGTATTTGAATATACTGATATCCTGACTAAAGCTTTTAATCTGGAAAATGTTTTTTTATGACATATTTCATTTCATGAAATCAAGCCATCAGTTACACACACACACACACACACACACACACACACACACACACACACACACACACACACACACACACACACACACACACACACACACACACACACACACACACACACACACACACACACACACACACACACACACACACACACACACACACACTTACTTTAAATCCTCCAAACCAAAATGGAGTAGAAATGCTCTTCATATTCTTTCATATACTTTCAATTAGTATAAATTATTGCTATTCAATAATAGCAGATCTACAATTTCATAGCGCATCATATCGTGCCAAGCTATGAGCTTGTAGATCTGCTTCTGGGGGTCCCTGGAACAACATATTTTGAGATGGGTGTCGGCGGCCAAATACATTTGAATAATTTTGGTGGTCCTTCACATGAAAAAGTTTGAGTACCACTGGATATGGAAACATGCGTTTGTATTTTCAGAAAAATGTTAGGACTTAGAAGGCATTGTAGAATCAGCCAGACTCAGGTCTTATGGGTTAACGGTGAATCAAGCAGTGGCTCCATAGTGGAGTTATGGAGGGAAGGAAGCACTGGAGAATGATGTTGGAGGGGGGGGGGGGGGGGGACTCAGGGAGCAGAGGGGCATGTGACCCCCAGGCCCTCCAGGGCTATATTTGAAGTTAACGCAGGGAGGACGCTTTCCTGATGTGTAAGCAATCAATTCACTGTGGTGATTGGAGACCTTTTGGGGGATGGCAATCTTTGACCTCTTCACTCCCAGCCCTCGACCTGTGAGCCGGCTGGTCATAAACTGCTGACCGCTACCGCCATATTGGTTAATGGAGCCACCCTGTGAGGGCTACGCATGCAGAAGTATATGGTCATGCGCGCGTGTGCACACACACACACACACACACACACACAGACAGACAAGACGCAAACACACGACACACACCCGCATGCTGACATGCACACGCACACACCCACACACAGACACACACACAGACACACACACACACACACACACACACACACACACACACACACACCCCCAACACCGATCCATTAATATTAGATTCTCAACCTTAGGGACCCACACTGAGGGAACATGGGCTGAATCAATAACTGCCTGTTTAGTTTATAGGCGGTGGGGATATGTGCTTCTACGTACCATGTCTCCCTGTCACTGTGATTTAGCCCAGGGGTCGAACTCGGGTCGCTATCACACATTTGTAAAATATTATTTAACGTGTGATTTATCTTCCGTATATATCGAATCGATGGCGGCCCCGGGTAGGAATGCACGAGGGCATATTCATGTATATTGGATCGGGAAATGGTTTCACAATTTCCATGGTGATGATCGTGTCTGTGACGCCTGTTGGTGGATTAGATATTCAATTCAACTACTGCCTTATTTATGTTTGTCGTCAAAGTTCTTATTCCATTTCATTAGAAAATCACTGATCGTATCAATTTGATTAGATTCCCTTATTGTTATTCCCCACCAGGTCTATCAGTGTAAAGGTCATATAGTAGCCAGACAATCACTTCCAGAGGTGCAGGAAACAGCAAATCTATGCATATAGATGGGTTACACCCGGGGACAGCGATCATAAACGTTCTACCCTATTGCAACAGCCGCAGCAAATGTTGTAGGTGGAATTGTATGAGGCGTGAATTTGTAACACAAATATATGTTTTGAAAATAAATCCACCAACCACTCTGCGACAGCTGAAAAGAATTGTGCAAAAAAAATCCTCATCATACAGGTGGAACAACACCGCAGCGAGCATGCAGGGCCACAGAAGCTACATCTGTGGTAGAACAATCGTCTGTAGAGAAGTGGAAAATAGCAGGATTCTATCCACATACTGTAGAAGATGGAGCAGGAAGGAGCCGAAATGGCTCACATCCTATTGCCCGGCACACAGATGCGTGTACAATAATCATAACAGAGTAGCCTAATTATAGATGAAGGAAAATTAAACCAGCAACAGACCAACAACATACTGTAGACTAGAGAGTAAAATAATTCTACTCAACTGCCACAGTTGTTGGTGCATCCCAAAACACTAAATGACCATCCAACTGTAAAAATAGACTAGTGCTCTCAGAGAACAGTGCATTTGCACTGATGACCAGTGTTCATTTCCCACCCGGCATACTTCTTCTCAGTCATAGAATTTCTTAAAGGCACACAACCCCATTCATGGATGAAGGCTGAGTGAAGGGAGCCAGCCAGCTATGTCGCCGATTTTCAAACTTGCTGAAAAGTTCCCTTTATGCCTCGCTCTGCACCAGAGAGCCCTGAGACCTGAGATGGCAGCACATCTTTCATTCCCCAGCTGACTGCAGTCATTCAGGCCTGAAGGTATTGATATGCAAACAAGCCGCCGAGGCCAGCCAGCCAACAGGTCTGTGGAACAGGCCTTTATCCGCGAGGACCTGGCTGGCTCCATTCCTAATACATTTTCTGAGCTGCTCACACATAATGACCACCCCTCTCCATCAATGGTCCGTAGGAGAGCTTGGCTCCATAGAGGGTGAATGAGATCTGAACAGACGCAGATTAAAACAAACCAGGATATGAGGGTGAATGGGTCGGATGCCGCTCACTTTGGGATCCTCACGCCCCTAACGAAAGTGATTGGTGACCCTTGCTGGGAAGGTCAAGTGTCCTTATTCTGGGAGACAGGGGAATGGCTACTTCAGGGCTGCCTGCTGCTCTTCCAGCATGCCTGTGATGACACTGCTTGTGTTAAATGAACAGCTGTTATAGGGATAGAGGAGTAATAAGCAGCAAGAACGTTTTCCTTCCAGACAGGAGGCGACACTGTGACAGAAACGGCACTAATGAAAATTAACCTACTATTAAATTAACAAAAGTCTGTCATCATCAATTTCTCTCCGCAGTAGGTTGACCAATCAATTTGAATTTGCACATGGATATTGACCACTGGCATATATGCAGGGAGAGAGGAAGCAAATGCATCACTTTCCCCAAAAGTAATCTTAGCATTCTTGTCACCAGCTAAGGGATCTGTACTCGGCTATGGGGTCTGTAGTCACATCGCCGTCCTATGGCCTGGAATCTGGACGTGTGGTTTCATTGGTTGTTGGTTGGTAGTCTTACGACCAGTTGTGACCTGGCATCATTGCGTATGCACTAGTGCATAGTGTATGAGTAGACACTAAGTAACGGTAACGAACACAATCTGGTATTTATTCCCATCCCATGAGAATACACAGAATATATTGATTCTTGATTCTTCTCCTTCTTGAATCTATGTAGAAGCATCTACTACACCTACTACACTGAGTCAAGTCATAATGTAATTGTATCACTGTTAATCACTGTTACAGGCTCAAAGGGCTTAACGTAGATTACCTTTATTGGCAGGGGTTAATTAACTACACGGCCACATTTAACAAAGAAAACAAAATGACATCCCATCATTAGACCCTTAGTGGGACATGGACAAACTCGAAAGGAAACGAAAGGAAGAAACCTCGGGAAGGATCACAAAAGAGGGGACCCTCTTCAGGGGAACATAGGAATGCAAGAGGTGCCGAGGCCAGTGGGCAAAATCCAAATGCAAAACAAACAAAAAAGCTAAACTATTATCTGTCGACAATTACAATGATGGTACTTATATACACAATCGTATATGCAAGTACTAATAGTATATTAATAATAAGTCTGTCAGCCTACTGTCTGTCCCTCCATAAATAAATAATAAAACGAATGTGAAATGTGAATGTGAATGTGAAATGAGTAGATGCATGTTCAACATAGGTGGCACAGGCAGGAATAAAACCGCTATGCTGGATTTCTGATCTACCCATTGAGTTGTACTGGACCACAGCAGTGGCCAGCGCTAGGGTATGTAGACAGTCACACCCACTGACCAAGGGAAAGGAACAAAAGGTCACACTTTCACTGTAGACAATACAAGTCTATATTCACATCCAATGATCTGCCTGCCACCCACAGCCTCCATCTCTCGTCCACAGTCTCAATCACTGACTTGAAGGACATTCCCTGTCCCTTCTGAACAGAGTTGAACAACTGTCCCTGCTCTCCATGGGGGTCAGGATTGGCCGTGGCCACCCAAGGGGTCAGAGTTCACAGTGCATTCCAACACCAGGGTCATCTTTGGCCATCTGACCCTCACACACAAGAAGGCTATTCTCAGACTAATGAGGGTAAACGGAGGAATAATCTGTTATGGGTGTCCTATAATGGACGCATGTACTATGAATGATGGAACTAAATTACTCATTATTGGGCAAATGGTCGAAGGTGAAACCCATTTTTCTGTGACATGAGTATATATCATATGCAATCATGCCCTGCTGAGCATGAACATATGACGTGTTCTTATTATTAGTATTGTTTCCATCAGTCAAAATAATACAACATCGATATAATGTAGATACGGCATATCGCACAAATATTGAATTTCAAATTAGGTATATATTTAAAATAAAACTGACTGGATAAAACATCCGATCATATTATGGTTATGGGAAGCGCTTAGCCTGGTGCTCCTGTGACAGAGGGGTCATCTAAAGTACAAGTGTCCTGTCAGCCAGACATACCCGAGGATGACACTCTATCACTCTCTCTCCGAGCATCACTTTATGAACATGTCAGGCATTCTGTCTATGTGTTTATTTCCCTGTCTATCTCTATCCGTATTGGTCAAACCGATCTCAGTTACAACTACAACACACAAGTGTGTGCATAATGTATACTGAGGCACTACATTGGGGAAGAAAACAAGCACAAGATGAACCCATGGGCCATGGCACAGTGCTGAGTGAGACACGTCTGGGCAATCTTGAGGTCACTATGCAAACAGAAACTTCCAAAGTAAAATGAAGTCAAAGACGAGAACATAAAAAAAGTCCAAACTAACTAAGCTCTCTCTCCATCGCGCTGTTCTCTATTCATTATAACCAGAGCTTGTTTGAATGCATGCCAAATCATAGAGCCTCAGTTTAATATGAGGCCTCTCTCCAGTGACAAGCCACTCTCTAATTATGAGAGAGTACTTGGCGCTAGCTGCAACAGACGCATTCCTCCACTGAGCCGAAGAGGATTTGCACCCGCGTTTCCTTTCTAATTAGCTGATCAAAAGAGGAAAGTAAACATGTGCCGTACAGTAATTACAAATCACTGGGAATAAAACCAAATTCCTGTGTTACGTGCCGGTGTCTTGCACTCCATTTGAAAGGCCTCCTGATGACAGCTTTTGTAATGAATTTTGCCTCTCATTGATTCCACCATATGTTCAGCACGGGGCTAGTTCAGTGGGGTTTTGTCGAGTTTCGCAGTGAAGATTTCTGCCAGTCTGTCGAGGCTTCAAAGGGGAAAGAAACTCAGAAAGAGAGAAATAAAATTTGTAGGGAAAGGGCCAGATGAATACTGAACTTTATTAACTCATTAAGATCTGGGGCCGATTCTAGTGCCTTCTAAATCAGTAGTTCTCAAACTGTTTTGTGTGAAGGACCCCCTAAATTGAGATATACGTATATGGCCATGGATCCCACCCATCTGAAAAAGATTGAGCCAGGGACTCATTTTCGATATTTTTCAAAAATCTAAAAAATAAATAGCAGATGTACAATTCGCACCGTGGCAGCTTGTATATCTGATATATTTGAGAACCACAGTTCTAAACTAATGTTTTGGTTGAGTTTTCTGACAAACAAATGATGCTACTGTATATACGTATATAGCTGAAACAAATGCTACTGTATATACATATATAGTTAAAACAAAAGATGACACATAGCTTTCCTGGCTTTAATGGATCTATATGCTTTGTTCATGATGAAAATTAGTTTTGATTTGATTTGTTGCCGAAGAGTTGGTAACCCAATAAAACGTTTTTTGCATCGTGACTATGAGCTGTGCGACCTCTCCTTCCTATTTTCAAGTTTGTCTCCCGTGGTCAGCACCTCCCCACTATTTACGCTCCTAACTTTTTGTTTGTTATGATAAAATACCACACGTTCTTTCTACTCAGTCTGTCTCATATAGGAGGGCTGTGGGCAGTTCAGAAACCCATCCACCAGTGACATCATCATTAGGCAGGTTGTTTTAAAACAAGATTTTAAAATAAAATATTTAGATTTGTATTATCGTGAGAACGATGGCTTTCATTTTCGCATTGCAACGTTTCAGGAACAGAAAGCCTGCCGTTTCTATTAGCTTCTTTGGATTCCCCATCGATGATGTCACTGGTGGACGGATTTCTGAACTGCCCACAGCCCTCCTATGAGACACAGTCACAGACCGAGTAGAAATAAATTGTGCTATTTTATCATAACATTAGTGAGGACCAATTATATGAACATAGCTTGAAAAGTGGTGAAGTGGTCCTTTTATGTTTTATCCTTTGATACTGAGAGCGCTGGGGTGGGTAAAAGAGCAAGAGAAGCTCTGCAGACAGCTTTGCCTTGGGGAGGGTCATTAACACTTAATGATGCTGACCTCACAGTAGATGTCTATGGATGACCCTTTGACCTCCCTACTGCATATTAAAGCTCTCCCTCCCAAGTGACCCAAGTCCCTAACCAGCTTAATGCTTAGAGACAGGGAAGTTGTCCTATTGGGGATATACAGTTATTAAAGTCAATTGCCTATGACAACTAAAACTGTGCCGGTATGAAAAACATACATTCTGATGATCTAAAAGAATAACAAATGTTAAATAAATAAATACATAAAAATGCGTTTCGTCATCACCACTCATGACTCATGACTCAAATCAGTCAATTTTGTTTATTAAATGCTCCTCCACAGAGAGCAGCAGTGAACATAGCAGATGCTTCAAATTAAGTGTATACTGCATGTACAGTATACACATTTATATTTCCAATGATTCTATACACCCAGCACCCCCCAAACTCTCCAAAGGGTAAATTAGATGCCAGTCCACCTAGCAGATGTCTAGGGAGTCAGGTCTCCTCGTGTGTATTGGGCTACTTCTCTTAAAAAAAGTCACTGAGGGTCGGATCAGATGGAGTCTCCAGTTCCCTCCTGCTGCTGCTGACGCTGAGAAGATGATGTGGCGTCTTGGGGGGGGCGCGATCGTCTTACAGCTGCTCAGGTTCATCTAAAGCAAATGATCGATGTACAACGACCAAAGACAACTTCTCTCTTCCGGGTAGAAAAGTGATCTCCCCCTTAAAACGTTCAAATGCCTTCTCTGTACTTTGTGACCTTTTTTGGTTGTCGTCATCTTATGAAACAAACCGCGTGAGGAGCGATGAGCAGCTTGCAAGACCCTGGCAGTGACAGATGCTTCAGGCCATCAGATGCTGGCTCTGTGTTTTTCTCTCTCTGAATGTTATCCCTTTGGTATGAGGGGGAAGGATGGATCATCGTGCTACATTATCTCCAGTGATTACCGGGAGCAGATCGGAGACAATGTCCTCTTCCTGTGTACTGGTGGGAGAAGAGGCTGCAGTTAATTCCCACATTGGACTCTGAAGAGATGAGAACATAATATCACATCTCTGCCCTCGTGGGGGTGAGGTGGGCTGGGGGGGGTCGGGCAGAGGGAGCAGAGGAGCAGATCACCTCCCCGAGTCTCATTATTTAATATCAGAGCGCTTTGCAGAGAGAGGCTGCCGAGAGGTCAGAGATTTATGGCCAGCGTTCAATAAGGGCTGTGTCACAGCACGCACGAGAACACGAACACCCGCGCGCACATGTCTTGGACAGTGCGATGTAGGCATGTTAATGTAGATGTACATGGCAAGACAGACAGAGTGGGACACAGAGTGAAAGAGAGAGAGAAATAGAGAGTTGGAAAATGGCATAAAATCTGAGGGAAAGAGAAAGACCTGGGGGAGAGACTCCAGTGTCCAGCTTAAGTGAGGATCCAAAGAAAATGTAAGATCCGAAACATGAGTTTTCTGTTGTTTGCTCTTCCTTAACACTTAAATACTATAAAGATCCCACATTGGGAAAAGACCATCCACTGTACTGTAACTACTAACAGATTAAAATGTGCTTTATGAATCAAAAGTGCAAAATCTCAGCATACTGACAACTAATCAACATAATTTATCTCTAAAAAATATCACATTTGTCCAAACATGGACATAATTTGGAAATATTATTTGTCATCCTGAGACAAATACCCTGACTAAACCCAGTACATCACGTTGACATGCTGTACTTTGGGGATTAAGATGAACCATAAACTGATTTGTCATTGTATTTATGCCATTTCTCCAAATGATTACATTAGCACACATCACATGTTAAAGCACTCGAAAGCAAATCAGTACAATGATTTTGCCCATTCATTTTATTTATTTGACAAACCACTGCACTGATGTCACCAATATACAGTAGCCTACATACCTTGTGGTCAACAGGGGAAATCTCATACAACAGTAGGCATACAGTACTGGCCTGGCACGCATACCTAAGACTAAAAGGCCAAGAAAAATGCATTGTAACTACTCATGAATGCTTATAAAGGTGGTGGAGGCTTATAAGTACACAAAGGTTGTTTCAAATAGACCTTTATACTTTAAGATTAAGTTAGATGAAGTTGTCTTAGGGACACAAAAAGAGAGAACCCTTTCCTACAAAAACGTAAAATAATCGTATCGCAGAGATTTAAATTCATCGTGAAATTGAATCAGCTTTTGTTGAGCTGCAATTTCAGTACCACTTAAAGCCTGTACTTGATTAAACGGACCTGTAAAGAGTGCATTTGGTACACCCTTATTTCACACTACACAAATAGATTCGCCAAAAATAGTAGATCCACAAGCTACAACGAGTTGTAGATCAGCTAATTTTAGCAAACGTTCCCCCCAGAATAGGGATGCTGGGGGAAAATGCAAATATCTACCTAGCCTATATCTACCAGTAAGATGGCCTAAAGGGCGAGGTCGCGCTGAAACAACAGTTCTGGGAACGCCCATTTTTGTTTGTTTGCTTTTATTGACGTTTTCGAGCCGGGTAGGGCGTAAAATGTGTGCTAATTAGTAAGGCAGGCGGGCCTGGCTTTACATCGAGAGGAAGGACGGAAAGGATCAACATATGGAATGTCAGAACCAGTCAGCTCCATATATGGAGATTTAAGGGTTTGATGAGGTCAGATCAACATGGTGTCCGACTGTCCGTGAGGTCAGATGTAGAGTTGCTGGGCGGCTCCATATATCGCAACTAGTTAGCCTATGCTGTTAGGTTCCCAGGACGAGAACCAGGACCATACATTCTGTAAGCCAGGGGCCATAATATACTCCATACACTGTACGCAGGCATCCATTGTGCCAGAGACATGTGCAATCAGACACTTCACACTCGCGGGGATCGATGCAGAGCTTGGATGACCATAATCTTCCCACTATCTGACAGACTGATACTAAGACACAGGTAATAGAGCACGTCGTAACCAGCACATGCACAGCCTTCGGAAGCGTGATCAATAAAGAGCTAAAAGAACAGGTAATATGATATTGATGGACCTGCAAAAGAAAGGGATTGAGGAGGGTGAGCAGATGCATGTTAGTCTGTATGTTTCAGTATCTCTCCCTGTGTGTGTGTGTGTGTGTGTGTGTGTGTGTGTGTGTGTGTGTGTGTGTGTGTGTGTGTGTGTGTGTGTGTGTGTGTGTGTGTGTGTGTGTGGGTGGGTGTGTGTGTGTGTGTGTGTCTTTTTACTACAAGCAAATGTGTCTTCACACAACACAACACACCAATGCATTCATACCAGCCAAGTGCTCAGCCACAGCTATAACCCAGAGTTCATCAATCTGATTGGAAATCGATAAGATGGACATTATGTTGTCAGTATGAATACTCCATTGGCACTTACTCAAGAGAGGGTCACTACATTGTATGGCTCTCTTAAAATAAAAATAAAAGATGGAAAATGTGTCCCTGTGACCAGTACTGACTGCCTACTGTATGTGTTGACACGATGGTCAAACTGCCTCGCTGATATGATGGTTCTGGGTATACAGTGCCACTGTGGGAACATATAACATATCTTGGTGTTGGTGATGTTGCTTTGTGCTATATGTGTTTTTCTGTTGGAACAGACTGAAAATGAATATCTCTGAGGGGATAATAAAGACTATTATTAGTGGTCAAGCCCAAAGGGCCCAATATGGTAGTCTGTAGAGGGCCGTGAGGATCCCTCAGGAACTGAAGCTCACACACTGACCAATCACAATTTGCATCCTCACTTTTCGTCTTCACTTTTCTGCCCTCACTTTTGTCTTCAATGTTTGTGTTTCAATTTACACAAACCCGGAAAGCTGGGCATAGGAGGGGCTAACGCCCCTCAAAAACTAACCTCAGCTCAGAAGTCACAGAAATGAGCAGGTTCGGGCTGACCTAGAGCTTGGGTAGAATCCACATGGGCAATCCCATTTGTGATGATTTGACTGGCTGAGCACGGAATGTGATGATGTATGATGATATGTAGGTATAAGCCTATACTATAAAATTGGGATTGTTATTTTAAAACTAAATGAGGGTTTTACTGCTGTGTAGCCTTTCTCTATGTAGAAATCTAGATCAAGCCAGTCGGTCTTGAAGGATTAAAGAGGTCATAGTGACATCCTTTCTAAATGTATAGTTATTCCGGAATGGTCATGGAAGCCAAAAGCCAGAGCAGAATAACAGAGGCACAGCAGTGGTGGTCCAAAGTAGACAGTAAAGGGAGAAAGTGTCCCAGATATAAACATGGGAAGATGAGCCCCATGACAACCATTTTAAAGTTGGACACAGAGACGATGACTGGACAGAAGGGTCAAATTTAAATGACCAAACATAACACCACCCACAGTCAGAGAGGGTGAAGGTGACTGTGTAATGCATTTTGGTCCAAGAAAAAATCTCAAATAGCTTGACACACAGAAATGTGACTGAAACGGTGGCACCTCTGGTCTAGTACGGAGGACCAAATATACCGGACCAGACAGCGCACTTGCTCTGATGGAGCCGTTAGGGGTTGGTCAATGCTGTAGGTCTCTAAACTAACCTGTCAGATCCCTGGCCTGACAGCTGATTTAAGACCACTGCCATTGCCCAGTGACCTCTCCCACCCACCAAGCACCATGCTCTCACCACGATAGCATCTTTACAAGCCATGTCATTCTTTAATTACTCTTTATTAGTCAAGTAGTTGCTACTGTACCCAAGAACATTCAAACTGAAGGTTTCAATTCCAGGTGGTCTCACCACATTGAGAACACGCATCTGAATTACTCATAAAGAAAAATGATGATGTTCATAATATGAACATCATCATTTTTAAGGAATTAGTTTTGCATGTTACGCAGCGACAACTCGGCATTAACTGATTAACACAACACTACCGACAAAGTACACTGACACACAGGACTCATAGTGTGACTAAAAGTTGGCGAACATACAGTATAGAATAAATTAGACAGCAGACACTGAGTCAAGTTACAGCCTGATTTGAACTCAGTAAAATGTACTGACATACATGGCCTCTCCTTCATTCATCTGAAAATACTTTGAGTCACTAACTCGTTCAGTCTGCCAGCTATTAGGCAAGTCAATCAGGCAACATAAGCCATTTCCACTGTTCCAACCATTCACTGTCTGAGACCTCATGTACTAATCCATGTTCTAGCCTTCTCCCTCTCATTTAGCTGAACAGAAGATTTTCTGCTTCCATTTTCATCAAGATTTATCTTAAGATATTTTGTCAAAGGGCCGTTGACGTTCTGTTCCGTTGGTAGGCTCTGGCTCTATGGGGCCTGCAGACTAACTTCTCTCTGTGTGTTCCCAATTCTCCACCACACTACGGATCCCCAAGGGCTAGACTGGTTATTATTGGGGAAGGATGGCTCATCCCAGTTACATTCCCCTTGCACTGTAACACACATACACACACACTTGAGCGGACGCACGCACAAGTGCGCACACATACACACTCGTATAAAAATACACGGCATAAAGACACACACAACCATACACCCACACACAGGCTATGCTGGAATGACTGCTGAGTCCCAGATCCACACTAATGCAGTATGGTAAATGACAGCCTGGTTGGGACTGGGCCCATAATTCGTTCCATTCCTTTTTATTAAGCTTGTAGCCACACTGTTATTAGTGCTTGGTGAAGAGAGTTGTGCACTGCAACAGCAAGATGTCTTCCATATGTGATGTTACAGCACAAGGATCCCATAGAGAGAGAGAGAGAGAGAGAGAGAGAGAGAGAGAGAGAGAGAGAGGCCGATGAGATGAGACCCTGAGACCTTTTAATTGCAAGTTTAATTTTAAACGACCTACATTAAGTATCACTGAAAGGGAAATGTTAAGTCTCTTGTAAGTATATGCGCTACATGATGATTTCCATGCAAGGAACCAAACGGTTCTCTATGACTCTGATTTTCTTTTCCTGCTCCTGGAAGAAATCATGCAATGACTCACTTTGGGGTAATATTCTTTGAGTGGCTCCAATTTGGGACTCATGTTGGTGGCAACTGGCAAGTAAGACTGAGGTCAAACGCTTGTTGGGAGGCAGAGAGCGGCCATGACAGACATGAGACAATAAACACTCAAAGGAATGGGAAACACTTCTTAAACCATATACTTCATTGAATGGAGTCCTCCAAGGGTCTATAAGCCCCCTCCCTTTCCCGCTCCACCAAATCTCTTTGCTGGACATAGCCGATCTATAACATGTGTTGTGAGCTTGAAGATCGTCATTTCCACAGAATGTTCGCCTCAGAATAGGGATGCTAGGGTTCATGTGGTTAATACAATATACGTCCTTCAAGTGCAAAGTATCACAGTGTTATATTCCATGCAGTTTCAGTGCCGGAACCTCTGCCCCTGTCTATTGCAAGCTCCTGATGGGTCACCAGAGACTGCAGCGGATAACCTAGAATACAGATCAACTACACAGAGGCTTGCGATGTCTCTTGCAGATTAATGGTGTCTCTGACTTGTGCTATACATCAGCCTGGGTTATACAGAGGAAACCTAATGACTCTCTGCCAGGACCTCCACAACCTCAGAGGAGCAGAATTTCTCCTGTGCAGCACTGACAGCAGAGATGTATTGTAAATGGCAAGAGAAGAAAAGCTGCGAGTGCGTCTGTGTTTGCGCGTCAGACAGACAAACAGGGTTCGATTGTAAGTGGTTAAGGAGTGTATACTAGGTTTTGATGCCTGACAGCAAGTAAATAAAATAATTATACATTTTGCCCAAAATAGGGATGCCAGAGTTATTGTGGTTAACATGCATTTTATGTGACATTATCAAAGAAATATAAAAAATTCCACAATGTAAACGCAACGCATCTATCTATATAAATGCACCATGTCTCTCTGTCTGTCTTTGTGTACGGCTGTAATGCTCGTAACTCGAGAACCATTCGCCCCACTGACTT
Source organism: Protomyctophum bolini (assembly GCF_963924005.1). Lineage (NCBI taxonomy): Eukaryota > Metazoa > Chordata > Actinopteri > Myctophiformes > Myctophidae > Protomyctophum > Protomyctophum bolini. The sequence goes on along the minus strand of NC_137879.1, from coordinate 21,446,088 downwards.
CAAATTCGACACACACGTTCCACACCCTCACAGGGAGTGCAGTACCCGGTGTTGAGTCCCACGGTTCTCCAGAACCGCCACAAAAGGCCTCTTCCCGGGCTCTGGACAGGGCCCCTGCCCAGGATCCATATATGGAGCTGGCCTGTTCTGACATCACAACACTCCATATTTGACCATGCCTGACACAGAACTCCATATGTCTGTAATCCATGTAACTCGAGAACCGTTCGCCCCACCGACTTCAAATTCGACACACGCGTTCTACACCCCCACAGGGAGTGTAGTGCCCAATGTCGAGGTGGTCGAACCCACGGTTGTCCAGAATCGCCACAAGAGGCCTCTGGATAGGGCAGAGGCATAGATCTCCCTCTCATCCCCCCAGCATATTAACTCTGCAGACAATGCTTGAGAAGTCAGATAATATAAATGAATGCATTTGCCGTGTTGAACATTTCAGCCTACTTCTTAAACCTTGCAAGGGCGTTATTCTACTACCCCGGTCTAGCATTTACTTATACTTTACTATTTTGATTTCTTGTTACTTCTACTCTAATAAATCCAAGAGGCAAATATACTTTTTATTTGATAGCTTCAGATTTGCATTAATAATTAATCTGATTCTTAGTCAAAAGTCTACAAGCTCACAACACGGTGTGACCTTGTAGATTGGTTACGACTAGCTGAAGTTTAAAGTAATTATGTCTTGAGTCATTCAGCTCTGTATGGCTTGAGTCATGATCAATAATTATAACAGTCCAATAAAATATATGATTCTGAATATGTGAATAAGAGTACGTTTTCTTAGTTTGCCTTGGCATCAGCGGTATTTTTAAATATAGTGAGTTTAATAATAGTGAGTATTATGTGTAGTCTCTTCTATCTGAATGTATGCTCTGTGATGCCTTGTTGCACTACTTCTGTACTTTGTCGGTAGCACTGCACTTAATTGTTTAATATTGGGGCTGTCTCTACACAGCATGCCAAAGCAAATTCCTCCTATGAACCTCATATTTGGCAGGAAAGTATTTCTGATTCTGAGTCTAATTAAGATGGTCAACTGATCGCCCAGAACCATGCTCCCCCACTACCACTGCCACAAAAAAAGAAGAAAATTAGTATACACAAAAAGATTTAAGCATGAATTAGCAGAACAGTGAAGTTATAAAGCTGTGTCTGTAATAGACTGTCAAAGTGTAAAGTTGGTCGCAGTGGTAGAAGAAGTACTAGAGTACATTTTGCACTTAAGTAAAATCAATACCACTATGTAGAAATACTCTTTTAAAGTAAAGTTCCTGCAGTCAAAATCTCACTAACGTAAGACAAGACAAGCTACACTTCTTTATTTTAAAGGCAGCCATTACAACTAAGGCTTTTGATTTTTTTTTAAATGGGTATTACGGCGTATTACTTTAGAACGACACACATTTTAAACACTTCAGCTACAGTTTTCCAGTGACGAGCAGCTTGATGCTTTGTTTTACAGTGAAAATCTGCCTCATATACACACTGCACACCATGTAAACTCATCATGTAAAAACAGTATCACTGCAATAATTGAAGAATCAGCTATTGAAAGACATTATTGTTACAAGCGTGAAGCGGTGTCCCGCCACATTCCCCCTCTGTTCATGGGGCGATATTCCAGGATAAAATGGATTCATTGTTCAGTGGAATATACAGAGCAGAGAAATGAAAGCTTCTGTTTCATATATCACTCTGAAATAATTGAACAAATGTGTTTTTCCTCTCGTATTTGCAGGGGGAAAAAAACTTCAAAGTCTCCTTTTTTATTTTGGGGGTGAAAAATGGAAATTTGGGGTCACATTCAGAGCAAGATATTTTTGTCAGGGCTTGTCAGAGGAGAACACCCTAAACATTCTGCGTTCTGAAGATGTCTGTGATGGGCACAGACAGCAGGATAGACTTTGATGTTGTTGAAATATAGCTATGGGTTTTTCCACAGTAAAAATGACGAATGAACGAAAAGGTTTCTGGGTAACGTTACAAGTGACAGTTGCAGTATATCAAGCTGAATTTTGGTACAAGTGAAGTGGATAACCAGAGTATCTGACTTGATGCTAAATGCTGTACACATACGCACGCACGCAGTCATGTTGAGTAAAACAATACTATACTGTTTTCCACATAAAAATAACTCATAACCAAAAGAACAGTATGATTATCACAGTATCATTATGAAGTCCTGAAGGTTAGGCTCACATAGATAGTAAGGCTGTAACAGTATAGGTAATATATGGCAGTATACAGACTTTTAGACCTTTCAAATTAAGGTCTTAGAAAGCAGGGGAGCAGCCTGAAATGCGGGGCCCCATTACAACATATACTGGATCCCAGTGTCTGTATGTTAAATCATATAATCTATAAAACATGGCATTTCTGAGGGCCCCTGTTAGCTCAGGGCCCTTGGACTCTTTCTAACTTTTCAACTCGTTTGGCGCCAGTGTCAGAATGTAAAACAGCCATGACATCACTTAGTTAGTTTGAAATAAATGTAATTTATTGTACAAACTAAATGTGTGTTTGAATTTGAAACAATTCTTGCCACTGGCTAAATGCTCTTACAGTTATTTTCCACTGGAAATATTTTCTCTATAGGCCTCTTATATTAAGTTATAGTTTATTTAATTTGCCCATTGTAAGTCTGACCTTCTCAAGCATAGTCAAATCCTCACACAAGACAAAGTGAATAGTCACTACTACTTCTGAGGTTTTTCTTATTCTTTCTTATGATTACTAAAATCAACATGTAATAGTTTGTTTAATGGCAATTCATGTGTGTGTGTGTGTGTGTGTGTGTGTGTGTGTGTGTGCGCGCGCCTTTTGCGATCGACCATGCGGATGCGTGCATACGTATCTTGGTTGATGCACCTTTTTACTACACGCAAATGTGTCTTCACACAACACAACACACTAATGCATTCATAACAGCCAAGTGTGTGTAAATATGTATTAATTATTTTTCTTTGATCATATCATATCCATAAGAAGGGTATGTTGGTAGTATCCATTTGCATAAAGCGTGAATCATATTTGGCCCATACACAATTTTGGCCACGTATTTTATTTGCATTTTGCAGTTTTGTTCAATTTTTCTGTTGCTTTTCTTTCAGTTTAGTTTTTCTCATTAGTTTTTATAAACAGTAATAGACAAAAATGAGGAACAATAAACAATAAAAGGGAACAAGACACATAAAAGGTGTCGTGTCAATAACATGGCCCAGTCTCTCTGTAAGCTTCTATGACCTCAATGGTGTGTTATAATTGATGTGTGGATGGCTGACATCATAGTAATAACCTTGCCTTCTCTGCCCATGCTGCTTTTCAACAGCACGTTATTAACAATATTTAGGGCTTCCTCCAGTACCCTGCCAGGCTCACTGGTCATGGGGATGTAGAGACAGAGAGCATTGTTCTACCAAGGACCCCAGCTGGATTCAATGGATGACTACACACAGCCACAGCGGAACAGCAACGGCTAGCTAACTTGCTGGCTTGTCAGTCAGTCACACAGGTGGCAGGGAAATTACAGTGTACACAGACTTCTACATTTTGGACACGTTCCACTTCTCGAAGTCAATAAAGTCCGTCGTGACTCGTGGCCACTGCCAACCACTGCGAAAGCTATAGCTGAATGTTGGAGCTCGGTCTGTGCCAAAATGGTGTCACTGCTCATACAGAACAGTGTGTTTTAATTATCTGATTGAATAAAACAATTCTGATTGCTACCACTTGGTCTTTACAGAATATTGTTGCTATGGGGCTGCAGAAATACACCGGAGGGTTTTACTGCTCACAATAGGTCCATTGTCTGTGGCTCTGTGCATGTGCAAGTGTTTTCTGTCTGTGTGTGTCTGTTATAGTGTGTCATTTAAAAGAAAATTTGTGTGCGTGTGTGTGTGTGTGTGTGTGTGTTTTTCTCTTATTCAATAGAAGCATGAACTGCTGAGGATATTGTGTCTGCGGAGCAACAGCAAAGAAACTTTACTCAGCTCTAACGACCCAAGTGCAAGGTTAGTCTGTTAAGCTATAGTGAGGCTGAAAGCCATTTGGAATACAGTTGGCAATGTGTAGAAGTGAATAGAGAAGGCATTTACTGTAGTATAGCAGTGCTCTGCAGTAGGGCCTTCGTATTGTTGCTCCAGTCAGTTTAACCACATCTACGCTAATGTTTTGATGAACTCTCATAATTGCACACTACAAGAAGTGATATTTTGAAAGAAAACACGCTTCAAACTTAACTTGTCTGTGGTGAGACAGAGTACAAAATGTGTGCGAATTTGTGTATGTTTGTGTGGGTATCAGCAGCTAAGAGTCCAGCACTCTGACATAGAATGTCCACATTGTGACAGACACCAACCAACAAGATCTACAAAGTGGACCGGTGGTTGTCTTTGTTTATATGTGAGTCAAAGTGGTGTGTCTGTATGTGTGTGTATGTGACAAAGAAGTGTGTTCATGCCCTATTTTGTTTTTGTGTGTATAGAAACAAAGTGTGTGTTGCTCTTTGTCAATCTGTGTGTATATACGGTATGTGTGTGTGTCTGTGTGTGTGTGTGTGTGTGTGTGTGTGGGTACCGGCATTGGTAATGATAGCTCTCAGTCTCAAGCCTGGCGGTCGGGCTACTCCTCTCAGCCTCAGGGCCTGTGCCAACCACCAGAGCCCAAAGAATATCGCTTGCAGCTGGGCCACAGACCCGGCCGGGCCCCTGCTACTAGTTCCTGAAACATCCAGACACGCGTAAGTTATGCAGTTTGCATTGAACATAAACGCAGAATGCATCCCCAACCGACTCATCAATACCCCAACCTACTTCCAAAGTAATGATAGGAAGTAAATACAATACATACAGGTTTACCAATACATTAAACCACATCAGAATTATTATATTATATACATGTTGTACAGTAAGATGCCACAAATCAAATGGCAGTCTCACAATTCACTCAAAGAGATCCAAACCACAATATCTACACGGATACAATTATATATCATTTAAACTTACACTGCTCTCATCCATTAGGATGATAGCACCATCTACTGGTCATGAACTCTATCTACACCTTTTCTAATGACTAATTGTTGTACACATATATACACTAGACTAGATTATGTTTTGGGACAACTAATGTGATTATGATGAGTACATACACACACACCTGTACAACCAGGAGAAAGGCATGTACTGTATAATAAAATACGATTCATTAGTCATGACACAGCCTTCAAGTGGTCAAATTTTGTGGTCCTTTATTGTTGTTAATTTGACGCACAGTAACTCTAAAGTACAAACTAAATATCTGTTTTCTTTGTCATTAAATTAGTTTACAGAGTTATACAAAACTATACTACAAAATAATTAATCGAAAACATTTATTGTACCAGTCACCAAATCCCAGTACATGACAAACAGTGCAAATGGTCAGCAGCAAGTGGTTGATATACAGTACAACTGGTATGTATGGCATTAGATTGCTAATGGAATAAAATGTGAAGAAGCACTTACATTTCCAGACAAGAGTATTCTAAATTAATACCATAGATTTCTTCACTGCATAGTTAATATGACCAAGTTTACTTTGGGGTACATTTAACTACCTAACTACCTTAAACCCTATATATACTTGACTATTGTATGTCAAATAGCAAAACTAGCAAAGTTTCTAAGTAAGACATTTTCACAAAAAAAAAATCTATTTTTGCAGAATGTTGGTTAACTTATTTGTGCCGAAGGTTCTACTATCAAGTCTGTCCCAAAATTGTGAAGCTACGGTTCATGTGGTTAGAAGGCCCAATCAGTAAGTCCCACAGTCATATAAAGTATTACAACATTAAATTTGAAACAGCAGACAAACCTTTTTTTTCCTCATTGGCAGACACTTTCTCTCTAGACATCACGGCTCATGCTACAGATCTACAGTACAACAGCAATGCACATTTTGGTCAAAATAAACATTCAGAATGAAAGACTCAAAGCAGAAGAATCACAATGTTTTGGAAGACTAGTTTCTGAAGAAGCAAATCTTAAATAAGTAGGACATCTAAAATCAAATGGCAAGTGAAATCCATACTATAATCTATTGATAGATACAGTACTTAAAACATAAATTGATATCAAGCTAAAATTATATAACTCTTGAGAGATAAAGACAGTAAGAGCATTTTGTTTAAAAAAAAAGATCCCTGGCGACAAACATTTTTTTGGGTATTGTTTTTTAGGTTTTCTGACCTCAATTGCACCCAAAAAACCTGAAGTTTGAACATTCAGTTGATTTTCTATGCTCTGGGGTTTTCTGAATAATTAGGCTAAAATAAGTGCTCTGATCTGCCTGTGGACTGTGAAAATCCACTGAATGTTCAAACTTCAGGTTGTTTGGGTGTAATAAAAGGTCAGAAAACCTAAAAGAAAAAAATTAATCACTGAAAATGAATGTCATGAAACCTTTAATCACCCTATAACAAAGGTTAAGAAAGAAAAACACCTTGATCCCCACCCTTGTCTTCTGGACCGGTCAGATATTCATCAGTGCACAGGATGCACCTCTCTGGAACTTTCTCCTGCCCACTTCACCAACTGACCGGTTCTGTTCACTGGGTCCCCAACCAGACAAAACAGCTTATTTGGTTCATGAACTCGCCTGTTACTGCCTGTTGCCCTTATCTGGAATAGAGAGAATTATAGAAAGATTTTAACTCATTATGTGTGGAGCTCACTGAGGGGAAACTACTACCGGTAATTCAGTGTGAGTAATGCAGAACATGTGATCTAATACAGTAACATGCTGTAGCTGATATCTAAATTTAGCGAATGGGCTAAAATCTGTGTAGTCTTCGGGATTGGCTTCCAAAACAGTAGGTTTGGACATATCAGCAGGTGGATATGTCTGAACTTCTGGCTACACGTGAATATGCTGTACAATTTGTAAATCAGTGTAATTGTAAACAGGAATTTGATGAATTTCAATCTTCACAGAAGTGCTGATTAATACAATGATACAACTTGGGAATAGGACAGATGTGTGGGTAGATTGTTCTATCAAATGAAAGGATCTGGACTGGTCTGCACCAGGTATTTGCAAATCCATTACTACATTTGTGTGTTAAGTCACACTCCTTACTAAGCTCTTAGTATGAATTATTTTCAAACTATCAATTTACCAAAACTGAAACTTAAGGAATGCTTTAAAGCGTTGGTAATGTGTAAATGCTTACTAACAATTACTGTTCCTGTGAATACAATTGGAGCATTCAAAAGTGAGCGCCCTCTGTTTTTGCAGTTTGGCTCAGCACCACTAAATGTATATGTTATGTTTTCTTTGAACGCTTACTTAAGCCATCATCAGTGTGTAGACAGTACAAATGTAACCAAATGGGTCCATTGGGTTCTGTTAAGCTTTAACAGAACTTCCAATGATAATGATTGTATTAACCTTGGCTGCATCACCTCACTGACCTCCATAACCACCCTTTATGCTCCCTTCTCCCTGCCCAAAGTGCACCCAGCCCTGCTACGTTCCAAGCTTTTTTGCAATATCCTCTGACAGGCACAGTAAATAAGGTGGATGGATGCATTCAGAGTGCTATATTGGCACTCATTGCAATGCTTCCTAACCAATCATAATGTACGTTCAGAACTAACTGGTAAAATAAAAAATTCAGTCTCACCAACCACTCTTTTCTGTGAACATTTATACAAAATGTATATGCTGCTGCTCAACATAAATAGCGCAAGGGATAGTTACAGTACATCACATTAATATAATATATTACTTTGGTCATTCTGAATGGTAGAATACATTACCTTTATTAGGAACAAACTTAAGCGAGTGGCTGAATATTCAGAACCGCGAGAGGCCATCCTCTGGGCCATCGGTTAGAAACTGATGACCCAGCCCATTGCCACACTTGCCACACAGCACCTGAGGACATAATATGATCATATACATTCAATTAACACCATCGACACGTAACCCAACAAAGGCACAAATCCCAACAGAGGATGTTTTTCCAACAGCTGAATAAATTCAACTGCTGCAGAAGATAGTGGTTGAGTTCCACGCAGCTATCATCAAGTCCGTCCTCCAACTGGTTTGCTGCCTGACCTACTATAGCACTGCTAGAGCAGCACAATACTGTACGAGGAACATTTATACAATATTTAACATTTTCAGGTAATGAGTAGGCTACTACTAATGGATAGTGATTTGCATGTACACTGATAACTGTGTGACAGACCCCATCACATGTGCTTAGTTAATTGCAATTATAAAAATAATATATTCATTGCCCATTGCCATATGCCTCTAATGTTGATTTAGTTTTCTATCGTTTACTTTTCTTTTGTAATCATTTGTCAAAGTTGATAATGCATTAACCAAATTCCTTAATTTCCTTAAGTGCTAATATTGGCAAATACAAATAATTCAGAATTATATGGAACATTGGGTGGATGATTTTAACCAGTCCAGAGCACCCCATAGTAGAAAGTTGGTACAGATAAATGAAGAGGAATTAACTTCAAACAAATATCACAATACATTTATATTAGTACTAGGGTGAAGTGATACTCTATAGTCTATACTATACTATACTTTATACTGAAGTACCACCTGTCCACCTCAGAAAATATTTGGTTCTCCAGTCTCCAAGTACCACCATAATAACTTATGTTAAAATACAGAAGCATATAACTGCCCTTTTTGTTCCATTCTTAAGCCAATAATGCTGCTGCTCTGACAAAATTCTGTCTAATCACTAATCAGCACAACTGATGATATTTCTAATGTGATTATTCTGTTTTCAAATCTTCTATTAATGGCTAGGTGTGCTGTCATGCTAATTTCAGCACGGCTGGATAGCCTATTATTTGGTCAGAAGAACTACCTGTAGTAATATTTTCTCTCCTTTTTTCGGCGACTCCTCTGTGTACAACCAGAGGGGGGCTCAAGTAAGTAGGCTACCACCAGTGGTATTGTACCAGTGTTGGGATTCAGGAACCTCTGCTGTAGGCAATTTACAGGTTAGGCATATCATCCTTGCAGAAGTGTCCTTGCCCTTGAGAATGGCACTGACTGCACACACGACTGCTCAATCACACACTGTAGCTGTATGAACATCACGTGACACTGCTAACGTGCATAATGAGGAGTCAAGGACTGATGTCTCACCTTGAATGCAGTGAGTGTCTCCATTAGCTTTGTGACACTGTCCTCTCTGATGGTGTCGGTAAAAGCAGGCCAGGGGGAGGAGTGGGCATACTTGGACCGACTGGAGAACAGCGGGTGGTCACACGTGGAACACACATAGATACCTGGACACGGCGACGTTAATAACTGATTAAACACCCAGAAACAGCTTGGGAAAGGTTTATCCCATTCACTACTAGGATAATATCGTGCTAAACGTCATTTTTCCAAATGTTTATGTTGAGTTAAAAGCACAAACATATATAACTATAACTATTAACTGACCTAACTAATTCGACAATATTATTCAAGCGAAATATACTAAGCGTATTCCAGTCAGTGGCTGTGACATAATCATACCATCTGCGTACTCGCCTGGTTTAAAATGATCCTTGTAGATCTCCTCACCACCAAAAAATCGACAAAAAGACATAGTGCACTGACTGTGCAGCTACTGTGAGCACTGAGCAGTGTCTCGTCAGTGTTTGTTTATCAGGACAGGTTCACCACTAAGGTTCACCAGTCACCAGTGCTCACAGTCACCGTCACCACCATCTCTGACAGTCTGCGAGGAGGAGAACCCACAGATTCCACACACGTGAGACGAGATTCTCAGATTGGCAGCAGGGCCTATAATCCATTCCCCGCCCATTTCCGTCAACACAGCGTCAACCCATGCGTCAACCGCCTCCACCACGCCTCCACCACGCCCCATTTAGTGTGCGCGTGTGTGTGTGTGTGTGTGTGTGTGTGTGTGTGTGTGTGTGTGTGTGTGTGTGTGTGTGTGTGTGTGTGTGTGTGCGTGCACGCGCGTCGGTGTGTGCGTGTGTGTGCGCGAGAGAGAGCGAGAGAGCTAGAGGGTGGGTGTTAGGAGGGAAGGTGTGTGTATTGGTATTTTATGGTTGTTTTTTGGTGTACAATCTGTGTGTATATTTGTATTTATTTTAGATTGTTTTTTGTGTATTTCCCTACACTGGATAATAAGGTTTTCCTTGACCTTTCTCTTATTTCACTTTCATTTAACAGAGTCAGAGAAGTGTATCCTCCACAGACCTGTGCAGACAGACAGATACAGACACATGTGGTATTTTGTACTCGATTCAAGCTTGGAGGACACAGTCAGACAGTCAGAGAGTTTTATGAATTCATAGACATAGATAATTATATCTTTTTTTCTTACAGTGGGGATAAATAGATTAATTGTAATCTCGAGGTTGTGACATCACGTCTAGTCACGTGATTGTCACGTCTCCAAGACACTCTATATACGGCCATGAACCCTAGCCATTTCTAGGAACCCTTTTCTATACCCGTTTTCATTGTGCATTTCTTGGTCAAAGTTCAACCCATGCCAAAGCGGCCGCACTCGCCCAGCAGTCTGACGTCACCCAGGCGGATGCGTGTACATGCTGATCTGCCCCAGCAGTACGACCTCCACACTCACAGAGGAGACTGCCGACGAACAGCGCCGTCGTCTGGCCAGGGAACGCCAGAGGCGCCGCCGTCAGACTCTCACGGAGGAGGTCAGCCCCCTGGTCACCTAGGTCGCTTCTCGCCCCCAGGTGTCTTACTGGTATTTTTACTGTCTCTTATCCTGTCCTATCTTATCACATTCACAGATAAAATTATTAAAATTATTTGGTGGTATTATGATCATGGAAAATGACCATTACACGTCAAAAGAAAAATACTTAAGGAAGAACAACTCTAAGAGCAGAGACAAACCATGTAGGACATCATTTATTTACCAGTTTTCAGGTGTCATCTCTGATAATCTTTCATTGTTGAATGTTGATATGCCAACTCATGGAACATACTGTATTAAAGTGCATAGCAAGGCGAAATGGTAAACATTTGAAATTGTTGTATTATTGTAACAGCCATTACGGGTGGGGGGGGGGGGGGGAGAGAGAGAGAGAGAGAGAGAGAGAGAGAGAGAGAGAGAGAGAGAGAGAGTAGAGATCATAGAAGAGACAGAAGTTCTACGTCATATCTGTCCATCTCTCTCCGGTCCAGTCGTCACTCACTCATACTTGCAGTAGTGTTTGAGCATCTCAGGCAACTCGAGCCAGTCCAGGGCCATCCTGTGAACTATGTGTTTCTGGATGGTCTTCCTGCACAATGTCTGCAAGGAGCAGACTGAAAAGATACAAGCAGACAGTTGGACAGAAAGATACAGAATGAATGGACAGAATCAGAGAGAGGGGAAGAGACAGAAATGCTGAGAGGAAATGTATGGGAAGATTTATAGAGAGATTGTGTAGTAGCCTACTACTAGTAGGTGAAGGTTAAGATGGTGAGGAATGAGGATAAAACTTTCGAAGTCATGGGTCTACAATCTATGTGTCTCGCTTGGTGCATCCTTAATTGACACTCACATCCATACTCCACTTGAACGATTCGGACGCACTTGGTCGCAGCGAACACATCCACCACAGCATACAGGGGCTGGGTGGTGGGGATCCCCCGTGCAGAAGCTCCCATATCCTCCCCATTAATTACAATGTGCATGTCAGCTAGGCCCTGACCCTTGGGCACATACAGCACACCTATCCGGCTACGTCGGGCTGTGGGGGGCAGGGCGTTGGTCTTGTACAAGTCATCTAGGATGTGGCTAAAGCGCCCGGGACGGCTCCGACCCACAAGCTTGTCTCTAGGGATCCGGATATTATCAATGTACAGGTGGGTGTCCATGAAGAAGGTCTTGGTTTTGTTGTCAGTGTCATCCATCCTCTCCTCTGCCCTGTCTCCTGCAGCTCCGCCATCCTCATCCTCCCTCCCTCGTCCCAACCTGTGACCCCCAGCCAGTCCTCCTCCTTCTACAGCATTCTCTCCCCCTGCATCGCCGTCCGGCTGCTCGATCTTATTGTGGTTGCGGGTGATGGCATAGACCCAGCTGTCGCCCAGGTCAGTCAGGTCAGGTAAGGAATATTCCGGCACTACCTCTAGGGTTCTGGGATCCCTGGCAGTAAGGCCGACTCGTAGGTGGCCACACCAACCGAGCTCCTTCTCTTCAATCTCCACCAGAAAGATCTCCCCAGGCTTCAGCGGGTCTTTGCTGAAACACACGCCATTGGCAAAGCTCTCCACGCGGGTGGCCTGGGTGCCGCAGAGGCCTAGCCTCACATTGGTTCCATGGATTAAGTGGAATTCCAAAAACTGGTCAGAGTGGGGTTCCATTTCCCAAAAGAGCCTGGTGAGAGTATAGCTAGTTTCTAAAGCCACTCAAATGTCAGACTGACTGAAAGCACTGTTCGGCTATGCTAGCCGTAGCCCTCTTGGTGTCAAATGACCACCACTACAAATGAAACAATCTAGTATCTCCTTGCAAATGGCTTTGTGGAATCTCCTGTAGGAAAAAGCAGTGACATGGTCCACGTAGGTACTAACACGCAAGCACCCACAAAGACACACTGTAAGGCAAGCCCCTGTTTTGCCTATCTGTTAGCCACTCAGGGAAACTTCTGGTACGGTAGTAGAGAGCTATTTTTGAACAGCTGCATGTGTCAACAGATGGTAAGGTATGTTGGGGTAGTGGGGGTAGTGGACCTGGTAACTAATGCGTGTAGGTTGCGTTGTGTGTGTGTGTGTGTGTGTGTGTGTGTGTGTGTGTGTGTGTGTGTGTGTGCGTGCGTGTGCGCGTGCGTGTGTGTGGTGTGTGTGTGTGTGTGTGTGTGTGTGTGTGTGTGTGTGTGTGTGTGTGTGTGCCCATGACCCGGGGGGGGGGGGGGGGGGTGTGTCCATAAAATCCCTTGTGGCCTAACTACTCGTTTATGTTCCAATCTCATGTACGATGGCTAATTATGGTAATACCATATGCCAGATAAATCTGTAAAGCAGTAGGCCTTCTACATCAACTGTAGAAGTCATCATCTAAATATAGCCCATGCATGAAGATTCTTCCTAGATGTGTTTCTTATGTAAATCAACCATTAAAGCAATATACACCGATAGATCTAGGTCTCGATACTCTCTCTAAATGAATACATATACATCGTAACTCATGAGAAGAAAAGTAAACACATTCGTGTGTAAATTGGATTTTTATCTCATGCATCAAAATGGTTAATTATAAAACCAATTTAAGAAACAAATTAAGATTATCATATTCATTGTTTCGAGATCTCTTCTCAAGAAGTGGAAAATTAAAAAGTAAAAAACTCCAGAGGTGAATCTGAATAACTGCTTCTATAACATTAATATTTGACAGTGGATTAGAATATCTATCTATCACTAAAATAAAGAAGTATGTGATAAATAAATTTATAGCACAAACTGACCAATCAGCTTAGTAGCTAACCTTGACCTAAAAATTCTGCCTAAACCTAACCCTAACCTCACATACAGTACATTATGATTGAACCTAACCTCAAAACCCCATCCACCTGGGCGAAACACCGGTAAAAGTGTAACGGAGTTAAACTCCAGGTGAAAATATCTGTTACATATCTAGGTTGCACACTAGACCAGAACATGACCAGTGAATCGATGGCTCACTCAGTTATTGGCAAGATCCATGCAAGGACTAAGTTCCTAGCTAGGATCGCCAAATTCCTAGACAGAACCACTATGAGGAGTACACTGGCCTCAGCATTAGTCCAATGTCACTTTGATTACCTGTCTAACCTGGTACAGCGGTATATCGAAAAATACCAAAGACAAACTACAGATATCACAGAATAAACTAATGCGGGTAGTTCTGTATCTCTCCCCAAGAACCCACATTGGTGCTAACCATTTTAGATAATTAAATTGGCTTCCAGTCGAAGGCAGAATACAACTGAGACTCATTATGGTCTATAAAATCTTAAAGGAAAAATGCCCAACATATTTTAAAGGTTACTTCCCGTATGTGAACGAGTCCCATAGCTTGAATACAAGGGCGAGTGTAGCGGATCTTAAACTACCAAACCTAAAAAATAAGGTAGGCAGAAGCTCATTTAAATATACAGGGATGGAGGATTGGAACAAAATCCAAAGGGAAATTAAATGAAATGTTGAAAAACTGGCTGATTCATTGTTTTGTTTATTGATCTATGATGATGTCGTTGTAATGTCCTTATTGTGATTTTAGTCAACGCATGTTCTTCATATACCATATGCTGTATTTATTTATTTGGACCACAATGGAATTAAGTCTTTGACGTTTTGTGCAATCCTGACAATTCTGTACTGCTCTTTTGAACTGTATCTTGAATATATGAAATAAATCAAATCAAATCAAATAGAAAGTCCGAAGGAAAAACAGTGACCTGCATTGGTTTACAGAATGATTGTGTACAAACAAAGACAAGGCACGGCCAAAGACTTCTTCTTGTCAATAATTCAATTAAAATAAAATAAAATTGTGTTTTTCGACTTCCTTGGTGGACGTCAACTTGTGTTTTTGACGTAGAGGAGTCAACTTGTTGGTTAATGCCCTCATGTCAGCTTCATATTCTGTGTTCTGTGCAAAGTTCTGCCAACTCTCCGTAGGGCTATTCAATGTTTCAAGTTTCTTATTGACATTATGTACATTTATTAACTTAAATGCTATTTTTGAATTGTCATTGTGAATAAATAAGGCAACTTGCATTATCTAACCTCAGACAGGCACACTAGCCTGCCTGAGGTTGATGCATGTGTACATCTGCCCTCTGGGCTAAGCTTCATAATCTATATTTATCGTACCATACATCTATAGCCTTTATTTGACCTGGTGAGGGGAGTGATAAAAAGACAGAGAGGGCTGATCCAGCCCCAAGGGCTGACTCTTATAAGACGTAGTTGATGCGGCTAGCTAATCAAATTGTCTGCCAAACTGTGCAGGCCTTGTGAATTCATGGCAAGGAGACAATGGACTGTCTTCTGCAGACCCAGCGCTTGGTGCCACCAAGTGCTGGGTAGGCGTTTTGCAGAAACCAAAAAGTGGAAGAGCTAATCAGCGTCTGTCAATCACAGGGCCCTGAGCACAGACACTGATTGGCTCTTCCACTTTTTGGTTTCAGCAGAACGCCCACCCAGCATTTCACCTGAAAATGTGAATTCAAGCTACCGTGATGGTTTACCAGGCAAGTTCTACCCACTCTTTAACTTCAGGCCTTAATTGGTCCATACATTTTTATCACCAATAAAAACTTACAGAGCCAAGTATGGTGTTCCCCAATACTGTGCTTGAAGCTGCAAGCCAGTCAACTGACCAGTCAGCCAAAAAGCGGTCACTCAAGTAATCAGACAGACAGGCAGGCAGCCCATTCAGGAACAGATCCCTGAGGTGAAAGATGGGGACTATCATACAGTTGCTAACCAGCTCCAGCCTGCACACAACAACACCTATTCTTCATGTTGTCATTTCTAGGCCTACAGTCTGTGTGTATTTAGGCCAACAGAGAAAAAGAGAGGACGAGGAGGAGAGGTGTGTTGTTGATTCATGGAGACACCAAGGGGTGTTATAATACGGTAAATGAGTGACCCACTTCCCAGTATCTATACAACTATACTTAATCACGCTTTAAGCTGCATGTGTAAGCATAAAGGCCTATAGCCCTATACTGTAGTATAACACCATGTCCTCTCCTTAAGATACTGCATGTCCAAGTATACAACAGGATGTCACTGTTGTAGGCTACACCAATCATCCGCTTGAACATCATTTTTCTATCAATAGTTGACATAACTTTCAGACCGTGACTCCTATTCTGTGTGTCAAACTTTGAAACAGTCCTGACACTCCTTGAGTTGGTTTACAGATTGATAGAGCCTGCACACCAGATGAGGTACAGTACAGGTACAAACAACTTCTTTATTATTCGTCTGACTCCTTGAGCTGGTGTTGTTCTCTGAGCTCTTGCTTGCTACAGAGATACATTCGTGCTCACTGCTCAGCATAAACCTATACTATACCTAGGTAAATGAAAAATCACTTTTAGGAAGCATGCATGCAGGGATTGAGGTCAGATTCACAAATTACAACACTAATTAATCTTAACTAGAACGGTTGGGCACTGGCCTACTCGTGAATGATTGGAAATGCATGGCACCCCAGTTATGCAATGTTTTTCTATGCAGAATTATGTGTGTCTGTATTGCTTTTCTGGCCATGCAGGGTCTCACTGGAAACTGGCGACGGCACGCCCATCATTGTGATGTCAGAACATCATTGTGATGTGATGTCAGAACAGGCCATTCTCCATATATTGAGATAGAAGGGGTGATCAGGTTGGCTAATTTGGGCCATGTCCAGAGCCTGGGCAGAGGCTTTTGTGCTAGTTCTGGACAACCAGCTATATCCGACAGGGAGTGCAGTGCAAAAAATATTTTGAGTTTGTGGAAATCATCTGAAATAAAGTAATGAAATTGCTGAGCTGATATTTGATATTAGAAAGCATTAGGCTTCTCTCTCTCTCTCTCTCTCTCTCTCTCTCTCTCTCGACTCTCTCTCTCTTTCCGTTGATCATTTCAATTGAATTCAAAGGGAATTTATTGGTATAAGAAAACATACAAGTTACATTAATTGTCAAAGCAAAAGTGTAATAAAAACAATCAAATCTCTCTCTCCAGTCTCTCACTCACACACTCACACACACACACACACACACACACACACACTCTCTCTCTCTCTCTCTCTCTCTCTCTCTCTCATTCTCTCTCTCTCTCTCTCTCTCTCTCTCTACCCCTTCCTATCGTGCGTACACGTGTGTGCATGCTGTGTAGTAATCTGGATTAGGATGCGCTGCTGCCATGATCCTCGGCAGCGCGTCGCACATCTGGAAGCAGCCAGTCGCTGAAGCGGTGGCGCGAGGAGCGCTTCGCTGCCAAAGTGATATTGTCGCTGCTGAGTGAGGAGAATATTCTCTGTTTAGCGAATGACAAACAACGCAGTTTGTGGACTTTTAACGGACGCTTCCATTGAGAAATTGTTTCCCCCCGGTAAGCAAGCATGCATGCACACTTCTCATCTGCTCCTATTTTGATTCGTATATCATTTGTTATTTATTCCTTAGTACTTTTCTCGTGTCTTCTTCTTCATATCATTGCCAAAAGAAAAGCATATTGTGCATATAGCAGGTCTATATAATTGTTTATGATTATGAGGCTAAGAAATTCATCAACGGCATCCTTATTTTGGGCATGTGTGAATGAATAATAAAAAAAAACAATTTCAAATTTATCAGAAATGTTCACGCGGGAATTAGGCTATATATGGTGAGTTTGTAAGGATTAATTTTTCACTAGTTAGAAAATAGTCTAAGTGGTTAATTAAAAATACTGTGCCTATAGCCTATAGTCTGTCTAGTCGACAAGACCTAGTATATAGTCTAGCCTTTTAGGCTAAGACTAAGTGGTTAATTAAAAATAGCCTACTGTGCCTGCAGAGTCTAGCCTCAGTAGCCTGTCTGTCTATAGTCGACTAGACCTAGGACTAGATCTAGTCCTGTCTAGTCTAGTCTAGTCTACAGTCTAGCCTTTAATTTGATTAGCCATAGTTTATTAGAAGGTCCTGCAGGGTTCGATTCCCGCTGGGGACGCTGTGGGCGCTGGGGGCGTGTTCTCTCCTCCATCATCAGTGCCCATACCTGAGGCAGGGTTGTCGAAAGGGCCTTTCTGTGTGGAGTTTGCATGTTCTCCCCGTATCCCCTCACAAAAAACATACAGTAATCCTGGTGGGGAGGGGATGGAGGGGAAAGGAACTTTTTAGAATAATGTGTTCCTTCCACGTGCTATGTCCGCCAGTGAAACTCTCCCCTGTCAGGTGAAAAGAAGCAGCTTGG
The DNA here is from genome assembly GCF_963924005.1 of Protomyctophum bolini. Taxonomy (NCBI): domain Eukaryota; kingdom Metazoa; phylum Chordata; class Actinopteri; order Myctophiformes; family Myctophidae; genus Protomyctophum; species Protomyctophum bolini. The sequence continues at coordinate 21,428,134 of NC_137879.1, read as the reverse complement.
ACTCCTCATGCATAGAAGCAGGTTGGCAGAGGAAGTGTAGTGGCCAGGATTACATCAGATAATTGACACTGGGTGAAAAAAGGTGTTTGTGGGATAAATTTAAAAAAAGAAAAAAGAAATCAAACAGGAACTGTGTATATATGTTAGGCTAGTACTTTCCTGAGGTTAAATTTAGGTTTAGGCATAGTTTACTGAGGTTACGTTTTATAGGAATACCAGGTGAATACTGCCTGATTTGCCCCAGGGCGACTGTATTTTGGTGTGAGCGTTGTTTGGTGTTCCTGATAGGCCAAACAGGCCTGGC
>NC_137879.1:21370330-21425330 GCF_963924005.1 Protomyctophum bolini | reverse complement strand
TTTAAAAAGCTCAAGAAAGCATTGGATCATGTGGAAGAATATGATGGCTGCTCTTACAAGGCTGCCTCTTGGCGGCCACGTTTCGGAGGCAGTTGTTTCCTCGAGGGACGTGGTGACATACTGAACAATTATGTCAGTGAGGAAGGCCAATGCGTGTTTTTTATTTTTATATCAGAGCTTTCAATCAGAAACATAATTTTGCTTTACAACTACAATAGCTGAATATATTAACACAGTGATACATACAAACAAAGCACAAATGCATTAAACAAACTTGTTTACGTTTAAGAGGCAGTCATTATGCATCAGTCGTGTCACTGGTAAAAATACATTGGCTGTATATGTTAATTACCTTTTCATGTTTTTGTGCACATCATGATGAGTGCAGAAACGTATCCCTCACACATGTATGATACCTCTGTGTTATGTCTTTCACCAATAACCAATGTATCATGAGATCCATAATCCATCGCTACATCTGTCCTAGTTTCCACAAGAGTTGGGGAGAAAAATCTATTTTTGTACACCTTCAAAACTCATTCAAAATGTGGAGCGACAGCTGAGGGAGAGATGCTTTCTTGGCTGTGATTGAGGGCCCCACTTTGTCTCTAATACAATCATAGATTAATAATGCATGCCCGATTTTCTAGAGCTATAACCACATTACACTAACGCTTAAATAGATGGATGGCACCAGCAAGCAGTTTTCCTCTCCCCTACTGACAATTAATTGCCACAGGAAATGACGCAGGCTATACTTAGGAAAAGATTCTCCTTTCAAACTATGTTTTCTCTTTATCCCTATTCAACTCTGTCCCCACTCTATGCCTCTCTTTCACTCCTAGTTCTAAATGCATATCCTCCTCCAAGGCTTAATAATGCTGCTGACAGTGTCCCGTTTCTTACTCTTTCATCGACTCTTAGGTGCCTGGGGACTGCAATGTCAAGATAACCAATGGCAGAGAGCATAAAAAATGAAGGAAGAGGAGGGACAGATGATCGAGGAGTATCCTCGCACTCTTCTCCTCCTGATGTTCCAGCGGGTGGTGCCACGGCCCATGGGACCAAAGGTCATCTCCCTCGGGACATTGTGATCCAGCTGACAGGTACGGAAGGACAGTGGGGCAGCCCGGATGACTATGAACTCCTCTTCTCTCTGGAACGTGACAAGAACTGCCCATCTATCTCTCTCTCCAAGGAGAGACATACCTCAAAGGAGAATGACAGAGAACTGCACTCCCCGGTGCTCCATGTAGCCCCCTCCCCTGACTCTCTGGGGAATTTCACTGGCACCGCCACCATGACGGGCTCCGGTTTCCTCTCCCCTGGCCCACCTTCGCCTACCAAGAGGCCCCAATCTCTTTCCAATTTAGTCAAGTCTTTGTCCACAGAGCTGGAATTCAAACAGGGTTCTACCCTCCGACCCAGGCCGCTGCTCAGCCTTGTGAAGTCGATCTCCACCGAGCTCTCACGCTCAGAACCTGAGGTGTCCCAGTCAAAGTCTGACTCCCGCCTCAACCTCCACCTGTGGAAGCAGCTGACCCAGCCCAAATCCCGTGGCAATGGGGACTCCCGTACTGCGCCTGCCTCTCCCAGCTCGCTCTCCCCCAGTGGAGAGAGCCCCAAGGGGGGGTTCTTCAAATTGGAACTGGAGGACACTAAGAGGAAGCTCTCAGCTGTGCAGGAGCCTCTGAGCAGTATGTTCAACAAGATCATGAGAGAGGAGAGTGTGGGCAGTCCCAAGCAGCAGTGTCGTACCCAGGTTTCAAACCAGGTCAGAGATCTAGGACAGGAGGGTAGCCTTGATGCAGGGGTTTCAGAGTCTCCTGTGGGGAGCGTGAAGGGGACTGATGCTGATTCTCCGCCAGAGTTTGACTGGCCATATATCAGACATCCAAGGAATATCAACCATAGACCCTGCCCTGTGCACTGCAACGGGCTAATAACCAGCAGGGAAGAAGGGCTGGAAATATGCACGGATGACGACGTGATGCAAGTGTTAGCCTTTGAGACTTGTAGGCAGCGGCAGAGATTGCCTATTCCTTGTACTTTGCTACCTTCAGAACCTGTGGTCAGGAGGAACTCTCTCCATCACCCTCCTTCTCCTCCTCCTCCTCCTCTACCACGGATGAGCCTTTTTTTTGTGGCGGCCCTGTCTTATGGCTACTTCACCCTGCCTCTCAGTCCCTACCTTTCTGGCCTCGCTGTGGGTTTGGCAATGGGTTTCATGTTTGGACTGTTACTTATTCGGCTGGGCTCCTCAAGGTCCTGCACCAGAGCACGCAGACCAGCAAAGGCCCTGGGTATGGCGGCTGGCAGTACCGCCATCAGCACGGAGCAAGTCCTGAAGGTATTACAGCTGACTCAGTGAGGTGGAAAATATACTCCCCTAAAGCTCATCACATACGCAACCCATTCTCACCACAGGTTGCTTTGGTTAAAAAAAAGCTTATTTCCTTATTGCTCATATTACAACTCCCATTATTGTTTCGTCTCCCTCTATGTTTGCTATAATAAAAACATAGGTAATATTTGTAAACGTTTTAGGTGGTTTACTTTCCACTATTGGAGGTATTTGATTTAAGTTGTATTTATTATAGCTGAGCACCCACCACCTAAACCAATGGCAGCATCCAGAGGAAGCAAACCTGCTTTTCTTTCTTACCGATATTGTTTACAACTAATTAAATAATGTTATGTGTTTTAATAAATTATACAATATGACCTGTCTGATTGAGAGGTTGCGCATCAGCAATGGTTTTCAGTGGAGTGCCAAACCCAAATCCAAAAAGGTAGCACATCCAAAAATTAAATAAATGGTACTCACATTTCCATTTCTTTATTGGCACACACCAAAAAGGAATGCTTACGCGTTTCGGCTATGCAGCCTTCATCAGAGAATCTGATGAAGGCTGCATAAAGAAATGGAAATATGATTACTTTATCCGCCATTTATTACATTTTTGGATGTGCTACCTTTTTGGAATTTTTTTAATTCATATTTTTTGATGACCTGTCTGATATTTGATGTGTTCTAGCAGAGACGTGGCAAGTTGCCAACAATTAGAACAACAGACATAGACAGTAGTGTTTCCTGCGGGTGATTTCTCACACCCCAAATATATCCTAATGTTGCATGTGACCACATGTGGTGCCCTGACATGCAATTACTGTCTTCTAGATAATAATTAAAAAATCTCTGCAGTCTTGGTAGTAATTATCCTCACATTCCTAGCTGAGCTTTACTGCAGGGTATAGAAGAGAGGACAGCTTCCTCCTGTCAAGCCAATGTCAGTTCCAGAGGTAATTAACTGAGTTAGAACCCAAAGGATGTACAGACAGTACAGTGTGGAAGGTGATAAAGTAGACTGTGGCATCAAGCTGTGTTTGCCAAACGGTGTTGTGGCAATTAGCGATTTGGCTTTAATGTGAAAGTTGCAATGTCAGACTGTGTGGAGGGAGTTTTCTGCTGGGATTTTTTACAATGACGGAGAACACAGAATATGGCCATTACTTTGATCTTTTCTTGTTTGTTTTCATTACAGCACAACATTTCTCAGTCTTCTGCAGCAGGATGTTATTGGCTCATATTTCTGGTCTCTTTCTCACAAAGGAAAAATAATAAGGGAAAAGGTCAGGTGGCTTCAGGCACTGTTGTTCCATAAAAGCCCTGCCCCCACCTCCCACCAAGCATACAGCCCTGACCTTATTAATTGACAATGTTATCATATTACTATCATACTATGACCCTAGTACTAGACCTCCATCTAATGTTAACGTCCTGTATTACAATCGCTATTTCGGAATCGTAGGAATTTGATTTAGTACAGAATTTCTGAATTATTATTTCTGAATAATTGCCTGAATTATACAGAAAATCTAGCAGAACTATACAACGCATGTAGCATGATGCGTTGTGAGCTTCTAGAGCTGCTATTTTCGGTGAGTGACCCTGATGCACAGTTAAGTTAAATCAGGCATAATACTAGTCATGAATGGGATAAATTATGAGAAGAAGCCATTGTGTGTGATAATTCTCTGAGTCTGCAGGCATGTATTGTAGGCTACTTCCTATAGTAGCCCTAACCTAATGTACTGTTTGTCACTGCTTTTGGTTCAGGGCTGGATGAATGAGATATGTGAATATGACGCAGAGTCCTACCACCCATCTTTAACTCAGTCAGTGTTTGCCACCATGGAAGGCTCCCGTCTTCGCCTGGACTCTCCACGCTCTAACATAAGCCGCAGGGCCACATGCGATGAGAAGTTCCCCGAAATTACGTTCGTGAGGTCCCGCTCCTTCGAGCTGGCGCACAGTAAAGTATGAACACCTCTGTTGCTATAATAAAGACATCTATTAACAGGGTAGAGTTTTTCTTTTCTCCCAATTTTTGTTTATTAGAGTGTAGAGAGAAGAGAGCTAACTGAGGTCAGAGAGAAGAAGGAGTCAGCTAATTCAAACTCAGGAACTCAATGGAGCATTTAGTCTGTGCACTAAATGTGCCAGCAAGCACCAGGGTAGAGGCATTCTAATGGCTCAGCTGATTTAACATGGTACTTGGTAGCATGCTCACTATTTTAGCCAGAGACCTTAAACTCTCATATTTAAATTTGGCTCTTACCACCCCGCATCCGTAATCTATGTTTTTATTTCTGTTTTATTGCTGCTGTTGTCGGGATGTGCAGAGTGATCAACTGTGTCATTTGTGTTCTTTTAGTTTTGAGATTAGGGTTGATGTGAGATTATAGTAGGATACAATGACTGGGCAAAATGATAATACAGATTATTTTGATAAAATATTCAGATTGTGATTAGTAATCATGATTTGTAGTCTTGAAGTGTTATGAAGCATGGGAGCAACATGTATTTATTCTGACATTGGAATGACACAAAGGAATGCAATGTTCCAATATTGCTGATATTTATATAGGTATATCAATGATTTCTATTCTGTTAGGTGTATCTGTTGCCCTCTGTGCTAGCCCGCAAGAGGCTGTGGAACCCAAAGTACCCAATCTGCATCCAGCTGGCAAAGGGAGAGAAACCCCTGGAAGAAGAGAAGGAGAGAGGGACAGAGGAGAGGAGAGATGGAGAAGAACTGACTGATGAACTAGCAACTCAAAGACAGCCAACAACCAAACCTGCCACTGACCTCCCCACCACTCTCTACCTCTTTGGTCGCACAGGAAGAGAGAAGGAAGAGTGGTTCCATTGCTTCCAGTTTGCCTCAATGTGTGTGGAGATGGAGAAGGAGAGGGGAAAAGAGCCACACAGTAGAAGTCTGTCCAGATCGGGTAGGAGTAATGTTAATGCATTAGTGATTATAGAGAAGAGGAAAGATAAGGCAATGAAGGCATATCTGCACAAATGCTCTGTTATGTGTGGATTATGGATTATATGCTCCAATTCTTTGCATTCCAGACAGAGTCAATTCCTTTCTAGGTAATCTATCTATGATGGGGGGAAAAGCAGTGAGATGATTTTAGAGGATTCAGCTCTCACAGATGTCTGATAACCATTGGCCTGGTGTCCCTACTGTATTTTTGTAGCATTGGCCAGGTTATTGCATGGGTGAAATATCTCACCCTATTGTGCCTATTTTGTCATAGGCAAACAACAAAAGATGAAGAAATTATAAATGGTGAAAATAGGCTTTTTCCCTTCATATATACTCTAAGCTTTTTCCCCAGTATTGTACAAAAAGCACATAGGGGTTTTAAGTGGTTATGAGATTTTCTTCTTAAACAGTGCTTTGAAAAAGGCATGTAAACATTTTTTTAGCTGGCTTTAGGCTTTAGTGGGGTTTAAAGCCTACAGCATTTTCAGGACATATGTCAATATACAATTGCACTTAAATCATTTATTTATATACATGCTTTTACCTTCTCGACAAAGATCTAACTGACACTTTTGTCAGTTGAGCTTGTATGGACTATGGAGAACATTGAGAATCCTATGTTAATCCTCATTGCATACAAATAGCAAGATGTCCTACAAATCGCAATGATGTGAGCTTGTAGTTCAACTATGTATTTCGTTATGATTTTATTATTATTGTTGTTATTGTTGTTGTTTTGAAAGATTTGTCATACCAGTACACAAAATAGGGCGCCAGGGTTAACTAAGCTTTTTTCCCAGGTGACACATCAGTTATTCAGAGTGGGAGTCCCTCACGGCGGCTCACCCCCCAGGGCAGCCACAGCTCCAGCAGAGTGGTCAGCACAGATGATGAGACCCCCTTGACCCCCACATCCCCCACTAACCGGACCTCCATTGGCATCTCAAGGGACCTTTCTCTGCTGGACTACGCCGGGTACATGGCTCATCTCCTGACAGAGCTACCGAGCCCCCTCACTAGCCCAGTAGCGAACGGCACACAGACAAGTCCTACAGCTAATGGACATGTGAGTCATATTTAGAGCGATAATGAAGCATATTTAACATCAAATGAAGCATATACATGTAACATGAAGTTATACTATTTCAGGGGCAACATGATAATGAATAGCTACAACTAAACCAACACTCCTCAATGTTTGTTTAACTGAGTGTACTGTACCAGAATGAATGAGTCAAGTATGATAGATGTAAAGGAATAATTTGATATAATTGATGCATATACCATATTGCCAATGAAGATTGATTGATTGCTGGATTGATTGATTATTCGATAAAACACAAAAAAGCTTGAGTTATATTTCCATTGCGGTCCTTTAAAAAGGATAAGATGTGAGTAAGCTTTCCTCTGAATGTTGTGGTCTCCATCATCATCATCATCATCATCATCATCTTATAATAGGAATATATGATACAAATAGTTACAGTAGGGCCTATCATACTGTTATGTTAAATTATATTCATATGCCATGCATATAAGGTGCTAAACAGTGACCACTGATCCTGGTAATGGGAAAAGACACAGTATCTCAGGCTACATTTGTGCATTCTATTATAAAACTTTCCATAGTTATGATAGTTGATATAAAATAGCAATTCAAGATAAGGTGAGATAAGCTCTCAGTTGAACAGACAGACTGACCAAAAGACCAAGTGACTGCATGGTAACAACATGCAGTCATCTGTACCTTGCCTGTACCTAGCTCTATATTAATTGGGTTTAGGTTGCACCTATGTCTCTTATTTTTTCTTAGCCATGACTCAGGTTTAAAATATTTGTTTCCTTCCTGCAGTGCACCTGCAATCTCACACAGCGCCTTGGGGAAGGCCAGACAGAATGGGCCAACGCTCTGATTGGTCGTATCTTCTGGGACTTCCTGCGTGAGAGACACTGGTCTGACATGGTTTCCAACAAGATACAGAAGAAGCTGAGCAAAATCAGAGTGAGAGGGATTCTAATCTAATGCACACGTTGGGCATAGGGGTTCAATTTGTAAAAAACAATTGGGGCATTTTCTTTAACCACTTACTGTATGCACTACTGTATACTTATTCGTATGACAAATATTGAGAATAGCTGCACACTATTCTTTTTATTTATTTATTTAAAAAGAACAATCTTGACAACATTTTACAATTTGCCTTAAATTGGGATGGCAGGGTTGATGTGGTTATACTTTCTTAACTAAATTGTGATTGTATCAAATGAATATCAGACATATCAGTGTACATTTCATGTAGTCTGACCAGAAGCAGGAATAAAACCTTTAGACTATACATTTACAACGATAGCCTAAGCATTTAATTCACAAAATACTGACCCATTAGATTCTAAATACTGCAACCCATTTTCAACAAAAAAAAGACAAAGGACACTTGCATCACTAGTGTATGACACAGAGAGTATGCTTGCTATCTAATCTTCAAACTAAATTAAAAGTAAAACATTTTGTTGTAGAGACTGGGCCACACAAGAGGAGGTTTGGCCGGGGACAAAACATGCTTTTGTGTGTACATGCGTGTGTGTCTGTGTGCATGCATGCGCAGCACGTGCATGTTCATGTGCACACAACCGGCGCCAGGCCGCATAGATTCGCATTTTGCTCAGTCTGGCCTGTGATCTAAAATTAGTTTGACACCCCTGATCTAGAATTAGAGCCTCCAGATGGAGGCTGGGCTGATGCAGGACTAGTGGTTACAATGTGAGCAGTGGGGCAGTAATACAATTATAAAGTAATAACATACGTATGGAGTGTTATTAATTTACATGCTCAGAGAACCCATTCATAATTACAATTAAAATAATGTTTAAATGTCATTATGATTTATGATAGGTTGTACGTTGACATGCTTTCTTCTCTCTTCCTGTCTGTCTCAAAGTTGCCTTATTTTATGAATGAGTTGACACTGAATGATTTGGACATGGGCTCCACCCTGCCTCAGATCACTGCCACCTCCAGACCAGAGGTCAACCATAGAGGTAAGCATGGCCTGATGCTTACACGCACGCACGCACGCACGCACGCACGCACGCACGCACGCACGCACGCACGCACGCACGCACGCACGCACGCACGCACACACACACACACACACACACACACACACACACACACACACACACACACACACACACACCTGTGCTGTACTCATGACATGGCCTCTAAGTATTCTGTTTGTCTGTTTATTTTGTTTATTATCTGGGATTAAACTTTGCCCAAATATGGAGATGTCTGATATCACAGTACTGACGTCATAGATATATATGACAGACAACGACATTAATTAAAATACTTTGTTCATATTCCACCGTGCCTACTCAGCTATTCTTCGAAAGTTCAAGTTGTCAGTGCCTGGATTCGTAATATGGACATGATGTCAGTGCAAATCTGTGTAGTTAATTAATGTTCAATGTGGGAATCCATTCAGTAAAAAAAATCACACCCGTGTGAAGTGAGGGGCGCTCTTATCATTATACATCATCATCATACATCATACATCACATTCCGTGCTCAACCAAATCATCACAAATGTCATTCGGCCCCTAAAAAAAACAAGAATTATATATATATATATATATATATATATATATATATATATATATATATATATATATATATATATATATATATACACACACACACACACACACACACGCACACACACACACACACACACACACACACACACACACACACACACACACACACACACACACACAGACAGATAACTTCAGAGGGAGATAGAGAATCAGGCAATCAAGCAAAATAATCCATGGATTTGGAGTGTTCCCAAATATGATTTTGCGCATTTTCTCTACAAGCTCACAACACATTGCACTGCGACACATTGTGAGCTTGCAAATCTACTATTTTCAGTGTGCAACGCTGGTGTGCAACTAAGTACTGTAGAAATTGGGCATTAGACAACCAGGCTACCATGTCACAGGTTTTGTCCACAGATCATCCCATTTTCAGCTTTGGCCTGTTCCCCTGCTCAGCTACACAACATGTGTCAACCCAACCTCATGGGAATTATAATCTGTTGTAATTTACTGTAATGTTCCGAGCCTTCATAATCACTGCAAAGCTGTTTAATCCACTCAGTAAGTAGTAAGTACCTATACACAGATTGGCCCTCAGGCATGAAGCTAACCCACCAGCTATGGTCTTAATTTAATTATCTTTTTGAATAGGATATTATGTGGTATAAATTGGGCAGAAGAGGAAGGATAGACCAGACAGTGGTTCTATGAAATTATGTTGATTAGGTGCGTCTTTAATCTAGGGGGACGTGTTCTAGCGTGCATGCACTGATGCACATGCACCGTTCCGTCCCTGCACGTGCACGTCAAATAATTACTGGTACCACGGCATGGTACTGCGTTCTACGAGTATGACACCACTGCCTATAACTAACTGTGCTCATGTGTTCTCTTTGCTGCAGGCCTGTGGTTGGAAGTGGGGTTGGTTTACACAGGAGCCCTCCAGATGACCCTGCAGACCAAGTTTAACCTGTCCAAACTGGGCAAGGAGGGAGGCCAGGACACTGATTGTCTGGCAGATTCTGGGAGTCTGGGGTTAGTTGCACACGTGCATGCAGTGCAAAAACTGACAGTGATGCATGCACATGCATGCACGCACACACAACAATGCACATGCATGCACACACACACACACACACACACACACACACACACACACACACACACACACACACACACACACACACACACACAATGTGTGTGACAATGGATGACTTTGTGTGTTCAGGTGATCTCCAGGATTTTGAGTTTCATTAAAAACCCATCTAGTCTGATCTGAGAAGTACCGCACTTTACCTTTATTAGTTGGCTTCCTGCCCACAGCCAGAACATGGGGTGTCTGAATGTCTGTTATTGATTCATACTGTGGCCTTTACATAATGTAGGCTTTACTGCCTACATTTGTGTAGTGTCTTTTTGTGCTGTTGAGTGACTGGAACAGTACATGTTTTCTACTTGTCATGTAGCCTACAGTTTATAAGTAGTCACTTTGCATAATACAGCGCTTTGTAAGAATTAGTTTAAAAAAAGAGCTAGATTAAAAGTTGTAAAAAAGACGAATGTGATACTCCTATGTCTCGCACATAAAATAAATTAGCATTTGCGCCTGTCGTAGACATGCGCAGAGCAAGTTCAGTCAGGGAACCTCAGTCAGCGCGCCGGCCGTTAATTGGGCCACCACAGCATCATCCACATGATTCACTCAGCCAATCACAGCTCACCCCATCTCTCATACCGGCTACTTGAACCAGAGGTTTGCATTCCTCTGCCTTCTTGTTTGCCCACTGCTGCTGTATCAGCGTGCTGCTGTCATACAACTTGCGCTCATTCTGCTTGCTTACTTGCTAAATGCTTTATTGTATACTGTGCGCTGCTGTATACAAGTGCGTGCTCACCCACCTCCACCCCAGCTACCACCTGTCGTTTTGGATCTACTGTTTTAGGTACGGGGGATTCGGAGTCCCTATGGTCGGGACTGATGCGCTTGACCCGTACCTAAAAAGCAGATCCAATACATCGCCAAACCATAATAAATATATTGCATTGATTATCTTATATTCAATAAATATATATATTACATCCTCCTTGAGTTGTCTGACTGAACTTGAAGGAACATGTCGGGAGTTGTAGTTGCAGTAAGACAAAATCAGACACAAACATGATCATAAACATTATTCTGTACAAATAAATCCATCCATCTATCTGTCATTCTGCTCTGTGTCTGTCTGCTGTTGCAGGTCCATCCTTAATGTGTTGGCTGACAGTGATGAGGAGTCCTCCAGCGCCGGTTCATCTGATGAGGAGGATGTTTTTCTGTCTGACTCTCAGTCACCGATGGGAGAGAAAGGGGCTCCCCCTGGAGCTGAGGGGTAAAAGTAGTTTGTGTTGCTTTCATGACTTATCAATATTAGTGCCTACTACAACGCAAACTAGAAAGTGCTTCTGATAAGGCTTTTGTTCCCAATAGGTTTTAAGCTCAATATTGTTGTGATCAAAAGGATGTTTGTGTATGAGTGTGGGAGGGGGTTATGTACAATGCTGTAGCATACTGCTTGTCACAGAGTTCTCATCTCTACAATATTGATGATGTAGTATTGCAAATCATTCTGGTTAGCTGTGCATACGATCACAATCAATCTAAAAAATATACACCAACTTTACTGTGTATTTATGTTTCACTGTTGGCCTTGCACTAATAAATCCACTCATACAGCCTGTCCTCTCCTCACAGGGCAGCGGGTGGCAGGACTGGGAGGAAAATCTTGAGATTTGTGGACAAAATCGCAAAATCAAAGTACTTCCAGAAAGCGACCGAGAACGAGTTCATTAAGAAGAAAATGGAAGACATGTCCAACATGCCCCTACTGCTTACTGTCGAGGTTCGAGAACTGTCAGGGACACTGACCATCAACATCCCACCTCCCCCTACAGACAGGATATGGTATGATGGGATGTATTTTAGGTCTTTATTGTATGGTATTGTATTGTATTGTATTGTATTGTTATTTTCTTCAATTCTGTTCTGTCCTGTCCTGTTCTGGTTATGTTCTTGTTATATTAGTGACTTAGAAATCTCTGCACTATGGAACATTTTTTAATATAGAATATGAACCGAATATAATCTGATACAGTTTGTATGTAGTGACCCAGAAAGAATGCACACACTGTACATATAGATTAGATCTGAAACAGCAGTAGAAAGTGACATGGTTGCATTTCTAAATGTTATGGATCTACCGTGTCTGAAAGTGCCTGTATACACATTTGTATTTGTTTGCGTTCTATGTGTACTGTTACTGTATGTACGTTGTGTACAGGTACAGTTTTTGCGTCCCACCGAAGCTGGATCTACGTGTCTGTCCCAAACTAGGGGAACGGGAGGTGACCCTCTGTCACGTGACTGAATGGATTGAGAAGAAACTTCAGGCTGAGTTCCAGGTGATTACTTAATGTTAGCGTGGTGATAAAATAGGCGAAAGGGATTAAAACACACCCATAAACTTTGATGATAGAACAATAACTTTGATGATATAAAAGTTAACCTCATCCTATTCTAGGACTCTCACTGGCATTCATTTATTGTTTCAGAAAGTGTTTGTGTTCCCCAACATGGATGATATCCTCCTGCCCCTGATGCATTCTGGGATTGACAGTCCTCCGTCAACCCCTAATCTCTCGCCACCATCCCGAAACCCCAGCATGGAATCCATAGAGAAGATCCCAGTGGGACCACAGGGCGGGCCAGAGTCTGAACAGTGACCCTGTGTGGTAGATTGAAGCTATTGCAGTGGATCTCTGAGACTCCCAGACAAAAGAGAAAGTTGCAGTCATTGGAGGTGCATCTGGGAACCCATCTAGAGAGACTAGTGGAGGTGTAATCTCTCAAAACTAATGAGAGATTAATGAGATTAGCAACTCTACCCTAAACATGTGATGTTGTTGTTAGTAGGAATAAACAGCCCGGGAGGAAGTGGACTAAGAAAGGGGAGGAACCAAACCAAGTTCATGTACCCAAAGAGGTAAAACACAAAGGGGGTAAAATATGTTTTTTTTTTCTTTTTACTAAATGGGTTCCCAGATTGGTGGAGGTGTGACAACAAAGGATGAAAATGCAATTAAAGTTATGTTTAAGAAAATGATCACATATGGCGTTGTTAGCTTGAATATCTTTTATTTTTGGCGAGCTTGTCCCACAAATGACAAAGCCCTGTTGCAGGTCTGTCTTATTCCATTCCATTTATTCAGCTTTTATTTTTTTAAGCATTTTGAATTGATATTTATTGTTTTTATTCTTGATTTATTTTATTTAATCAATCGCTTATTGATAGTAATTGTGGCATTTAGTTTTCATGTGCAGTTTAAAGCACTTTCTAAACTCTGTTTTTATACATAAAGAAAGTTATATTAAAAGAACATTTATTTATTAGTACATCAATTTTGTTGACACGTAAAATCCTCAGTGTTAATTTCACAATTTGTAATTCAGTGTGTAAACATTCAGTGTGTAAACATTTTTTTTTACATGGCAACAGAATTGCCATCTCTAAAGCAGAGTTCAGTGTTGTTGATGAGTTGTCACTGTGATGCAGTTATGTTACAAATGGATAGATTAACAGAGGATTTTACTGTGTTAATGGTGTGATTTATTAATTGAAAGTTATACTGTATGTAAACTATGTATGTTATGTATTGAAGAGCAATGTACTTCAAATGACTGGCATGTCTTTTGACAATGTTTACATGTGAAAAACTCTTAAGAGATTATGTATTCACTGCTTTGATTGTTTACAGATCAGTTGTCACTGTCAGCTGTATTTAGTATACTGTAGATGATGGAAGTAATTACTGTATTAAACAACCAAGAACAACAGTTGTGTTTTAATTTCTAGTTTTATTTCCGAGGCTACTGTATCACAGACTAGATCAGCCTTACTGCTGATCAATCGAGGGAAACTGGAGTTGAGGCAGTTTAACTGTATTTGATGAACATGTTTCGAGGCAGTTGGCAGTTTTACCCTCTTGTGTATTCTCTAAACTATGTACTTACTTTTTATTGTTTTAAATTAAATTAATACATGAGGGTAAGCTCCTTCCGGTTTCTTGTTACCAGTAGGCCTATTCACTAAACACTGACACAGGATGAGACAGACAGACATACCGGTACGCAGACTTCAGCTGCTGTCAGCAATATATACCGGTGTATGTGTATTCCTATTTTATATATTTTATGGAGGGACAGACAGGCTGACAGGAAGGGGGGGATGACATACAGTAAAGGCCGTCGGGATCGGGAGTGGAACCTGTGGCACACTGACATACTGGATTACCAGCCAAGGTGCCTAGACGGCTGAGACACTGTATGTCCTTGTGTAATGATAATAAACTGGGTGTACTAAGATTTGGTATATAAATAAAGATTTATTAATTGATTCAGTACATCACAATCAATGAACATAGAAGTTATAGTCATGTACATGAAGATGGTTCCGTAGTTTTGTTTTTACTTGCATCTCTAGATTTACAATGGCAGCATTCAGAATTCAGTACCAAAGACAAATGCAGACAACATAACAGCAAGCTTATTCATATCAAGTCTCAAGTCTAAGTTATCTCTGAACTTTCTGACTTTCACATGAAAAAACAAACCCCAGATAGGGTTGATTGATTGTCTTGTAGCTGTTTACAGACAGGTGCTCAGCTGGGAAATATATTGATCAGCCAATTGGGTTGGCCCAAGACCGCCCCTTTCACATACAGTAGGAACTAGGAAGCTTCACAGACTGAGAAGCAAAGTGAGAAGGCAAAAAAAGGCAGCTGAACGGAGCGAATCAGTTTGAATTCCAGGCTAATATCAAGTTATTTGATCAAAGATTTGATTTTGTTCAACCACTTTAACCCTGCCATGGCCTTATTTTGGGTCATTATAGGCCACATTTTTCTAACATTCTTCAAAAATAGTAGATCTACAAGTGTATAATGCATCGCATCATGAATATTTTCCAGGCATAATGTGACGTAAGGCAAGAAAGGGCAAGTTTATTTATTCAAAGTGCTTCCAAATAGCCTACTAGGGACCAGCGACAGAGGTCCTGAGTTGAGCGTGCTATGCTGTCAATAGTTTAAGAAGGACAGACGGGTGCAGCTAGAGCTGCAGACTCTCAGTGAACAGTCTTTGGAAACAGCCCCCCCCCCAAAAGGTGACACGTTTCAGCTACTCAGGCCTTCTGCCTTCATCTGCGTTTTTGACAATTCAAAATAAAGTGCTTTACATAAAACATTGAGCAACAGAGCAAATATGTAATTGAAAGAACCACAGCTTGGAGGCGCCAAAGGCTTCGTGGTTAAGGTTGTAAGGCACCAATGAAGCCTGTGTTCAATTCACCCTTTGTCAAGTCCCGCCCATGGTTGTGCCCCTCTTCGCACCCATTGGTTGCTGTTTCGTGGTTGGACAAAAATCCTTACTCTCCATCCACTACCATTGAAATAACGTGTTTTTCAGTTGCTTCGTAATGATATTCTGTGCGTTCAATTCTTATTTTAAACTTGGTGTCAGTAAAAACATCACAGGCACAGCATGGTGTTTTAAGTTTTTTCCAAAAAAGTATGTTTTAGCAAATTCAACATAAACAAGGTGGAACCAGGGCGGAACAAGGCAGAAAGAGCCTGCTGGTTAGTCAGTCAGGGACCAATCAGAAGTCTGACAAAGGGTGAATTCCTGAGCCTGACGACCTTTGCTGCGTGTCGCCCACCTTGCGATGTCAGGTGCTGTCAGGATAGGCCATGTAAAGTATTATGTAGCCGACAGTATTATAATATATCTCTCAACAGTCTGGGGAATTATGGGCAACTGCTTATCTTGATGAACAAACTCCCAATATTCGCATAAAAGTAGTAGATGAATCATGTCTGATTAGCATTATGTTTTTTGTTTAGTTTTTTGCAACATTTCAAAAGCTTGCGTAAAAGTCTTTTGACATTTATGGAAACATGGTTAGCGAGACCCATCTTAAGCCCACCACCCCACATTCAATCCTTTTCCTGATCTTTGCACCCTCATCCTCATGCATGAGTGTCCAGTGTCAACTCCCTAGCGGCTGTGGATGACTCGATCTTGTCGAAGCAAAATCCTGGCCTTTGAAGCCAGGGCAGCTTTTCGGGTCATAGTGGTACAGCGGGTCAGGATGTCCTGAGATGTTGGTCTGGGAGGCACCCTTGGCGCCACCGGCTCCACATCAGAACTATCAGAACAAGAGCATAGGTTGGGGAAGTAGGCAGGGCTGAGATCTCGACCGGTTCGTCCAACGTCACTCATCCTGGATATGGGCGTGCAGGTGTGTCCTGGACGGTTCTGATGGTGCTCCGTCAACGATCTGGGACGGCAGATAGGGCAGAGATCTACAGCGGTGCGTCCGCCGTCACTGTACGCACAAAATCCACTCTCTGGTGAGCTCATGGAAGAGTAAATGGAGAGCTCAGACTGTGTGCTGCTAATGTGGCTTTTGCAGCTGCCTGGGATGGAGATGGTGGAGAAAGTGGAGAAGTCAGACGCCATGCTCGTGGTACTTCTGCTTCTACTGTCTGAGTGGAGTCGTGGGGTCCTATCTGACTCATGCATAGAATGAACGGAGGCATTGTGTGAGTTGTGTTTGTCATGAAGAGTAGATGAATAGAAGCCACTGTGGGATATCATGGGTGAATCAGTAGTTGCCAAGTTCAAGGTGGAACTGGGTATCTTATTTTTCAGGTTGCGCAGGCATGCTCGTGGGTTGTTGTACGGCTGCAGGTACAGTGCGGGAACATAACCCGTTTTGCCTTTGTTTCTGAAACAGATAGTAAGTATTCAGTGGAAATTAGGTTTCAACCGATATAACACAGTTTAACAGTATATATTTTAAGCACTTCAAGAATGACTTGAGACCTGTTTCACTGTGTAAGTCAATGGGGAGAGGATTTGGGGATATCAATTTTCTAATCAATGGAGCAACAATAAAGATATCTTGCCAATACTTGTCAAGGCATCATGGCAAGGTAACTGCAGTACGCCACGTAAATCGCTACCAAAGCGTCATTGTGCTTTCAGGAATGGAGCAGGAATTGTGGGGAGAGAGAGGGGAGTGGAACAGTAAAACAAAAACATGATTGATTGACACTGCACTGCGTCATTGGAGCTCTGGAAAAGTTGAGTTCAGGTCAACTTTGATTTGTAGTGCGTCACACCAATCACACAGTGACACACAGTGAGCATCAGTTTGTACTAGCTGCATATGGAAGGCTTGTTGTTACTGGGGACACTTGCATACAGAAATGGCAATATTTGAGCCTGGTATACAATGCAATTTGTGGGCAAAGACAATTATAAAAGCTCAAACAAACAGTCTTAATTCCCTTTTGCTTTGTTTGTAGTTCCATTAGTACCTGATGAGCCACCACCCATTGTCAGACTTCCTCAGCAGCTCCACCACAGAGCCTATGGTCAGGGACAACTCATCATGCTTTTTGGTGGAGTAGTTTCTAACAGCACAGTACAGGGCAGCTGTGGGGCATAACCAAATAAAGGGTTCAAAAATTGAACAACTGCATGTGTTATAATTGAAGAAAAAGAGAAATCCTGCAAATCTCACATTTCTTTATCCTGGCATTTCTGTTGTATATGATCTGTATAGCATCACAGCCTCACTTGATTCACAACATGAGTTAAAATAAATCACACCTGTCTGAACTCGTCTGAACCGCTCTTCTTCATCACCATCATCATCATCATCATCATCATCATCATCAACAACACTATCATCATCCTCTTCTTGACAGAGCTTCAAATAGGGAGCAGGAAACCAAGCCATGTGCTTGTCCTCATTCTCCACCAGCCACCAGCCTGTCAAGGTATGACAAGTGACAAGTGACAAGATGAACAACAAAATGTTAAGTTAACATTTTACACTCTCACAGATAAAGTAATGAATTGACTCTGCCAGGCCAGACGCACAAAGGCCAGACGGCCGAAGAGATTGCCGATTATGTATTCGCTCCCGTCCCTCTTGTAGGCTATGTCTGTGAACAGCTAATCTTTGGCACTGTTGGACCGATCACTGTGAAACTTTGCATGCACCTCTGGTCCATATTATTCTAATCGGCCTCATGGTGGTACTACAACATTCCGATTCTGGCGAGCTGCACGCATCTAAAACCGGTGAGAAATGTCAGAGTTACAGTGTGGGGGTCCCCGGGGGTGCCCCGGAACATCCAGACCCCTAGGAATGTGCCCAGGGGGCCAACCCGGTTCCGGTGAGCCTTCCCGCGTCCGAAATGGCCGAGAAATGACCGTGTTCAGCTTTTCGTGCTCGGACACAGGGACAGACATACGTACTGTACAAATACATGCACACGTACATTGCTAGGAGCGTTTATTTACTGCTCATAAATAAGCTGAAATGGATACAACTACCGGTATTTATAGAGCTCCAATGACATAAGTCAATGATTCGCTTGTGCTATACCTTTTCAGTTATGCAGTGTGGCAATACTTTAGCCTGGAAACCAGACAAATCTGCCACAGGAAAAAAATCCCTGGGGAGATTGGTCTGGTACTCCTCAATTTCAATTACATTTCACCTCAGAGATGTGGCTGACCAATCAGGACTCTGCAGCAATTTAGCCATGCATTGCATGGATGTTATAGCTTGAATGAGTTTTTGAATGTGCTTTGAATGAGAATTAGTTTTTCTTCCATTTACGTAACAGAGCAGAAATTGTGTGGAGAGAGAAGGGCAGTTGAAATGGTGAAACAAAAACATAACTGACTGACGCATCACACCACTGGAACGCTATAGGCTAGGCCTACTTGTCTTTTGCACACTCCGGATTTTATTGTTTAAGACTGCACTGCACACTGCACAGTAGAATCGTTAGTGTTAATTATCCTTTTGTAGTGTATAAATGTACAACTAATTCTGTATTTTACTGTGTGAGCACTCACCTCCAGGGTCTTTAATAAGCACGTCAAGCTTCTGCTTCAAAGTGACTTTAAATGGAAGGTTCTTGGTGTCCTTGGTCTCATAGTCTCCCACACAGCGGTATGTCTCAGTGACGAAAGGGAATGTGACACTGCCTCTGCGAATGCCAGCCGTTACATCGGTCCCATCAGACAGGTCTTCTGACAGCAGAATCATGATGCTGTGGAGAAAAATGATCAGTCAATTACATGAATCAACTAGATAAAGTAAGTGCTCGATCCTCGGAGCACATGCACGTCTCCGCCAGTTCAGGTAGGTTATTGTGGCCTCCTGGTGGCGCTATAATAGGCCAACGTGAAAAGGGGGGCATTTCTTTTCATTGCCTTTGATGGCAATTCAAATTCAAATTCATGATTTGAGGCATTTTGTTCCAAAAATGTGTTTTGCAAACATCCACCTGCTGGTGGAGCTATAACAGGTCAATGTGAAAAGAGTGGGACTTATTTACGTAAATTGCACGCTGCTTCATGATTTATGGCATTTTGTCACAGACAAAACAATTTGTGAATAGCTCAAGAGCTGGTAAGTGGTCGTGTCAACAATGAAACTGGACTGATTGCTTGGACCCCTTACCTGTTCTTGATGAAGTCTGACTGCAGATCATGGTCTTTGGGCATGAAGAACTGTGTGAGCTCGGCACTCTCTGTCACGACTAGATCACACCCCATCAACTCAGTGAGGTAGAGTGAGAGGAACTTCATCCTGCTGACTGATCTGCTGGAACCTTTCTGCTGCAAGCTGGTCCTCATGGCCCTGGCTGAGGGCAGACAATCTGTGGATTACAGACGTACGTCTGCATGTCTGTAATCCACGTAACTCGAGAACCGTTCGCCCCACCGACTTAAAATTTGACATGCGCGTTCCACCCCACCACGGTTGTCCAGAACAGCCCAAGAAGGCCTCTGCCCGGGCTCTGGACAGGGAGATTCCATATTTGGGCATGCCTGACAAAGAACTCCATATGGGCATAAAAGGGGACACAGCTGACAGCACTGCATAGACTCCATATTTTGGCATGCCTGGCAAAAAACTCTGTATGTGGAGCTGGCCTGTTCTGACATAATGTATACTCCATATTTGTGCATGTCTAACAAAGAACTCCATAGCATAAAAGGGACACAGACATAATATCTGGGTGGGGCACGCATTTCCAACTTGCATCGTTCCATGTAGGCCAGTGCCCAACGGGCACCGCTGTAGAGGCTCCAACAGGCACCGAGTTATAATAATAATCAGTGGGGGAGGAGGTGCTCAGATTTATTGTAGGATAAGTGAAAGTAGCAATACCACAATTTGGAAATACTCTGTTACAAGTATAATAATAATAATATTGGCATAAAATATAACTGTATATGTGTTATGTACAGTACCACGGTTTCAAACAACGTATTTCCATAGAATTGGCTGCCACGTGATGTACTTTCTGAAAGCCAGATGTTGGAGGGTCTAGCCACTTACTGTAAAGCTGCACTTTATCTTTCCTATTTTACCCCGGATTTGAACCCGGTTTCCTGTGCTGATGCTGAAAGTTTTACCATTGAGGTAACAATGTTGACCATCAGGTCAACATTCGTGTAGGATCCTGTCTATACAGTAGGTGAGAGTGAGACATGACCTTATTTGGCACAATCTAAATGTCTCAATAGATGAGCAGAGAGACAAAATACAACCACCATTGTATAGGCCTAAGTTATAATGTACTGTATAACATACTCTACGTGTACCATACAGATTTAACAAAATTACATTTATTCAATAAAAGAAAGTTACATAGTGCCGCTTTAAGCCCTAGTTCAATATTAGTTAAAATAGCAGATCTACAATAATAAATAAATAAATAATCTGTCTACATTTCTATAGTAGTATACTGATATTTACAAAAAAACTTCACTTCTAGAGACATCTCAGGATTGATATAGGCGTGGACTACTTACTTCTAAATTTAGGGATCCCCCTTTTGTTTCCTTGGATAGAGTCCACAAAGACTAAGCTTCGTTTTAGCTGCCTCTGTCAAGAAAATAAATATATCCATATAAGGCTATTAAAAGGTCACAGCATTCAAACACATTAACAGGCCGGAGGCTACTCTGAATGTTATAGATAGATACTTACATGAAATTTCTTAAAATCCTGGAACAATCTGTAGATAATCATTTCCCCCTCTTTGGACCATATCACAGATACCATGAACATCTACAGGGGTAACAGTAAACTATTAATATTAATAAAATTAGAAAGCAATGCAACACAACAGGAGAGAGTGAGAGAGAGAGAGAGAGAGAGTTAGAGATAGAGAGAGAGAGAGAGAGAGAGAGAGAGAGAATAGGATACACCATCCTACCTTTAGTTTCGGTGCATCCCGTTGCACTACACCAATGATGCGAGCTTGGACCACACGACGCGGCGCGTCAACCATGGCTTTGCTCATACCTCCGTTCTCTCAATGAAAGACTGTCCTCTGCTCCAGCTCACAAGTGACTAATAGTAGGGAGGTTACTGTAAATATAGGCCAGGGCCAGTGGAGAGGCGGTCCTCTTGTTGGCCAAATGCATGCCCTTTCAGGCGGGGACCACAGATGCTGTTAATTTACAAGCGGTTTGGAAATACCCTCATTTTAGGAGCTGTTACTTATAGTAGTATGAGTATAGTATATTCTTATGAAATAGACTATGTTTTATTTCATGCAACTCAAAAACAAAATATAAAATGCAATGCAAAGTAATTGTCAAAGAATGTGTAGCCTAGAGTCAGAGAGACTCTACAAACCTTTCTTAATTTAGACAGCAGGTAGTACCATAGTACATAAAAGAAGATCTCAAACAACAGGTGGTATAGCTGGGGTGTTTTTTCAGAAAAAGCATCTAGGCAGTTATGCCTGAACTTCAAAATAATAGTAAAAAAAACTAACAGATACAATTGGCTGCCTACACACTTTGCAAAGCAAATCTATGCACATCCTCACCCTTCTCAACATAAACCCCAAAATTGTTGCACATGCAGTCACTTCACACATGCTGTCGTCTGCCTGCAATATCCCTTATCATGGACTGGTGTGGAGAGGTGTGCGTGTGTGTGTGTGTGTGTGTGTGTGTGTGTGTGTGTGTGTGTGTGTGTGTGTGTGTGTGCGTGTGCGTGCGTGCGTGTGTGTGTGTGTGTGTGTGTGTGTGTGTGTGTGTGTGTGTGTGTGTGAGACCGTGCGTGCGTGCGTGTGTACACACGTGAGCACGTGCAAAGGGGGCATCCAGGTGTGTCTTCAAAGTGGCGGTGTAGAGAGTATAAGAGTAAGAGGGGTTATCCCAAGCATCCATCTGAAGGCATGGGGGCGTGCAGTCTCTGTCTGAAGTAATGCCAGGATTTTATCACACACACACACACACACACACACACACACACACACACACACACACACACACACACACACACACACACACACACACACACAGAGAACAATTGAGGGTAGAATAATGCTCAGGATTTTAGTGCATGTACACACAGATCATTGTGCTGTATAGTAGGTCAGAACTGTCAAGCTAATGTGAGGGCCTATAGCTGATTTCAACACCTGAATGTAATATTTTAGTTCAGATGTGGCTTCTCAGACAGAACTCAAGGATAACGGCTGGGCCCTGCATATTTGGCATTTATTGATGCAAAGGAGCAGGAAGAGGCAAACATGCTACGGTATGTCACACATTCACACACGTGACTAAACCTTGATGCATGCAGGCACGTGCTGTGATTGTGATTGGAGCCAACCAATTCCCAGGCATCTGCCCGACTGTCTTCATACAGAAAGGGCCCTTATACAGTCAGTTCAAACATTTAAAACTATCTTGCCAAACCACTGTTGGTTTGATTTTAGCATTAGTTAATAAATTACAGCTTATTGTGTTAAACCCTATTGTTGTTGAGGTGGGAGAGGGTTCCATGCAAATCCTGGGAGATTATGATAACATCCATTTTGCATGCCACCCTCTCCCACCTGTCTGTCAAAGTTTCTGTGTTTTGTCGTTTTTTTTTATATTTAACTTTTAAAACATTCCAAGCATGCATTAGTTTTGCACAAAAAACACTTCGGCCATAGCCACTAGCCCAAATGTGATGACCTCATCACATTTGTGATGACGGCTATATGGTTGTTTTTAGCCCAAGGAGTGTTTTTGTGCAAAACTTGGAATGGATTCAGAAATATTCAAACTCCCTAGTTTGACATGTCACATGCTACTTAAAGCACCCAATCTACACTGTGACTTGTTATGAACTTGTAGACTTGCTATTTGACACGCATGCACGCACGCACGCAGGCACGCACACACACACACACACACACACACACACACACACACACACACACACACACACACACACACACACACACACACACACACACACACACACACACACACACACACACACACACACACACAGCACCAAGCAGGGGAGTAACTGATGACAATTATGAGAATGATCAACCGGAACAAAGTCTACAAACTCACATACAACAGTCAGAGATATAGAAAATCAAAGAGTGCACTGATGGGAGCCTGGGACCTTCACTGCATTTCTACTATTTATACTACAATCATTTTGGCTTGCAGCGACCCCACATTGTTTCTTCAGGAACAATATTTTCTAGTTATAAAGGCTGACCACATCTGACCACTTAACACGGCAAGTGGTCAGATGGGTGGGCCACGAACACTCATATTGATTGATCCCTGATCCAGAAAAGGTTGGGGAACCACTGCTATTTATTTCCGTGGAGGTAATGGCAAAAGCTTTTCCATCCATAATACTAATTGCGCTCAGGCAGGGGGAAGTTAAGAGAAAGGTGTGGTAGAGACTTCTGAGAACTACAGTAGATTAGATACAGTAGAAGGAAATTGTGATGGGTATATACTAAGGACCTTTCCATTTCCAAGAAGGACGTGTTTTCTCAAGAGGATATAACATATTATCAGGGAAATGGGTGCACCACCTGTGTATTTATTGTCATCATACTGCAGGCCTTTATGGTCATGCATTGTCATAGGGTAGTAAAAACGGCCCAGTACATCATTGGCACCCAACTCCCGTCCATTGAGGATCTACAGCGCCAAAGATGTCTGCGTAGGGCGAGAGGCATCCTGAAAGACCCCTCTCACCCAAACCACAGACTATTTGCCCTTCTTCCATCCGGGAGGCGCTACAGATCTATTGGTTCCCGCACCAGCTCAGGAACAGCTTCTTTCCTGTTGCTGTCTCCCTGCTGAACTCTGCCCCTCTTCAATGACACTGAACAATGTTACACCCTTCCACCCCCCCTTCCCATCTGAACTCTCATGCTCACACCATATACATACACTAGCATGTTATGGCTTATGGCTTGTGTGGGTGTGTATATACGTGCATACTCCTCATTTCTATTTATACTTCATTGTCTATTTTTCTATTTATTTCCTATTTATTATATATTACTGTACATACTGTACATTCTGTACATTCAACTACAAGTATATTTATTCCCATTACTGCATTACTGTATTGCACTCTGGTTGGACGCCACTATTCATTTCATTGTCAAAGTATTTGTATACTATGTGCAGTGACAATAAATTGAATCTAATCTAATCTAATCTAATTGATGGCATTCGAATCTGCTACTGCTAGTATGGTTAGGTGTGGCTACAAACGTGAATATTATGGATGATGATGATACTTATCTGTATAAAAAGCTAGTAGTACATAGTACAAATAAAACTTGGTTGGCATTTTTGTAGGCCTATGTTTGTAGACTGCCGTCCTAACAGCCCCATATAATTATATTATTATTATTATGAACAATGAAGGAAAGACATTATAAGACATGTATTAATATCTCTCAAAATTATGACTTAGTATTTAAAAAAGAATGAGAAACTTACTTAAATGGCTTATAAGTCTTGCCTTGGCTCCATGCAGGAAGTAATGACGTGGCACCTCAATTATGGCACCTCAATGATACAGAAATGATTAGTGTTATATGTCACAGGGTGATCTGTGGAAATGAGGATGTATATCAGCTACATGCAGACAGCGATTCACAGTACTGACAAACCTTTCTTAGAAAGGCATGCTTACATCCCCCTGCACCCTCCTAACCTGGTCCCCCAGGGACTTTTCTACCTGTACAGTAAATATCTTGGCTCTGTCATCTCTGCTCACAATCTATCTTATCAATGCTTTCTCTCCCCCTCTGCCACTCGATGTGGAAGAACGTATTGCTGCATCTGGCTGACATCTCACAGTGGATGTCTTCTCACCGCCTCAAGCTGAACCCGAGCTTCTCTTCTTCCTCCAGTCCCAGGTAATTAAGTCCTGCCATGGACCTGCCCCATGCAGGACCTAACTATTTTCATAGACAACTTCCTGGTGACTTCAGTTCCAAACTTCCAACGGCTAAGAACCTTGGTGTTGTCCTGGACAGTCAGATCTCATTCAAGGCACACATTACAGCGGTCAATCCTGTAGGTTTACACTATAACATTTGAAGGATCAGACCCTTCCTCACAGCCCAGCTCCTTATCCAGACCAGTCATGTCAAACCCTGAACGCTGTAACTTGCTCCTTACTGGCCTCCCAGCATGTGCTCCAAATGATCCAGAATGGCACAGCACGCTTGGTCTTCAACCAGATAAACTATAAATACATATAGTTACTGCCCACACAGAGTACAAAACACTGATGTTGGGCTGCAAAGCACCAAAGGCATGGCACCCCCATATCTTCAAAGCCTGATCCAACCATTCCCCCCTCACTCAGCTAAGACATTGAGAAATATTAATTTCAGTTTTATACAAAACATGCATTTTGAATGTTCATTTTGATAGCCCCTGTCTGGCTAATTCTGTGGTACATGCTTAACTGTAATATGCTAAGTGTCTGCATTTCTGCATCACAGTGCGTAAACATGTAAAACATGTATACCTGTATACCCCATCCCCATAATGATGATGGGGATGTTAGGGAGCTAGCTAGATCTTTCCTCTTCCTCGATTTGAGGAGATGCAAGGTCCCTTTAGCCAGGGAGCCACAGCCTCACTTCCTTGGGTTCAAAAGGAAACCAAGTGGGAAATTGGACACTCGCTCCCCAGGCTTCGGAGTCTCGTCGGATTGGCCGGATTTGAACGACCTCTGCGTCCAAGCCGGTGTCTCTGAGGACATAATAACTGACCCTCTCACCTCTGTTAGAGCAACAGTGACCTACAGCGGACACACCCACCTGTTGACACCTAAGGGTGCCCGGCGGATCCTGTTGGATATGTTCCAACATCGGCAACACTGGACTGGACTCAAACTCCAGGGGAAACTGGCTTGCCTTCCCCATGCTTTTACAGTAAAAGCCAGGCTACAGATCCTTCCCACCAAACTCAACCTTTCTCTCTGGTTTCCCTCCACCCATGCACCTCATTGCTTGCATCACAATTCACACCACAGGGCTCGTTACAGAAACCATGTCACACATTCTGAATGGCTGTTATGCCTATAAAGGGCTTTACATTCTGCTGTCACGCCATGACAGAATAGTTGATCTCATAACAAAGGACATATCTAAACATTTTGCTGTTTGAGTCTGTGAGAATGTACAAACATTCCTGTGTCAAACCTTCCATGTTTCAACTCTGTACTGAAAATACAGATTTTTTTTGCACATCTCTCTGCTAACACACCAGATGTTGTGGTCAATGAAGAGAACAGATCAGTTTTCATTCTCAAAATGGCCTGCACCTTTGATTCTAGCTTAGAGGAAGCCTTTATGACCAAAGTAATTAAGTACCAGCCGCTCCTCCAGACCATCATTGAACTAGGCTATAGGTGCAATCCACTTGTGTTTATCTTCGGCAGCCTAGGAAGGACACGTACACTACACAGTTTGGTTGTAAGAGGCTTCCAACAACTTGGGATGCCAAACGGATTGTGAAATTGTGTGCAATCTCTTCCACTATCGGTAGCTGCCAAATATGGCGAAGACACTGCATGTTACTTGTACCCCTGAAGGGTGTGTGGGTATTTGTCCGGGATTTGCTGATTGCACTCTGTACAGCGCCATGTAAATATTTGTGTCCTTGTATTGTATCGTATCTCTTATGTGGACTTGTGTGTGTGTGTGTGTGTGTGTGTGTGTGTGTGTGTGTGTGTGTGTGTGTGTGTGTGTGTTGGGTGGTGCAGAATGTTGTAATATCAAAGTAAATATGGCTAGATCAATGTAACCTCATACAACGTCTTCACATTTTATGAGATACTCAATTTGAATTTAGCACGTTATCCAGTTAGCTGGTGTCATCTCCACTTCCTGCTTTTTCAAATGAATGTAATTTATTCTCCAAACCACTTGGCGCCAAAGTGCTTCCAGTCCTACCTTGGCATGTGCCAAAACTGACCCACTAGGCCTGGTCCTCCCTTTTTGTGTAATGATCTTTGCCATGCATTAACTTACAATAAAGGCTTTTTTCACCTCACTGGAACAGAGTGCCTTGGATCCTCTTCTTTATTTTCACTGACCCACTAGGCATTGACAGCCTTCTTTTTCTACATCGCCTATATTTGGCCATTAACTGGTCGTCCAAAAGGGGATAACTAAATAACTAAACTATTAAATCATGCTATTATTATTGAATTATTGTGCTTCAATGTTCTGTTATCTTCTCATCTATTGGGGTCATCAGTTACAAACACATGTCAGATGTTTTGTGGCACCACCATCAATTGTTTGGGGAAGAAATCATTTTAATATTGATGCAGGGACATACCTGCTTTGAACATTCTATTTCAGAATGTCTAGTCAAATAAAAATAACAATTCTTAAACATTTTCTACCCGTACAACCATTTGTTGACCAAATAACATATTTTTGTTTTAACCTAGCCTATTATGTGAGATGAATTCAGCATTGGGGTGTTAGAGCATAGGGTTAGAGCTAGTAGCTGTAATCACTAGAGGGCAGTGTTGAGCAAGGAATGAGCACCAGTTGTTTCCATGTGGTCATTCCTGAATGATCTGTCACAAGACCTACAGTATACTGTGCATGTCTAGTAGCACCATAATAGTTTCATAATAGTGAAAAATGCTGAATATATATTTGAGTGATATGTACGTCTATGGTTTTATTCACCACTGACGTGTTTATATGGACAGCACAACTGGCACCAACATGAACATCTTTTGTAAAACAATTGCACGTAGAATTTAATCAATACTTCATAATCATACTACTTTTCTGGGTGGCAGGAAAATATCACCAGCAAATAATTCTGCTGTTGGTGGGTAAGATACTCTCCCATATAAGTAGAGAGGTGCAGTTTCATGTTAAGGCTGATAAAGATTAAACCTTCCCGTCTATTTTACTACCATAGTGGTAATCTATTAAGTTATGTTTTGCACATCCATGTATTATTACACAGTTTTTGTGACACAAGATGTGTTACACAGTGATGGGTGTTTTGATATGTTGTTTTTTTAATTCTTTTCTCACAGCCACACCATCAGTCAAGTCCAGCCCTATTTTCACACATCATGACCTGTTATAATACATTTCTGATAAGCTTTAAAAAGATGGCACTATCACATGGAAAGTGGAACACAAATGAAGGGGAAGAGTGCTTTCAAAAGGCAATTTGACAAAAATATTTCTTTCATGAAGATAAAGACTTTCTTTTTAATATACTATCAGGATAGAATAAAATGTTTGTCTCTAAAAACCCATGGTTGAAGTTTGGAGAGTGCTACGTTGACAATGTTGCATAGTTAAAGACACAAAGGTGACAAGACGGAGGGAAAAAAATGATTGAATAAAAAGCTCTAATGTTGTTTGCAGACCTGGGTCAAAAACACTACTAAAAATTATTTTGAATACTTTCATGATTGTTTTGGCTCACTGAGAGCCCATCTGGCAATCCAGACAAGCAAACACTTTCCAGATGCAACATTAGGAACCAGTGAGGTTGTGGCTATGTGAGTTGAAGCGCTGAACGGTAGCACTGGTAACATTAACCATGCTTTGTGCAGATGTACCCAAATAGCACACATCCACAGCAGTTACTTGTAATAATAATCTCCCAAGCAATTTGTTAACAGAGCAAGACTTATTTTCTTTTCATGTTACTCGCTTCGCAGCCTTAATCGTGACACAGAATTTATATCACACAATGAATTAAGTAAGAAGTAGAAAATCTCTTTTTAAGGTGGGCTGAGAGCCAGCTTAGCTTAAAAAAAATACTGTCACTCTAGCTTATGAAGTCATTAAAGCTTTCAATCGAGAAAAGCTCCAATCCTGAACTTAGCTCAAACATCAATACGTTTTCTTTACTTATTCCACACAGTCGCAGATTTATTCAGCTTCCTTAGAGATCCAACTTGTGTTGACAAGAGTAGACTCCTGAAAGGGAATCCTTGTCCAGTGGCAGTCAAATATGATGCCTCATGCTCCGAGTTGGATCAAAGCAGAAAACTCCCTAGTAGCAAAAAGGGGGATCCCCGACCTTACAGATAAAGTGTCCCAAAACACTGTCTCAAGCAGCAGAGTGAAGGAAAACCAGACATTAAAACAAATAAAAGTAATAAAGAGTATACTTTATAAACCACACTCAGTCACTGCTATTGATTATAGCTTTACAAGCTCCATCCTGGGGGCAAAACAGCATTCTTCCCCCATGTCTCCACTCCATTACACATACCAATCTGCCCTTCGATAAAATCCAAATCTTCCTCATTCATCCTGTTTGTCCATCCACTGATCCAGCCTGAGTTCATCTCCTTGAGTGACCAGTTTTCAACAGGCACATCCACTTGTTATCTTGTATACATTTTAAGAGTCCATTTCAAAAAAGCCTCCTCCCACCCTGAAAAACAAAAGAAAGAAAAAAATCTGATCCCTAGTCCTCCCCCTTCAACAGTAGCATCTGCAGGCCACAGCTCTGCCTCAAGTCCTGGTTCTCGCCAACAGAGCCACAATGCCGGGGTCACCGGAACTCATAGATTGCTGCGCTGTGTTCAGGAACGTGTGTGAGGTTCAGTGACTGGTACCTGCGGCAGAGGGAGAAGAGAACATGCATTAGAAGAGGAGGAAAGGGAAAAAACTGAAAATACAAACATGGGTGCTGGGCTGAGTGTCGCATGTTGGGGGAATGTGAACCACCTCCTCATGACTGTACTTCTATAAGCTGGCCACCACAAACTGCACATTTAACCTTTCTCTCTTGCTCTTAGTTCCCTGTGCACCATAATCATTTCACATTAATCCTAATGTGTCTTTTGTGCTTATAGGTTGGTGACAATTTATTGTCTTGAATACTCTGCTGCAAACAATAATGTTCCAAATAGACAAAGAATTTAACTTTGATTGGTTTACTCATGTCAGGTTAAGCTAAAGACGAATGCACACTCATGACCGTATATCACAGAAAGTCGTTTTTCCCCATGTCTTTTTCTTTTAGATGGAATATATTGCATTGGGTAAAATATACCCAGGTTTTGACAAAAGTTAAGTTTAGTTTTCTAGGATTAAGGAACAGAGGGATTGGGTGTACACTTGGCCCGATCATAACAGTAACACATAGCTGTAATGTACACCATTCAGTATTAACTTAGGAGTCATTTTCATCACAAAAACTCATGCGATGGGTTCTGTTACCATTCAGAGCTTCTGTGGTAGTAATAGCCCTCGATTGTTGCTGTGGATTTCTGGAAGCAAATGTAGTAAAATCCGGCAAAGGAAGCCCCACTGATGTCTTTGATTGTGTGGTCAGGGACCAGGAACTGTTCCTGGACGGATGAAGAAGTTACAATTCAGTGCTTACCTTAGAAATGCATGAACTACAGTAGAGTTAAACTTTTCTGTAGGTAATAACAATGGCTTTATTGCTAACACATTACATAACGCCCACTGATTTCTCTGTAAAACAGGTCCAACAAACATGTTCTGACAAAATTACTGAGACAGACAGTTATGAATAGAGATATTCAAGATTTTAATTTGGCAAACCCTTACTTTCCATCTCATGAAGATATAGTCCGAGTTCTTCAACTCCTCATAGTCAAAGTCGTCTGAGTTGAATGTCTTTGCATACTGGTAGAATGCCTGGAACTTGCCCTGAATCCAACACAAATCATCATCAATGAGGCAAATAATCTCATCATTTGAGTGGAAAGTGAAAAGACTACATTTTAGGGTAGCTCTGCTACCCTAAAACATTGGATCAAATCTAAACGTTGGATCAAAGAATGACAAAGGGAGGATGACATGATGCTGTGCTGTAGTGCTAAGCACACTACATGGCCACCACAACTTGCTCAAAGTATAATATTTGTGCTGGGCATAAACAATGTTATGCATTACCCAGTGCTTTCGATCCACATCTTCATCTGCATCCCACTTCCGTGTCAGGAAGGGCCTCTTCCTGCTGATGATCTCTCCGGCGAAGAACGTGGTGAGAGTCGGGTATTCCTGTATGTGAGAAACAAACGTTTGTTGTGGTAAATGGCCTATGTGGTAGCAGGCCCGCCCACACAGGCCTTCATCCTGAATGGCCATCCTGTGAGGACCAGTCCTATCTGCAACTCAATGATGTGCTTTGGTATCTTTCTTTTGAAATCTAATTCTAAACAAACACAACCAGTGAAGCAATTTTTGAACTATGTAAACAACCATTGTTGTTGGGTTCCAATGGGTTCCACCCCCCCCCCTTTACATTAGCATAGGCCAGATTGTATCGGTCTCTGACAGGAGGATGTGGAAGCAGTAAGTATAGACTATATAATGTCAAATCAATGTATGTCAGTAGACTATTTACAGTACATGTTTTTCCACAGGGTCATGGGATACAAATGTATGACAGTATAGTGACATGCTGAAGGTAAATAGTTTAGGTCTTTTGAGGAATACAGGGATGCTCTTCTCACCTCAGTTAATCCTTTTATCTTCAGGTAGCCACACAAGTATGAATCTTCCATTGTTACATGCTTAAAAGATAAACAAAATCAATAAACATGAGAATCTTGATATTCAGTGTTCAGCGTGAACTGCAGGCTACACAACTCAAACATAACGTCAATCCGTTTTAAAAAAAACCTATACTATCTTTATGACAGCTTATATGTTGCATGTTAGTTTGACGATGACAGCATATCTATCATTATTTGGGCTGTCAGATTAAGAAAATATCTAACGAAGAATTATTTATGTCAACAACAAACTGGTGATTTTAGCAGCTGTAACCTGCGCTCAGCTGTCAATCATATGACAGACCAGTAAAAGCTCGACATCAGCTGACAGCCCGTTCAGCAAAAAAAACATCCTTTAAACCACTCACCTGCAAAACGACCTCCACGTCGTAAGAATTCCCTTTGCTTTTCTGGTGGCCTCTGAATTTGGATCCACTGTACAGGAGCGACGTGACAACGCCGGGCTGCTGGGTGTTGATCGGCGGTAGTGGGATAAGCGAGGCCGAGGACGGGAAGGCCATAGCGGGGGTGTTGCTGAGGTATCTGGCAGGGACAGGCATGGCTCTCGGATCGCGGGCTTCACGCCGACCGACCGCGGGTCAGTGGCCGTCCGGGCGACAAACTAAGCGGGGGTCTGAAGAGAGCACGACCGGAGCAGTCCACCAACATTCAGATTCCTCCAGGCCTGTTTACTGTCTAGTAAGCCAGGCGCCCAGCTCCCAGAAAACTATGTGGACTTCGACGCGGCGCCATTGGCAGCAGCATCCGCCCCTCTCATTAGCCCATGGGTTTCACTGGCCTAAGAACTCAACGGCCATTGGCTCATTTTGCGGAAGGCTTTGTGGGACGTTCCGAAATGTAGTTTTTCGCTGATAAAGACGTCCTCTTTACGGGCAGAGAAGAGCCCATTTTAAAACTACACTTCCCAGCGCAAAATCATATTAAAAATAAATAAATAACCAGCTGTCAAAAACGCGGAAGGTCAAACGCGCATGGTTAAGAATACTGAAGCTGTTTTGAAAGCTCGGTGTGTTGTGAACGCAAATGACTGACCTGTTCGGTACTCGGTTTGCCCTCAGTGATTTTTAATAAGATAAATCTTAGTACTGTACCTACAGCACATGGTTAGCCTATAGCTTGTCGATTGCTATTGGTTACCCCCGAACTCCGTATTTATTTATGTATGCAGCTTCCACTACAATGTTGAAAGGTATTGTGAGACTATCTACTTGCTTGAGACATGGCCTTTCACCTCACAATGTGCGCCCAGGTCAAGTGTCACTTCTTTCTTTGAGGCACAATCCATATTCTACTGCTAGTCCAGCAAGTGCTACCGCAGGTAAGATTATTTATACCACATTATTTGTCACCATGCACAAATGTATTAAAAATGCTCGTTTACAGGTTGCATCAACGTTTTATGACAATCTGTCTGCCATTCCATTACAGAGAGGAGGAAATTTTATAAAGATGTCAGCATATCACAGGGAGAAGGTATGTTTCACAAAGTAAATTTAATTATATTTATTAGGTCTGCTAAAGCGGGAGTATCACGCCATGACTTGCTAGCTGGGTCCTAGCTGGTCCATAGACCAGAGCTACTATACATTGCCTATAAATAAACCAAAATAGTGTCTCAAATACACAGAATCAACCTTGAATAACAGTCTAAAAACTGTTTGCCCCTTGTCAGCTGCACCTGATTAGGGCCAGGGTTAACCCTCCTGTAACCATGGCAACCTAGGCCTTGATTGACAAATTGACAATGCCATGTAGTGACATAATCACACAATAAGGAGGCTCAAATGGCACTTACAGTAGCTCATAACGTGTACAGTGGATTTTTATGAAACAAACACTTTGCAGTTTGAAAGAGGATAATTTAAGCTTTCCCTACAGCTGCAAGGTTGGTGAGTTTAGTGTTGTTTAATACAAGCAGATCGGAAATGCAATTTGGATCAATGTGATGTCAATGGATAATAATTTAAAAAAATCTAGTCTTGCAATTGCAAATTGCAGCTACTAACATGTCATACAGTAAGTAACATTGCTAATGATACTAGGTTTTAACATTTACATTATTATTTGTCCAGGTGGCCTGTACGAGATCAACCTGGACCGCAGGAAACTGAAGACGCCGGGAGGGAAGCTGTTCACAGTGTCAAACGAACCTCTGGCCATTGCTGTAGCAACAGAATGGGATGCTCAGAAGGACACACTGAAGTTCTACACCATGCACATGGTACAACCATTGGCTTTAATGTGTGTGTGTGCGTGTGTGTGCGTGTGTGTGTGTGTGTGTGTGTGTGTGTGTGTTTTTAAAATTGCATCTTTTATTTATTTCAGACCACTCTGTGTAACACAGCGCTGGACAATCCAACTCAACGCAAGGAGGACCAAATGATCAATGCTGCTCTCAAGTTCTTGGACACTGATACTGTCTGGTATGCTAGTTTATTTTCTTGCTTTTGCAATCCTAAACTCTGTATTGTGCACATTTGCAGGATTAGATGAGTGCACACTTAGGTAATCCCCCCTCCTCTCAGATGTTTGGCGAATATGAATATTTGCCTGAGAGGTCGATTGTTCTGCCAATAGACATTTAAATAAAGTATCTTTTTTTAGAGCTTAAAAACAAGTGTGGATGTTTTATTATTTATTGGTATACATGCAGCATTGTCTGTGGTTGCAGTGGTTGTAAATATTTGTAATTGGCACTCTTTCTTTGTAGTTACAGAGTGGATGAGCCATCAGGTTTGGTTGAGCTACAGAAGAATGAGTGGGACCCTATACTGCACTGGATTGAAAACAGGTCAGTTGCCTATTATTACTATACAACTAGAAAAGTGCGCTCCTCCTTGTATAAATGTATAGACCATTCAAATGGAATCTGCCCCAAAGGCTACATGCAATTTAAATGCCTAAATTGTCCTTACTAATGTTGCTTATAATGTTTTGTAGTTGAAGCTAAACACATAAGTTCTTCATTGAGCTGTACTGTACTTGTACTGTCCATCTGCATGTGCATCCAATAAATCAGTCCCACATTAAATACTTAAAAATAGTCATCATGAATCATACGTAAGCTAAGAACCGTGGAATATATAACTATGTGTATAGAGTGCTATGTCTACATAAAATGCTATCTAAGTTACATAAGTTGAGCCTGTAGCGGACCCAGCTGGCCATGAAAGGTTGAAGACTGACTGATGATTTTAAGTTGCTTTATTAGTGCATCACCGTACAACTAAAATAAAAGAAAAACATAATATGCATCATTAATCAGACAATAATCAATGAACGACATATATAAGCACAAGCTGTTCACTTAAACCATATTTACATAACCAATAAAATCCATACAGTGCAGATATCAAACTCAGTATGAAAACAATAAACATCAAAGAATGTAACAAGACCATCGGACCATAATAAACAAAAGATGTTCACCATATCCCCTTTCCAGCTGGGTGCTAATTGTTGAGTCAGTGTGTCCATGGTTTGTTCCAATTCTCCTTTACGTTTGTACGTTCCATTGCCTTTACTTTGGCTCCTTTCCATCCATAATCAACAAATGTTTGTCCTTGTGTCTCTGATGCTCAACCATGGAGGACTGTTTTAAACCAGTCTCCACCTCCACAGCTGAGCTACCTGTGTTCCAATCACGAATTATCCTTAGCTAGACCCATGTCAAATTAAAGGGCCAGCATGTAAACACTTCCTGAACATCACAATAAAAAGGTATACTGCGGGTCCGTTACAGAGCCTATGCATACACCTGTAAGGTCGTCGAGGCTACGGCAAGTGCTGCAGGCTAAGATGGAGTCTGACGTGACTATAATTATCATCCAAATGGATCATATAATATTCATGTGATGCTGTATTTAATGGACAACAGGGCATGATGTAATAACAGCTACAGCTGCTTGTCTGT
The DNA here is from genome assembly GCF_963924005.1 of Protomyctophum bolini. Classification (NCBI taxonomy): domain Eukaryota; kingdom Metazoa; phylum Chordata; class Actinopteri; order Myctophiformes; family Myctophidae; genus Protomyctophum; species Protomyctophum bolini. The sequence continues at coordinate 21,389,487 of NC_137879.1, read as the reverse complement.
CTTTCACAATTCCACTGCCTGCAGATATGATGTTGTCATCGGCTCCTCGTCTAGTATATTAGGTCCTGAGATTCCCGAGAGGACCAAGGACAAATTCCGACAGCACCTCAAATCTTACAACTTCTGGTCCTTAACAGGTAAAACATAATTTGCAAAACAGATAAACAATATAGACATTGTTGAAATATAAGATGAGATAAGTTTGTGTGTGAATTAATCTTGAGGCTTATAGTCGGGGGATATTAATAAAATCTGGGAATACATTTCTTCACCACCAGTGTAAGGGTGTCTACTGAAGCCCACCACACACCGTCTGCGACCGTGTGCGGCGCGTTGCTGCGCGGCCCCGCGCGGCGCCGCCTGGAAAATAGAACTGTGTTCTATCGGCGCGCCGGGCGGCGCGGCTCCGCGCGGCGGACGGAGCCGGTGTGCGTTAGGTTCATTGAAAATAATGGAGGCGGCTGTGTGCGCCGCGCGGCGCCGCGCGGGGGACGCAGCCGGTGTGTCGGGCTTAACATATCTCACATTTGGCCATAGCCACTTTGCCCAAATGTGCTGTCCTCATCACATTTGTGATGACGGCTATGGTCGTTTTTCGTGCAAAACTAATGTTCGGAATGGATTTAGAATCATGAAAACCCCCTAGTTTGACACGTCACATGCTACTTAAAGCATAATGTAATTTGGAAAATGTTGCCTTTATATTGGTTGTTGATGGTACCCCAACTTTCAGCAGCTGTCAAAAATTCCCCTAGGGTGGTTAAATAGAAACCAAGTAAGTAAGTAGACACCTTTACAAACACATTGGTGAAGAAAATTCTTGTTAAATGTATTACCAAATTTGACATTATTCTTTTAATATTCCCTGACTATAGAACACCGAAGTCCTGACGTCACTGTCGGCAGAGGGTGTCAGTCCCCAGGTTCATGTATTTTTTATTTGCATTGAAATCCCCATAGGGGGATTTTAGATCTCTTCATATAAGAACTGTGTTCGAAAAATAAACCGATCATCCCAGCCTTTTCACTCATATGGATATGAAGCATCGACTGTAGGTGGAAATGTACAAATATACCCAAAGAGTAACAAAATAAGCTGATTCCACAGCCTTGTAGCTGAACTGGGGAAGGGGAGCGTTTGATTGCTTTACAAATGCATGCCGTGCGGGCGTGTAAGCACCGCCCGGCTCATACGACTGTGAATGTGTGGCTCCAGGCAGCCCCGTAAATACATCAAGCGCATGAACCTGTGTACTGGCGCCCTCTACTAAAAGTGACGTCAGACTTCGGTGCTCTATTAAAGCCCATATTGAGTGAAGGGTGTGTTTTTAAAGAAGTGACAACTTTTTTAAAAAAATGCTTTTTTTCCCTAGGTCTTGAGTATGTGATTACGCAGCTAAAGTCAGTTGTGCTGTCCTTTGGGTTGATTGACAAACACTTAACTGTGGAAGAGGCTGTGCTGCTTTCCAGACTGGAGGAGGAATACCAGGTAGTAGAATAGGGTCATGAACTAAGTACCTATACCTAAATGGTTGTACTGTGTTATATTTTATATCTACTTATGTGTTTTGTATTATTTAAGATTGCGAAGTCTCACGCAGATTTAAATGCATTTAAATGTGCTACAGGTGTGTGTGTGTGTGTGTGTGTGTGTGTGTACCAGGTTTGCCTCTGCAGTAGGGGTCGAATTAGAATCGTGATTCCTGTTATGAATGATTCAAAATCGATTCAATTTTTTATTTTTTAGATTTTTTTCTTCTGGTTACAGCTACAGGAGTTTTCACTACATGGTGTTTGTGATATGAAATGTAAGCTTACCCTAATCACAGTAAACATCATTCAGTCATTCTCAAGTTACTGTAGTCACTTCAGTTCAAGACTGGAGTAGATTGTGATGAAATCCTATGTCTTGAATCGAGAATCGTTTTTGGATTGAGAATCTGAATCGAATCGTGGGACACCCAAAGATTCACAGCCCTACTCTGCAGTGTTCTTTGTTTGAATAATCAATACCTCACTACTATCTAGTTAGCTGACTGACAAGTACCAACTCTTTTGCCAAAATATTTCAATTGATATATAATATCAACTTTGTTCAAATTTGTTTCCCCCCCAAAATTGATTGAAATCCACGTTTTTAAATAACGTTCAAATAATGTTTATTATGCATAGAATGGGTAGACTGCGTCCTTGTGGATTGGAGAAATTAAAAACGTTGATCTTTAACTATTACCGTACTCCACATAGAGATTCCTCTCTTGTGTATATTTTGTTCCAATGTGCTTTGCTGTGTTCCCTATACAGATTCAGCATTGGGGAAACGTTGAGTGGGCCCATGACTATGACATGTACGAGCTGAGGGCGCGGACTGCTGCTGGAGCTCTGTTAGTGCAACTTTCATCTGAGAGTTCCTCTGTCAAACGAAAACTCCTACAGGACTGAGCAGGATTACGAACCCTGTTAGTGTGTGTAAAATCTAGTAATGGTACCTGAGAAAACATAATCTGCTGCAAGAAACATGCTCAGTGGTGTCATGGCTTTTGTACAGCGGTTACAACGCACATTTCATGTTTTCTTCAACCAAGCAAGCATATACTGTGTAAGAATGGAATGCAAAAAACCTCATTAACACAAAAGTTTACATGTGTAACTTGCCAGCCAAGCATCGGAATTATCAGCATGTTTTCTGGTCTGATTTCTCTCTACCAAAACAATAAATGGTCTCATCTGTTCTGGACCTCACTGAACACTGTTCTTCTCTATGATCTGTTAAACAGTTCAGCCATCTTCACCCCAGAAAAAACAAAACTTTGTATTTTATCAGCAGAACGGACCATATGTACTTACCTGTCTCCAGCCCTGAATCGCTACCCACATAAAATAGGTTCTGGCGATTCAGACGAAATTAAATTTCATTTGTCAGACTATACCACATGTGGAGGCCACCAACTGTGGCATATTTTTCTCTAAGGCTAAGTCATGTTGCTGTGAATCAGTTCTCTGTCATCTGTGGCATTTTGGACACGGTTTGTGGGAACAGTGATTTGAGGTTGGAATGTTAATTCCCTGTCTGCGCTGTGTCATGTCTCAATACTGTAAACAACGTATGACATTTTAATAGTATCTCATGCTAATGTATTGAGTACTATTAAAGTCATACTAATTGGCATATAAATATCCATAATGTGTTAGTTTAATCTACTACATATTTAGTTAATTTGTACTGTTATGCACAACAATCATCATGGATTTCTCAGTGGTTTGTCATTCAAAAAGCAAAAATTATCTCATGCAAATGGAAGGTGCTGATGTGAGGAGAAAATATTCAGTCCATACGCTGAGTGAGCTTACCTATCATCTTCAGGTAGTATACATACATTGTAATGGAATTAATATCCTGACTGACAAAGCCCAGTTGTATTTAAAATGTCTCAGCGTCATCGTATTGTCACTTGTTTTTTACAAAGTTGTTGCCACAGTGCAGTGGCACCTAGAAAATGCATTGATGTCTGCAAACCTGCAAATTCCAAATATCAGTTTTGATCAGAAATGTTTAATTAAAACATTGATACATTGGATTACCCGGATGTTTCATGCTGTTCATTTGTTAAAATAAATCAAAGGAAAAGAAAAAGAAAAAAAACGTTCGGCGTGGAGTTTCTATTGATCTTCCTTATATATATAATATCAAAGCCAAGGATTCCTTGGCTTTGATGCCATTATTTACATGGCCAGATTCGCATGATGGGTCTCTTCAGATATCCAATCACGTTCAGAATCGGGATTCATTGGCCAATGACGTCGTTTGGTGGGCGGAACATGCTCTGTGCACTTCCCAAAGATATCATCCCATGGATTGACTTGTTTGTTGTCGAGCAAGATGGAGTTCCTCTTGGGAAATCCTTACAGTACCCCGGTGGGGCATTGCATTGGTATGTATCCCGCTACTTCAGAAATTATGTTGAATGCCATTTAATATATTATACCTGGTCTGTAATGTATATAACCTGGTTGCCATGGTGTTTAACTGTGTCAATGAGTTCTTCCTAACTGTCGAGCCACGGTTAGCCTCCCAGCTACTTGCTAACGTAACATTATCTGTCATCGAGCTAGATTATAGTTCATAACGAGCAGACCGGCGATGTTGTTTTCTGACATTAGTCAGGCAGTTAACGTACGGTCCTCTGTGATCAGTCCAAACGCAGCCATCCACCCAAAAGCAAACTGCTGCCTTGAATGACAGCTGAGCTAACGTTAGCCAAGCTAGTTAGCAACAATATGTATATAGCGTTCCAGATAGTTATATGAAATGTTTTCAACATGATAAATTAACTTTTTGGTTTTCAGAGAGGGCCACCGATGGCTCTCTTCAAAGTGAAGACTGGACCCTTAACATGGAAATATGTGACATCATCAATGAAACAGAGGATGGGTGAGTATCCATGGAGAATCAAGTGATTTTCCATAATGGTATTGATTAACTGTAGTGGTGCTTGATTTATGCTAATTGTATTGACAGCGCAAAACTGCTGCGTGGAAGACAGTCATTACTTTGTCTCAGCTGGGCCCTACAATTATCTGGCTGGCCAGTCACTATAGGTTTTCTGGTGGATTTTTCACAGGCCAAGTTCTTATCTCACTTCTCCCAGCAGCATTAACCTTGTGCAAGAAGAAAGTTGTTGTATGAAGTCCATGTCTTGTTTGATCAGTGGATGTGGATGATAACTGGGTTAGGCAAATCTCTGAACAGAGGAATTGCACTTTTCGTCTTGCTGTGGAATTGGCCTAATATTTCCAATTCACAAAGTCACATTGTACTTAATATAAGATTGTTGTACATGCACAACTTGAAGCATTATTTCTAAATATTCCCATCTGATATTTTACTATGTAGAAAGGTCAGTGTAAACACTAAGGGAGAGAATGATTAACAGCTCCAGCTTGTGTTTCACTCTGCATTCTTATGGCGAACTACACCAATGCCTGTCATAAACACTGCCAATTATTTTTATTTTTTTGTTTGTTGTAAAAAGCCTTATCAATTCATTTGATGGCTTTGATCAAGTGCAACATTGTCCTAGACCTAGTCTGTCTAGTCTCACGTGTGTGTGTGTGTGTGTGTGTGTGTGTGTGTGTGTGTGTGTGTGTGTGTGTGTAGGCCAAAGGATGCCATCAGAGCAGTGAAGAAGAGACTGAATGGCAACAGGAACTACAGGGAAGTGATGCTGGCTTTGACGGTGAGTGAGTGGGAGATGACATCATTATTATGATGTCATTATCATAACAGCCAGGGTCATAACACAGATTTATTAGTATTATGGTTGTTCTTAATCATAAAGAGAGAAATAATATTAATTCTTCCACTGAGGCTCTATAGGTACATTAAAATATGACCACACTGTTTAACAGTATTTTAAAGGTTTCGATAGATATCATTCACTATAACTTGATGGGAATTGGGATAGGAAGTTGAGAATGTGAGATAAAGGGCATTTGTTGGTTGTATTCATTCCTCTAACATTAATCTAACTCTGTTATAGTGTGAAAATCGTCCCACGTGGGTTACATTTCACTGTGTGAGAAGAACTTGTCTGACTAGTTTTCTATTTTTGTGCATTATACCAGTAAGCATTTTCTGAAACTCTCATTCCCTCCCTACCTTTGTACCTCTCTCCCCTTCAGGTCCTTGAGACATGTGTGAAGAACTGTGGCCATCGTTTCCATGCCCTTGTAACCAGTAGGGACTTTATCGATGGGGTGCTTGTTAAAATCATCTCTCCTAAAAACAACCCTCCCACCATTGTACAAGACAAAGTCCTCGCCTTGATTCAGGTATTGTTAACATAATGTAGTAATTACCCCATGTAAATGATTCGTGTCAGTCAAGTACATGTGCGGTGTCGTGCACTGTCTGAAAAGTCAACAGTATGAAAATAAATAGGAGCTTGTTATGCTTAGGATAGTTGTGGGGTGTTGCTCCTGTGAAGAGATGGGTTACGACTTAGCCACTGACTTGTAGATTTTGAGATGAGAGTTGTGGAAGCAGACCCTATGTGTTTGATACTACACACGTGAAACTAACAGAGCCGCGGGGGTTGTCCTGTTCTATGATCCACAAGCAGAGCCTCAGATGATGTATTGTACAGTGGCTGTATAGCAGCCAGCAGAAAGTCTCTAGTTACTGTTCTAGCTCAGGTAACCTTGGTAGGCTCAGGTGGGCTGCTCTTATTTCCTCCAGGGAAGCTATGAACATGCTTCCCAGATAGATCTGTGGCTGAGAGGCAAGCAGAATTAGGTACAACTCAAATTTACAATATATTTATGCACCGCCATAACCTATAAAGATGTATTATGATTCTGTGGTAATGCAGTGTAATGGTAAATGTTGCTATGTCAGTGCATTTTACTCTACATTTCTTGACTCAAGTTGATGTGAATTCATGTCGAATGTCATGTTTTTATGTTCTGTGTGGACCCCAGGAAGATTAGCTGCTGCTATGCACCAGCTAATGGGGATCCTAATAAAACTCTAAAACTGTACTTACCTTAGTCCAGCACCAGACAGGAACTGGATGTGCGCTAGCCACCTGCTTTTTAATGAACGGAATAAGACATTACCAACTATTTCACACCAAAACATGATTACTTCAAAAGAGTCTCTGACTCTCTAGAATTTAGAGTGGAATTAGGTCTGGGACAATATGTGATGTACAGTATAACGCAGGTTTGAGGTTGAGCTAAATTATCTTTTTTCTTTTTCATGCTTAAAGCAAACATAAAAAGTCCAGCAGGTGAATTTGGATGAGACAGAAATCTCATCCAAATTCAATTCTAAACTCATTCAATGTCTCTGATCTTGTACTGGTAAATAGCTGTCCTCTGCTCCTACTCTCTTCTAGGCGTGGGCTGATGCCTTCAGGAGTAGTCCAGACCTCACAGGCGTTGTTCACATCTATGAGGAGCTGAAGAGGAAAGGCATTGAGTTCCCCATGTCAGACCTGGAGACACTGTCTCCCATACACACACCTCACCGGGTAGGGGCAGCCTTTCACTGTCTCCCATACACACACCTCACCGGGTAGGGGCAGCCTTTCACTGTCTCCCATACACACACCTCACCGGGTAGGGGCAGCCTTTCACTGTCTCCCATACACACACCTCACCGGGTAGGGGCAGCCTTTCACTGTCTCCCATACACACACCTCACCGGGTAGGGGCAGCCTTTCACTGTCTCCCATACACACACCTCACCGGGTAGGGGCAGCCTTTCACTGTCTCCCATACACACACCTCACCGGGTAGGGGCAGCCTTTCACTGTCTCCCATACACACACCTCACCGGGTAGGGGCAGCCTTTCACGCAAACACACGCAGCATATGCTTTATGCATCTGACGACATCTAATTGAGGGCATTTTAAATTCATGTAATGAGCCATTATTGCCATATTCTATAAGATGGATAAGATATGAAAATGCAATTACACTAATTGTGCAACCGCGTGCGTGCGTGTGTCTGTACAATTTAGGCATTTAGCAGATGCTCTCTTAATCCAAAGCTATTTACAGTAGGCAAGAACAACACGTGGTAATACATCAAATACATAGAAATAGTCATCAAGGATCATAAGCAAGCTAAGAGTAAGAACCTTAACATCCGTCTTAACAGTAGAGTATCTGTAAAATGAAACTCTTAATGTTACTTATCTGTGTCTCTTCTTTAAAGCCAGCATCTGCTCCGGAGGGGGAGTCAGCCCTTCAGAAGTACAGTGCCCCCACACAGCCTCCACCTCCGCCGCAGCCCCAGCCCCAGCCTCAGCCTCAGCCCCCGCCCCAGCCCGCTTTGCACACTGTCCCCCCAGCCTACGCCACCCTCCCTCAGGTCCCAAACATTCACGCATCTGGCTCTATCAACCCCACGCCAGAGCAGGTACGATGGGACAGCGCGGTCCCACTACTGTGAAACAACGCATGCCTGTTAGCAGTTAGCACAGTCATTTTTAAAAATCATAAGGGGGTAAAAATCTTCTTGGGCCTAACTGCTGTTGTGTCGACGAGACCACACATTCTATGTAATAATATTGCTATACTCAAGGGACACCCTTGATCTAGAATTTGTCTCCTATGCCCTCCAGATTTGCCGGCTGCGCAGTGAGCTGGACATTGTGCGCGGGAACACCAAGGTGATGTCAGAGATGCTTACAGAGATGGTACCGGGACAGGAGGACCCTTCAGACCATGAACTGCTTCAGGTTAGACCCAACTCTTCCTGAAGAAGATCCTAAGGGATCGAAACGTTGAGTCAAATAAACCAGTGGAGCTGAGTTTTCATACCAGTGTTGCGGACTCTATTTTTTCCTCTTGTACTGCCTTTTGTCCAGCACCTGGGCTAGAGTGGAGGTGCATGCTCTATTTCCTTTGTTAGACCCAACTCGCTCTCTGTGTGTGTGTGTGTGTGTGTTCCAAAAGAAAGTATACATTTCAGTTCGGAACATTGAAAGCAATGAAAGCAAAAAATATATATATTCCAGAGGCCACTAGAGGCTGAAATGAATTGTTTACGTGCAATCGTGCATTGATTTTTGTGTATTTAGGAGCTGAACCGGACCTGTAGAGCCATGCAACAGAGGATAATGGAGCTCATCTCCTGTGTCTCCAATGAGGAGGTCACTGAAGAGTTGCTCCATGTTAACGATGACCTCAACAACATATTCCTACGCTATGAGAGGTTAAAACACCCCCCTTTTTAATACAGATAGAAGGAATTCTGATGATGCATGTTAGCAAGTACTTAATGTGTTTATTTTTTGCCCGTTTTTTGTTCTTTTCCTCCATCAGGTACGAGCGGTTTAGGTCAGGGCGGTCTTCTGTTCAGGGTGCCAACAATGGGGTGAGTCACCTTTACTTCAGGTGGTTAAACATCCAACGGCCACTTGCACAGTTTCATACAATCTGAACGCTTCCTGCTACCCTGTTCTGTGTTGCTGTTCCTTCCCTCACTGCATGGTGTTCAGCAAATGTTTTCTTTCCTTTTCTTGGTCATTCTTTTGTGTCCACTGTTATAATTAGGGCTTCAAACCCTGTTTTGGCCTCAGTGGTTAGTAGATTTGCCAGCAAATTTAATCTAGCGAATTTGATTACAATTAAACTACTTGTTCTACCAGTCAGCTTGACCAGACCTCCTAATGAGGTCTGGTTAAATAATAGATTTGTTTGGGGGGAAATGCATTACTACAAGTGCTATTGGTGCTATTACTAGTAGTTTTTAAACGAATTATTTAAAAACAAAACACACTTCTTCAAGGTTATCTTTATTTGTCTCCCTTGGGAGAAATTTGTCTTGGAGACAGAGTCACAGCTGCATACAAATAACAGACATGTTCACATACGAAAAGAAAAAACACCGTGGAACACCCACATACACAAAACAGAGATATTGCACACATTCCCTTGATAAAGTGCAACTATAGTCATTAAAGTGCATTCGGCAATCCCTGATTGAGCATTTTAGTTGACAGGGGAACAAAAGAGTGTTTAAATCTATTATATACACATCGTGGAGTTCTATACCGCCTACCGGATGGCATTAGCTCGTACTCTCGGTACAGTACATGCAAGGGGTCAGATACAATATTCTGAGCCTGTCTCACCACTGCTTGTTCAAAGATGGTCTGGGGAGTGATGGGTGGGGTGGACATGCCCATGATCTTCCCAGCCATGTTTGCTAGCCTATTTACTTGAGACTTGTATTTCACAGTTAGATTGCCAAACCAGCTGGATATACCGTATCTTAGGATTGACTCTATACTAGCTCTGTAAAAGGTCAACATGATATTTCTACTGACTCCAAAAAGCCTAAGTCTTCTGAGAAAGTGTAGACGTTGGTGTATCTTAGAACACAGTGTTGTAACATGCGTGTGCCAGCTCAGGTCCTCATCGATCTGTACTCCCAGATATTTATATGAGGGGACCTGTTTGATGTTATTAACACGTTGGAACCGTAGGACAGGTATACTCGTCCTGAGTAATTCATTTTGCGGCATGCACTGGTCTCGCACGACGAGCAGGCTCGTCTTAAGGCGTTTAATATCGCTAGAACATTGCCTCGCTGTGTTTCATTTTTTGAACGGCTCCGTTTGCTACAGTATGCACCATTGCTAGGGCCCCGAAAAAAGCCTGCAAAGTTGTCCTAAAACAGAAGCCAAAGCGCTGTCCGTGGTGTTGAACAGATGTTCGGGGGTCTTTTCTGATTATCTGGGGAGCAAGATGGGAACATAGGCATTTTCTAGAGCATGTATGGACCTCATTTTAGCTCTGTAGCATTGATGCTTTTCTTTAGCATCACAAACGGAAGCGCATCATAGTGGAATGGCCAGAAATGCGCCATATCACCTTCGTCCAGCAGGTGGCACTCAATGTGTGAATCGGAAAGTAATTGGTAGAATAATCACTAAGAAAAGAATGCATAACTGCAGCTCTAGTTACCATGTACCTCCTGTGACACTGTAGGCGGGTGGTGGTTTCTCTCCCTGATTTGATTTCACTATCAGCTGTCTAAATCTGCATGTGATGTTGCTGCTCATCCTGTTCAATGTCATATGTTGTGTTCACACGGGCAGACGCAAAGACAATGAGAATATCATTTGGAGCAGTTACTGTACATGCATCATTGTGTCTTTGCATGGTCATGTCGCTGGCTTCCATTGACTATGAATGGTAGACTATATCTTTGCATCTGCCCGTGTGCTGGCGTCAGGCCAACCCAATGTCTTCCAACACGGCATGTTAATGGTATTCATTATTTGTTTGTTTTTTCCTTTCTGTTTTTGTGTGTCTTTTTTATGGCTAGCTGAGGCAGGCAAGTATGAATGTCTTGTCACCCTCCCTCGTGCACTACGTATTTTCTGTATTTTGGCCCCAGAGGAGCTGTTAAAACAAGGCTGGATAATATGGGTTCTTCCTCCACCAATATGATTTGCCCCTTATAGCATGTTTTGACCAAGCTGTCCCCATTGTAAAAGACCCAGAGGCAGATATTGATTGACAGTTGGTAATGGAATACAAGCTTTTTTTTGTGTTGGAAATTGGAATAGTACATACTGTCATAGTCACTGAGATAATAGTCACTGAGATAATCTCTTATGTTCTGCCTTTGAGTTATGTTAAGTGATAAGCCACAGCTTATGAGTAAGGCTTAATTTATACTTTGTCACACAAACCTTTCGGTAACATTTTCAACAGAAGAAACCGTCAACGTGACCCACATCAATGATTTTTAATATTGTCATTTTTGTTGAGCGAAAGGGTCGTGCAATGAAGTACCAATTAGCCTAAAGTACCCTAGTGTTCCTCCTATCCTTTCCCTCCCAGTGCTCTTTAGCTTCTTAAGGGGTATTTAATATATGACCAACACCCCCCAGGGCATAAAGCTTTCAGTTAATAATGCAGCAGTACCCTGCCAAGAATGTCAGCAGATTTCATGGTCTTACATCACTCTAAACTACTGTCACACCCCTGTTCTGTGAGCAAATACTTGAATGTATCTCAACTCTGTGTGTAATTCAGCAATATTCTTCACTGCCACTGTCAGCCCCCTTAAGAAAAACTGTTTCATAATGAGCTTTGTTTGTCGTTTAAACATTTTCATGCTTTCCTGGAATTAACCAGTAAATATTAATGTGAATGTATGCACATGCCCTTATTTATTCATTTTTACTACACGCTTGGGAGTGTTTGCATTTATAAAGCACGGTTAAGGTACTTCCTTGCATAAAGATAATTATTTTGCTGAACTTGCAGCCATTGTCCCTAATAAATATTCTCTTCTCCTCCATTTCAGGGGTACAGTAATACCTTTAGTCTAGGTGTCATACCCTTTTTGAAGTGACCGTCATTCCCCAACTCTGTTTTGTGCCAGGTGTTGAGTGAGGCTACAGAGGACAACCTGATTGACCTGGGCCCAGGCTCTCCAGCTGTGGTCAGCAACATGCCCAGCACCATGCCCAGCACAGCTCCCAGCAACCTGCCCCCCAATCTCATCACTCAGACGGCCGGGCCCTCTTCCCCTTCTTTGGCTTCACGCCTGGCTGGCCTCGGTTTGTAACAACACCCCTTGTTACCAGCAAGTAGCTAAAATGTAATTTGTGAGGTAGTGATTTGATGATGTCATCAGAGAGGGACCCTCTGAAGAATAACCTAATAATCTTTTCATTATTTTCTGTTGCACTTAACTCATATGATTTTGGGAAAAGAGCCAGGCCACTGTGACGGTCCCTACAAACCCGGAGCGTGACTAATGAGCAGTCCCAAAACACAAATTCATTCATACATTCATACTTTTCTTTTCATTTCATACTTCAAAACTAATTAGGCCACTTTATGGCCTCATGTTCTGTGTGGATGTACTCATGACACAACAGCAGTTAAAATTAATGCAAATTAATCACACGAAATGAACGCTCCTGGTGTTGAAGGACCTTGACTCAGCCCATTACTACTGTTATCAGCTGCTTGTGATGTTGGTCACCTAAGATCTGATGGATGAATTTATAAGCTAAATTGAGACCCCTGATGTAGCCTATAATGTATTGATCAGAACTTTAGATACATAAAAACACTTTTTTTAAAAATTGGGTGATTGAGTACATTTGTTAAACTTTATTTAACCAGTAAAAAACACATTGAGATGGAGTCTCTTTTACAAGTGTGAACTGGCCAAGAGGCAGAAACAAAATTACACTTCAATGCTACATGTTACATGTCAATTTTCACAACAGCCAAATAATACATCCATGACATAACTCAAGAAACCTCTATATAAAGTCTACAACAAATCTCCAACAATGGTACCCAATGACCGGGTGCAAGAAATTGCGAACAAGAGTATATACACAATGTACATTTTAAAACAGGAAAAAAAGGGCCTATGCAAAGGCTAGTAGCCTACACGTCCGAACATGTGCAGGTGTTGGACTGTACATTTAAGATGACTCTTTTGAAACTTCTCAAAGGATTTTTTTAGGACAATTTTAGTCTGGTTTGCAGGTCATTCCACGACCAGGGCCCAAAGAAAGCAAGACACTTTTTACCCCCCTCAGATTTGAAGGCTGGCATTAGAATTCTGTAACAACATTCTGTAACAATATTATTTTGCTAAAAACTTAACCAATTAATTTATCCTAATTGCCTATAATACATGAGGAAGAAAGCGCACATTTGCTGCTTGCCTTGTACTATCACATTCTGCTTTTGGATGGTACCACCAACTTTTGTTGTTTTTTGTTTAAATCTGTTCAGACATGGGTTCAGATAGTGTAAGTGGCACTTTGAGTTCCCTGCCCAGCTGCAAACCTCCCCCAGCTGCCCAGGATGACTTTGACATGTTCGCCCAAACCAGAACTGGAGTTGTGTCTGAACCATGCAAGACGTAAGTAAGGCTAGGCAATAAATCACCTTCTCAAAGTAATTCTGCACAAACTCCTCTCTGTCCCAAATGAAAACGACCATTCATTGCCATATGACTATAACGACTTATGTCCATGTCTGTCACTTACCAGGGCTTCTGTGGAAGACGGCATTGCCACAAGTAGCCTTCCCCCCACTCTGGACATACGACAACCAACCATTGGAGGGGTGAGTCCTCAACGAAGCAAGCTTTCCCACATAGGCTTCTCTTTCATCTTTTATATTCACTATTGGCATCACTTCTAGGCAAACGCTATCATTTCAACATGCATACTGTGTGTGTGTGTGTGTGTGTGTGTGTGTGTGTGTGTGTGTGTATTGTATGAGTAAGTACTGTATACACGCAGTGTGCTGTAACATCATCAATCTGGCATTTTTTCCACATGCGCTGTTTGTTGACTACTGCGGGTTAAATGTCTTTTGTTTAGCCTTCAAGGCTTGTAGTAATTTTCATTCATACATTTTTATTTGATTTTTGGATTATTTTATTATTTTTTGTTCTGTAATCTTGGAAAGGTAAGAAGAAAGACTGTTTGCACTATAAAGGCTTTTAGCCTCTTGCTAACTATAGAAGTTGCTGTACTGTAGCAAAGCAAATGCTATTTCATTAATACTACTTTTTGTTTGAATGAAGACTTTAGTCCCAGTAGAATTGCATGGCTTTGAAATATTTAACCTTCAGCTTTCACTCTACTGACCTGTAGCAAGGCATGGAAATAATAATAAATACGGTAGTAATTTATTTTAGTTATTGACTGCAGACCGCAGGATTGAACCACTTCATGTCCAGACCAAATCCTTGGCTGACAACACAGGATCGTATAACATTTGTTTTTGTTATACACAAAAGTGGCATCCAGCACATCAATTATATTCACAAGGTCATTCCACATGCCTGGCTAGGCCGTTCAAATCACTGAGCACCAGGGATCCAGATATGGGTCAGATGTATAATGTGTTATATTGATCATGTTTTTCATGATCAATAAAGATGTCAATCAATCAAGAGCCATTTTTTCTGGTAACTAATCATTAATTGGTTAAACTTTTCTATCTCAAGAAACTACTTGCCTGGGTGAATAGTGAAATTAAGTGGTTAACTTTGGAACCCGACAGTGCCACTGCAGCCAGTTATTATATAAATGTTATTTCCTGCCCTGCTGTCAGGCATGATGACGTTGGTTTGCCCTATTTAGGCTTTCTGGCATTCCATGGCATGCCCAATTTTTTTATGTAATGTATTTGTTTTGGTGTGAGTGTGCATTGTTTGATTGATGTGGATGTCTTTATGTCATAAATCAGTGTGATTATGCACACTGTTCAAAGACTGTGGCCCTTACTTATCAAACTGTAAATACACAGATTGACCACCATATTGGCAGGGGATACTTGCCATAGCTCCACTGCAAGAACGTTTTCATACCAAAATTCCATATATTACATCGACGGTAACCATATATCCACATTTTGTATTTGACTAAGTATCGTATATCATGACAAAACTACATGTCGGACATTTGTACCAAATCAAATGCTTGGAAAAACTGTAGAGAATTCAGCGAGTTTAAGATGTTTTTACTTGTGGAGAGAACTCATGATAAATGGGGCATACATGCAATGCCGTTGCCGTTTCCTCCACCCATACAGCGTCTGTTAAGTTGACACATCAATACTCGACCATTCTTATGCTGTGATTGGCGAGATACAACCGTTTCATAAATCATAAAGGAGGCATCATTCACAGCCAAATTCTCCTTTGTACATAGTGTATTTGTTGATGACATATCATTATTTGTTTATGCTCTGTTGATTGATTGAATACATAGGTCAACAATGGAAAAGAGTCCCCAGGACATTTTAATGTCTGAATAATAAAGTATTCAATCAATCAAACATTGTATGAACCCTGTCGTGATCTGCACTGGTTTCTACATTGATAAATAATGGCCATTTTGTTCCATTAAATCTTGCTTGCACTTTTCACAATCCATTCTTAAGTTTCGTTAAGTTGACATTCAAGTTAAATTGCTTTCTATTATTTTTTTGTTTTGTTTGCTTTTTCCCCCTTTTTTTGTGGGGTGGGATATTTTCTGTTGTGGCCCTGCTGCCCCGGCCACCTGTGGCGGTGTGTGGGTGCTGCCTCCTAGGTTGCTGGAGGCCAATCCTCTGTCATGGATGACATAGAGGAGTGGCTGTGTACTGATGTGGTGAGATCATCGTGATTTTACTTCTGCCTGACTCCTTATTTGTTTTTTCTTTTCCATAGTGTGTACTTCTCCCTTCTCACCTGTTGGTTTTTAAAGTGCTAATGTAACACATTCACCTTTCCATTTCCTCACTTTGTGACCAATCACGTGTGTGTGTGTGTGTGTGTGTGTGTGTGTGTGTGTGTATATCCACTGTAGCATTTTCATTAGTTACTAACCGTGTGTTTTGTTGTAGGATGGGGTGGGGCAGAATGACTTTATAAAAGTAGCCTGTCTGTGTTTTGGTGCTCACTGGTAGATAATCGAATATGATTGTGGAAAATAATATCGACTGTTGAATGACAATCCATGTAATATGGTAAGTTTTCACACAGACGTGTAGAAGGTGCTTTCCAACAGACTATAATTGTGGGCATAGAAAACATTTATGGTTTGTGGTGTGGTATTAACATTTTTGAAGCCAACTTTGACTTTGCCATTCTGTCTATTTTGTTATTCTGACTTGGTTTTAAACTTTTTTACCTTTCTCCACAGCAAGGAGATGAGGGCGAGGAAGGAGTGACAAGTGAAGGTGAGACATGGTCGTTTTTTTTACTCTGATCATGGGCTACATTTCAGTATTTGCCATTTTATTCCCAGATGCCAAATTTCCATCATTTCTTTCCACGTTCCTTTTGCCTTCCTCTCTTCCAGAGTTTGACAAATTCCTAGAGGAGAGAGCCAAAGCAGCTGAGATGGCACCCAGCCTTCCGTCGCCACCCAATGGTGAACCAGGGGCTGCGCAGGGAACCCCGAGCCGCAAAAAGGCAGACCGTCAAGATCAGGATGGCCTCTTCGCCATGTAGACATTCACCCTCACCCTTGACCCCACCCCACACACATGCCCCTCCCCAAGCCCTACCTATGGTCTGACCAGCTCAGAAGCAACATTGTAGGACGTACTGTCACGCATCTGTGTGATGTGTTTGCACATACACACGGCATATGGTTCATTCCAGAGTGCACCATCACAAATCCTTCAGCTAAACGATATCGAGCTGCACTACACAGATTTATTTTTATCCCTTTGATTAATCTCCATGTTTCATCTTTTTTTTTTAATTAACAGTTAACTTTGTCAGTCAAAAGGGAACGACCCCCACCCCAAAAAAGCCTACAGAGGAAACCCTGCTTCTTGTGGACTTGTCTTCAGGCCAGCAACATCAGATAGCTTCTCCATGTTAAAGTCCCCCCTCCAGTTAAGTATTTACAAAAACTTTGTATGATCATTTTTTATTTTACATGGTTTTCCCACAAAAAGTAAACTAATGAAATCTGAAAAGTGGCTGGAAGCACATCTACTCATTGAACTATTCTATGAATATGGGTGACATCATACAGCCGACTCAGATTTTGAGGCAGTACAGAAAAGCTCCCCATATCGTTGTTGTCGGGCAGAAACCAAATCTTCATATTTCTTTAGTTTTTCTTAAAGGACTACTTTAGTTTTTTTCAACCAAGGTTCATGTTTTAGGTTGTTACTAGAGAAAGTAAAAGGTGAGTGTTAATTGTTTTTCATTTGCTGCTTCCTTTCGTTTTAGCGATTTTAGCCATTTTTGACAGGGCATTCGAACATCGTCCTAAATATGTATTATTTTTCAAGAAAATATGGTGATTTATTTTTGTATTATTCACTATAGTCCTACTAGACCCTAGCCTCGGTCCCAGGCTTACTTATCTGCGAAAAGAAAAGCCTGGTCACAACCTAAGGCAGAGAAGCTATCGGCGGTTGTATCCTCCGGAATATCCGTCAGATGTATTCCCCCCGGATACGATATTTTCCCGACCAATCACAACACTTGTTTCATTCGCGGAGAATGTAAACTGATTTGTAAAGCATCAACGTCATTTCCTTGGGCGATACTTCCGCTAAAATCCCGCACTTCCGCTGATAGTCTTTTCAGTTAAGGTCTTTCCCAGGGTGACTAGACCCCAAGAAATTATATCTGGCCACAAAAGATCACGGGATCTATTGAATGTGACAAACTGAAAAAATGCAATTCATTATTGAGCCTACGGCACACAGTATGGCATGAGGCATCCCCCTAGTACTTCTACCTTCACATGCAGTAGATCCTGTGATTTTGTTTTTGTGGGAAGATGTAATTTCCTGGGTTCTAGTAGGACTATAGTACATATTAATAAAGAAATTGCTGTACAATTTTGTAAAAAATGACTTATTTAGCCCCATGTTCGAATGCCCCCCCCTTCCTGTGAAAAATCGCTAAAACGAAAGAAAGCAGCAAATGAAGAAAAAATAACACTCACCTTTTTCTTTATCTAATAACAACCTAAAACTTGAACCTTTGTTGAAAAAAAACTAAAGTTGTCCTTTAAATTAATGCCCTACTACTTCAAACAAGCGTGTCACACAGAAGTAGTGAAAATAGCAGATCTACAAGCTCATGTGTTTTCTTTTCTTTTGTTTTTCTTTTAAAAAATAATAATAAAGGAACTATTTTGGACATAAGATTTCCACCCGACAGCAATGATATGAAGAATGTGAAAAGTGCACTCTAGCTGCAGTTCTGCACATGTAACAATCTGCATAGTCAACATCACACCTCCAGAGGAGTTAATCCTTCCTGTTCCCACAGAGGGATGATCAGATGAGGCAGATTACAATAGAAGTTCATTAAAGCTAACTTCTTGTAGGACCTCTGTTTTTCTGCATGCATTAATATCAACCTTTAAATATAAGTTAGTTTTGGTTTTCTTAACGAACAGAAGGGGAAAAAAATACTTGGTAGCATTAATTGTGAGATTTTATTTTTGTAGTGTCAACCCATGACATTTGCTCCATGTCATTTTAAGACTGTCAGTCTTGGTTGTTGATGACCTTCTGTTCTGGTGTTGTTTTGTTTTTAAGTAGGTCTGTCTTGTATATCTGTAAATGACATGTAGAACTGATGAGCTGTGTATTAATGATGCTGTATAAGGGAGAGGTCTGTTTATATCAGATTATGATGAAGAGATCTTGTCCTTCTGCTGGTCTTATACAGGATTTTGCAGTGCATACAGAAGTAATTTGACACACCAAGTTAAAGCTGTGTCAGAAAGGGAATAGGAAACATGTAGAGTCCAAGCTAGGGCAACACTTGCAGGCAAATGATTGACAAAAATAGAAAACAAAATAATTTTATTTTGTTATTTTTGCATTAACCTGTGTCACAGTTTTCTTAGACAAACCAAGATATAAATATAATTATTTTGCAGAGATTTCATTAGCCCACAGTTAGATATTACTTTCAGTAATGAAGTGTTGGAAGTGCACTGTGATAAGATAGTTGTAAGAGAGATCAATACAAACTAAATGCACTCAAACTATCCACATGCTGGATTATACTAATGATCATCATTATGTTGAAGACTGACATGAGATAAATAAGACTGACTTAAGGTACAGCTATTTATGCTGAATGTCGACTGTTTGACATAGAATTTTCAGG
>NC_137879.1:21360330-21365330 GCF_963924005.1 Protomyctophum bolini | reverse complement strand
GGAACACAGATTTCCGAGTCATATTTTCATTTGAATGTCGCTACTTCCAGGCCTTCCTTATAGGGACATCCTCATGGCTGACTGAGACGGGCCTAAGGATACCAACTGCAAATCAAATCTAAATGTAAACATGTCCACACAAGTGGCATTGATTGACACAGTGTGTTGATTTTTCTCTCTTTCTATTTCTATTTTGAAAGCCATTTAAAAACAGTGGCATATTTCACCCTATAACCTCGGCGGATGGGCCCCAGCAGCTATCTGCTTTGCACGATGGGGACTTCAAATGGCAAAAGGGCAGAGACTTGTGTATGTCAAAGCCCCAAGGCTATTTCACCAAACTTCATTAGCTGAAATAATTTCAGTGCAGGCTTGTCTGTATGCATGTGCTTAGAAGCACACAGTAAAATTCCTCAGTGCTAATGTGTCCATTTGTAACTGAGAGTGAACACATGCTTAACAATCAGGATATTACTGTGCATCTTGTAATCTTACATCGTGAATTCTAAAGTATGTCCAGCCCTGCATGAAACCACAGCTCAAGGAAATAGCCAGTTGTTAGTTAAGCACAGAGGAATTACACAGCCTTCCTCATAAACCAAACAAACAGATACAGTACGCTC
This sequence comes from Protomyctophum bolini, assembly GCF_963924005.1. NCBI lineage: Eukaryota > Metazoa > Chordata > Actinopteri > Myctophiformes > Myctophidae > Protomyctophum > Protomyctophum bolini. Next base: position 21,364,707 of record NC_137879.1, on the reverse strand, counting down.
TCATTAGAACACAACATTACACTAATAATTAACCTCATCCTTATAATCCCAGTCACGGCCTAAGTGAAATCCAATTACTAAACAAATGCTCAAGATTAAATGACCTATTTGTGTTTATGATTTACCTGTTATTAACGTTGCAGATCAATGGTTTCCCAATTTCCTCTAACTCCAGTTCCACACGTTCTCGCCCAGAGCGGCACATTCTGACGCTGGCTCCGACAAAGGAGCTCATGCTGAGAAGCATAAACATAATGAAGTTATCAATCTCTCAAACAAAACACATTTCCATATTCCCACCAATGGGAAATTGCTTTCTCTAAACAGGTGAAATGTTATTGTGGAAGTCCTCGAGTAATTAGAAACATTTCTGTCGAAGTGTGAAGATAAATAAATAAATTGAAATGGAGAAAGGGTCAAACAACAGATTGTTTGAATTTGTAACAGTCATTTAATACAGGGCATCCAGAGGAACACAGAGCCAGTAGCAATGTGTGTTATATTCATTGACAACAAAATATGTGCATTTACTTTTTGGGGGGCCTGCATGGGTTTAGTTGCCTGAACCCATGCAGTTGCCTGAGCCCCCCAGAACCCCCCCGCCCCCACCCACACACACACACACACACACACACACACACACACACACACACACACACACACACACACACAGCCTCGGAGCACTTTATGCTAAGTTAATTTACCCAAATATATCCACAGCATGGCAGCACCAGCAGCTTTCTATTCAACATCAACGAGTTTGTTAATGGAAACTTGCTGATCCATAAACGTGTGTGCGGCTGCAGACGTTAGCTGGAGGGGCAGTTCACATATGAATGTTAAAAACCCACAGATCAATGAGGGGCATTTGCAAGGAGGCATAAGGTGTGTTTAATTATAATTGCGTCAAGGGACTTCAGGGGGAGGGGTGGCAGTGCTGTTAAGGCAAGGCAAGGGCCCCCTGTATTTAAATAGGGTCACATCTCGGCCTCACCTTGCAAGTGTTATGCTATATTAAATGCCACTCATGTTAAGCGTGTTGAAACCCCTTTTCTGATGTAGTCAAGGCATAATATAAAGGTTAAATTGAAAAATGTCCCTTCAACAGCACAAGAACATGCCGTGATTGATCTCCCTTGTACAGGAAAATAAATGTTAGCCAGACCGATGTTTCTTTATAACTCCAGAGTTTATGAATATGATATATTATAATGGTGGAGGGATTAGAATTTAAGCATGTCAATCAAGCAGGATTTGAAAAGGTCAATAGGAAAAAAAGTCTGAGGAGAGGTGGTTCTGTGTTGATTTAAATCCAACATAATTGAGCAGAGAACAACAGCATGTTTTGACAGAATTGCTTGTCAGATATTTCCATGGCATAGTCAGAATAAACGGAGTAATCTGCCATTATATATATCATAAATCTATAGTTTTGACATTAAATTTAATGTAGTGTAAACGATTGCTCAAAGTTTTGTTGATAAGGAAAACCACTGGGATATTCTGCCCTACAAAAGCAATATCTGATTCTTGTGTGAAAAATCATTGGCCGTAATTTGGGTTTATATTTCACACTAATCTGAAATGAACCCTCAGTCTAAATGCTAAATTATACCCATCACAATACTAAGTGTTAATTTAACAAATGGATGCCTGCTTGGGGGTCAGTTTACATCATTTGAAAGTGAAATTAACAACATTCCGGATATTGCCGTATATGTAGCCATGATAACCAACAACACTTTTGGCAGAACAGGAGCCAAGCTTAATGTTTTTGTTCCACTACTTACAGCTTTTGGCTCTGTAGAGCAAGTTCTACCTTTGTAATCTGTTGATTAGATCAACGTATCCTCATTCTCAACACGGTACACCAATATTAAAATCATTACAGCTTTTAATGGAAATCTACCACATAATATACATCCGACCACAGATATACTGAGATATATATTAACAATAATATAAACATTGGCACCAGACACTCAAAATATAATAATTAATCTGAATTTGGGAATGCAATATTCAAAATTTTCATTTACACAAATCCCTATCTGGGTAAATATTGTCTTAAATATGATCTTTTTTTATTCTTCTCTTTTTACCCATCTTCATATTGTCACATATAATACCGTACCTCTGTATTGTTCATCAATATATTCAAGCGAATACAATTCCCTTTGAGGAATCACAAGTCTTTGGCTGTCTTCATTTCCCAATTTCAGTCGCAGAATTCAATAAAGGAACAACACTGAGTTTATTCTAGTTTACTCTCCTCTCACAAAGTCCAGAAGTGCAGATTAAGATGCTGGGGCTCCAGCACATGTATGGGGGGCCCTGTGGGGCCCATGTGTATGTTACCATGGGGTGGTCTAAAGCCTGGCAGGGGCAATGGAGGATCCGGAGTGGATAGGATGTAGTCGATACTAAACTTGATTTCCGGTTCTGGTTTTCCCTGACCAGGGTTTAGAATGTTGATCGGGCTCGGCTGTGGCACAACTCGTTGTCTGTCTGGGTTTAGCGGGCACAGGACTGGATCAGGCTCAAGGGATCGGGCCGAGGGTCTGAGCTGATTCCTGTGACTGTCCAAGGCATGAAAGGACGGCTCCGACCCGGAGTCCCTGAATCCTATTTTCACGTTCCTCCGCCGCCTACGACGCCTAAAGTTGCCATTTTCAAATAGATCAAGCATGGACTCACAGCCTGTGGCAAAGGTCCAGTAGTTTCCTTTACCCTTCTCATTGCCCTCAGTTCGTGGAACCTGTCATCAAAAGAAATAAAGGAATTGAATAATAAAAGATAGCTTCATATTCTATAGCCTATTTGTTGATGTCTATATAAAGTTAACATATATACCTTGTAGCTATACTATATCTTTGTATGTTTGATATATTATTGTTTCATATAAAACCCAATTCATCAATCTGAGGATTAATATAAAGACTCCAAATAATGAAGACATAATACATAAAAACAGCTACTGTACTACATTACATTTTTAGATATCCCCGATGTCAGCATTTTACAATTCCTATATGTCTTAAATTATTTTATAAACTAAATAAGTTTAAATGATCATTACAAATGCAATTTCCTTCATCTTTGTGTATTGGTATACCTTGATGAAACAGCTGTTGAGAGAGAGGTTGTGACGTATAGAGTTCTGCCAGGCTCTCTGGTTGGATCTGTAGTAAGGGAACCTCTTCATGATAAACTCATATATACCAGACAAAGTGACCCGCTGCTCTGGACTCTGTTGTATAGCCATGGCGATCAGAGCAATGTAGCTGACAGAGAGACACACAGTTTGATTAGATATTATATAGATGATCTATGCAGAATATTGAATATATTATATCATATAAAGTTTATATGGAACAATTGTGATGATTTTATGTACAGTAGGCTATTTGTCACATTATTCATTATTGGTGTGAGTCTGTGAGAGTACTAAATACGTGTTAATAATATTTTATAAATCATTTAAAAAATGTTTTAATTTTTCATGTGAATAAAATAATTTAAAGTCTGTCTTACAATTTGAAAAATTGATATTCATTAGTTGTTCACATATATGTAATTATCTACATACATATTATATTTGTTCACAAATGCCAAGTATTAGTAGTCTACAGATGCTAGATTTGACGTTTACCTGGTATCTCAGTTACTTTGTAGCACTTAATTATTTTCCTTTGCATTCTATTTACCTGCTTAATCATATCTTGCACTTGTACGTCGCTAAATTATAATTATAAATCACAAACCTTCAAATTGAGATACTGCATACCGTATGATTGTTTTGTCTTCACTGACTTTCAAAAAGTCCAAAAGATATCTTATAGCCTATTATGTATTTGATTGGATATGGTGATAAATTTTTTTTAAACAAAGCCAAATTAGCCAATATTATACAGTAATATAGTGTGTGTGTGTGTGTGTGTGTGTGTGTGTGTGTGTGTGTGTGTGTGTGTGTAATGTATATACAGTATATTTACAGTACGATTAATGAAAAAATATCCTACCTGTACGCGGGTCTGCACATTTTCTTGTCTTCATCTGTACTAGAGGAGGGGTAACCATCTCCATCATAGTTAAAACAGTTGTATGGATACTGGGAGTTATCGAACATTATCTGCACTTCAAGCTTTATGCTCACAAATCTTAATTCATCCAACCCAAATACAGAGGCAGCATTTAGCACCTCAAATATTATGACCAAAATACTACTACTTGTCTACTGTGAGTCAAGTCTACCATTCTACCATATACTATCCTTGTTGAGGTTGCTAGTCAGAATGAGGTCTTTATCTCGCCCCTTAGTGGTGATCACAGGTCTCTAAGAGCCCCCCCTCTCCCTCTATCCTCATCCACGGTTGG